>NC_133655.1:62157746-62496176 GCF_009905375.1 Apium graveolens
ACTGCATTGAGATCCCTAAGAGATCTCTTTGATCTGTTCCCAGGGGGAACTGGCCACTTATAGTTAGTAATGGATGCGTGTAGCAGGCAACTTTCAGCTTAATAGATGTTTTTGGAATATTTCTAAGGTCTTCGAGGTAAAACACCAGAATGACAGATATGCGTGCGAAAGTCAAGTTAGTAAGCGATTTTAAAATGATGTTGAAAGAGAAACTATTTGAAACATGGAATTACGAAGAAGAAGAGGTGGGATCATCCTCAGATGGATAATGACGAGAGTTAGGATAATCAGTGAAATATTTTGGCACCTACTCACTGTCACGTTACTCCCTCCAAATTGTTGATCATTCATATTGCCTTGATAAGTCATATCAGGCAATCCTTTTCGTTCCCTACTTTAATCTTCTGATGTGACCATCTTGAATAGTCTTTCTCTGCGTTAGGACTTGTTTAATTCTTTTAGTTAATCCATGAACTTTCATTCATAGTTTATGATCTTCTTGTTCAACTCAGAGATATTTATACTTCATTTCAATTATCCAAGAGATTTTTTATATATATATAAATTTTCCCTCAATTCATCGATGAATATTCATAATGAGTATCTTCATTTGATTCTTCTTTCATACTTACTCTTATCAGTTTAGATTGTAAATATCTAACAAATTGTTAAAAACATGGATGATCTAATATCCATATATTCCTCGGGAATCCTTTTCTTCTAATCAGGATGAAATTATATATTGAACTTTGAAATTATAGTAAGGGTATCAATTTGATATTGGTATTCCGAATTCAGTTCTATTTAAAGATCTGATAAAGTATGTGAACTAGGGCACCTATGAGTGTACCCTTTATTTGGAAAGAAATATTTGATAAGAGGCTGTCGATTGTTTCGATTCCAAGACCACTCGATTCAGAGTTATAATTGTCTTTCTCGGCCCAAATTTAAAAACTTTTTATTTCAACATCGTCATCCATGTAGCCACAATTTCTTCAGTAGTTACGATGTTGAGATTTTTTTTACAAACAAACTGAAATATGCTTAGTTGCATATGTTCTCATGAATGACTAGTTAATTGTCCTAACTAGTCAGAATTTTAATTAATACGACGAAAGCCTAGCTAATCGTCCTAGCTAGTTGCTATGGGCCAAACCAATTGTGTTGTCCATTTTCTTAGCCGGTTGATAATATTGCTTGATATGGACTAGCTATTTATTTGCTAGTTCCTCTTCCAATCAAATATTTATTATTCCATAGTGCATTACATATGCAAAATTTAATTGTTGATGAAATTTTCAAAGAATGATTTAATTGAGACCTAACTAGGTCTCCCACTCAAACGAGAATTCATATTCAGTTTTATGAAATATTTTGTTCATGAAATATTCTATTCTTTCATTTATATAAAGAATAACCAATTAAAATCATAAAGTGATTGAAGAACAATATACTTCCTTATTTGTTAATCATTGTGTAAAATTCCTTCCTTCAAAATAACATAATTTTAAAACCTCAATGATTAAACTTTGGTTGAGAATGTTATTTCAAATTTGCTTCACTATTCGAAAAGAAAAGTATTTTTTCAATGGGAAAATCTTACAAGTATCATTTGTATGATGTTATTATTCAGCAATCATTGCTTTCAATGGATATCCTCTATAATATCACAATATAAAATTTTAAGGACATGGAAGGATAATCCTTGTTGTATTCTTCCTTCCAAGTTATAAATTTTCTGAGTGTTGTGACTCTTTTATTCAGAGCTCATTATTTGTTCAGATGTTAGATTTTGAAATCTTGTTAAGATTGTCTAAATTTCATCGATATCATGAAAATCATTTTTCCAAGGCTAATTGCCTTCCGAACAAAGAGAGGTATAATTGAGGACCGATTGTTGTAATATGAGACTGAAAGCTCAGTGCTATGATGGTGCAATTGGAGCATCGTGATGAGTAAGTTGTTTTAAAAAGGGAATACCATGTTTAGTTATTATCATAAGGATCTTTGACATGGTTATAGAAGAACAATAATAGATATATAACGTGATTATTGAAGTACGCTTCTGTGGAACACTATTGGGATAAGAACTAATGAATTCGGGAAAGACCAATCATGTATGAATTCGAGGAATAAGACTTTCAAAAAGTGAACATAAGATTAGTAATAACCTCTTGTCAGAAATACTCGATAAAAATAAGATTTTGTATGAAATGTAATAATAATCTACGCAGCTTAAGGACCTTGTCATAAGGCGACCTTATAATGATCTAGAATAATTGTGATAAGGTTCGGACTGAAAGGAACAAGGAGTTTACTTATGAGAAAATTTTGTAATTTTTTTTCTTACACTGAACACGAGATAGAGGCTATAGTCAAATTGATCAAGGCTATGATTGAGAAATCTATTATCATCAAGGAAAGGCCAATGTGGTGGCCGACACTTTAAGTAGGAAAAGATATATTGAGGATGATAAATCTCAGAATAACTGATGAGAAGGATCGCATGAAAAGAACCCTTTATTACTTAACAAGAAGACTTAAAGATTCCTAAAAACATAAACGGATATTAGTCATGACAGAATATGAAAAGGGATGTCATTGAGTAGGTAAGTAAGTATTCGACATGGTTGAAAATGAAAACGGAAAGGCGAGGATTAAAATTTTAGCGATTACGACTTGTAGATGTCCAAAATAGGAGTAAGAGTTAATTATAATAAATTTTGAAGGAGGATTATCAAGAATCAAGTTAGCCGTCGTGCTATTTGAGCATTTTGAGTGATAGATTAAATAAGACCGCTTATTTTATTATGCAAATGATAGATGTCCACTCTACAAAATTGTTATGAACGCAGAAGTGATAATTGGGACAGAGAGACCATGTGACGACTGCGCCGTGCAAGGACCCAAGATTTAATTAACGGGACTATTTCCCAAGATATTTTGCGAAAAAGGACGGAGAGAGGAATGACTTAGAGTTCTCAAATCGACAAGTAGAATGAAAGGACTATCCTGATCATTGAAGATACGTCTAGCGGCTTACCTTTTATTTGGAACAGTTTGGGGAATCACCTATTGTTGATAGATAATTCGTGTAGATGTACTTACCACGCTAGCATACGAAAAATAGCCGCTGATATCCCTTACGAAGGATAACGTGAAAGAATGAAGGATGTCATTGTCAGATCTGATAGAAGGCAAAAAAGATCGTACATGCCCTATAAAGGCCACTGGTAGCAGGTACCAATAAACGTGAATACGTCTAAGGCGCTAGCGAGAATAACAAGTACGACCCAGAAGGTATCGTAGTACTATAGATATTATTCGAGGAATGATTAAAGAAGTTCGACTGATGACGGAAGCTGGACGTTCCATGATCTTAAAACGTGTCAATCAATTACGTATGAAATGGTGATTCCTTCAAGATGGCAACATGACAATGATGTGCCTTACATTACTACGGGAAGAAATGTTAAATCTGATGCTAAGAATATAACATGAGACGAGCGTGTAGAAATGCGACGAGAACTTCTTACATAAAATAATCGACAGAGATGATGCGCAAAAATGGGAAAATATTAAGGAACGAAACTCTAGCACTAGTAAGAGTGATGGAGGGGAAAACGAATAAGTTGAAGGAGCATTCCAAACACTAGAAGATGCGCTAATAGTCTATATTATAGAATTCTAAGAAAAATGAAGTGACCAATTGATGTTAATCGAATTACCGACAATAACGAGTTATCGTGCGGGCATTGGGACAGCTACAAAGCTTTGTACGGAAGAAAGAATCGTTCTCCCTTAGGTTGGGAAGAAATTGATGAGCGGAGGATGTTGGACCATAGTTGAGTCTACAGACCAAAAAAATTCCTAGAACTTACCAGAACCAGGCTAGTGGCAGCCCATGATGAACAATAGAGATATGCGGACTGGATCTATAAAGACGAAAAGTACGAAGTAAAAGACCAAGTATTATTGAAAGTGCCTACCGGGGAGGGAGTGATGAGATTCAAAAGGGAAAGAATATTGAACCAAGGATTATTGGACTGGTTGAAATCTTTAAAGGAATAAGAGATTTGGCGTATAAACTAGCATCAACATCGAACAGTCACCAAGTTTAAAACAAGTACCCGAAAATATATTTGACGGATGAGTGGAAATTTTATGAAGAGATCCAATACTGTGAAGTTAATGTGAGAACTCGAGGTGATCCTGTGAGAAGCGTGTCCCCGCCTATTTCTGAACTAATTCTGGGATGGAATCCTTTTAAAGGGGAGAAGACTGTAAGAACCCAAATTTTTGATGTCAGTAAAAGACCTTTAGGAATAGTAACCTTGCTGTTTATTAAAAACTTTTGCGACACCATATACGAGTGTTTAATTTAAGTTTCCGAGTTCATATTGTGGTTATACGTACTAAATGAGTGTATGCAAGAGTCGTGAGTTTTCGAAAAAAATCGGTAGTCCAAATGATATTATTTTACGAGACATCGAGGAATAAGAGAATTATACTACGACCAAGAAAATTTTGAGGATTATAATTTTATTACTCATAACCAAGTACGAGCACTGGAAATGGTAATGATTTATGATTAGCGGAATTATTCGACGTAGCATTTACGGGAATTGATTTAAACGTACGTGAACGAAATTAAGTGATAATGTAGGATAATTGATTTACGGGAATTGATAATATAGGATGACAAAATCAAGTGATAACATAGGAAATTAAGTATTTTATAAATTTATTCAACAAGTAATAAATTAGGAAGCTAGTTACAAAAATTAATAAATAATAAATTTTGATAAACATAAATTCAAGGAGTTTATCATTCAAGCTTTAACAAATAAGACACCTAGATATGCCTAGCCTTTGAAAATGAGATGCATGTCCTACACACTTTCTAAAGTCACACAAGCATATTTCCACCACATTTCCAAGAAGCAAGCAAGGCAATTCTCTCTCTCTCTCCAAAAACCCAATGCTGATTTACAAAAACACCATGGGAAGAAAAATTCATATCTCATGATCTATTCATTCAAAAATCACCAAATTTTAACCAAATATTCCTCATACCATAATCAAGGTACGTTCAAAATTTCATGGCCATTAAATTAGTACAGAACAGTCAAATTCTTGCTCAAAATTGGTGGTGAATAGTAACTCCCAAAAATCACTAACTTGTTTTCTTAATTTTTCATGAAAATTTAAGGCTCCTAAAGCTAGACCAAGGCTTCATCAAGGATATTAGGACTTTATTAAGTATTAAAAAGCTTCAAGGAAGGTATAACATTCATCCAAACTTTGTTTAAGTTTTAAGTTTCAAGAAAAGTAAGGATCTTGGATATAAATATGCTTTTGATGATTGATTTGATATTATCTTGATGTTTAGTTAATTAGTTTTAAGATTGATTATTGTTGCCTTAAGAACATGATGTTTTTGAGAGGATTTAGTGTTGAGATGATGATTTGATGATTTTTGATGGTGGTATAATGATTTAAGATGTAAACGAAACTCGAATCGTAATCGTAACCTCGTTAAAATGAACAAAACTCAACTTACGTTTCTGCAGAAGTTCCAGAATGTATAAACTGTAGTTTTCTGAAAAGTGAGACTTGATTATTATAGACAATGTTATGAGGATCGTTTAGGCTCTTGAATCGCTTGATTCCGATTTACGGATCAAAAGTTATGACCGTTTTAGTAAAAGGGATTTACGTGATAAAACTGCTACAAATTACGAATTTTGTAAAGATAAATGATCGACTTCAAAATAATTAAAAATCATGAAATTTTTACATAGAGTAAGAAATAGAGTTTATTAGCCATAAAAATTTCAATTAAAAATGTTGATTTTTTAATTTTATAAAAATGTCGGAGCCGAGGTCACGCGGAGTACGAATGTCAAAAACAACCCCCTGTTAGGAAACTGCCACTTCGGGATTTTCACCTTTGTTACCAGAAAACCATTTTCAATTGATGTTTTCTAAATTTGGTCTAGATCGCGCACGTGAAAACGGTACGTCAATTCAGTTAACGGTTTGAGAGATATCAATGTTTTAGTGAAAGCGGTTTGAATAGTAAAATTCCGTAGTTGACCGAACTTTTGAAATGCTTTTCACCGAATTAAATTCATTTTATCAAAATGAAACTTTTAGGATAAATATAACAAGCACTAAAGAAGCTCCTAGAGGTAGTTTTGTATTAAAATATTAAATTTATGATTTATTAAAAATGATAGAGTACGAGTCGCGTAATAGTAATATTCGGTAAAGTCAAATCTAAAATACCACTTTGACCGTCCGTTTCGACCAAGGAGTGATACTTATTTCGAGTCGGTCGAATGATGAAATTTATAAATTATTGAACTTATTAGAAATATAAGTTGATGATGAGATTAGGAATACAGATTAAGATTTTGATGTTTGTTGATTAGAAAACCCGGAACGAGAGGAAGTCGGGAAACGTGTCTTGGACTCCAGGCAAGTTTTCAAACCTTACCTTTTTTGAAACTGTTGTGTTGTGTTTGTTTTGAAATAATGTCGATATATACATGATGATATATTTACGATATTTTACGAATTATGTTATGTAATATCATACGATATGATAATGATTTTGGTATATAAATATTACCGAATTTCAATCGATAACGCTAGAGAGTGGCGTTGTATATATGAGGAGTATATTTTAGACCGAGGATCGGTCAGTATAATTTTATGAAAACCCGAAAGTATTCCAGAGGTGTTTTATTTAAGAATACAAACGCTATAGTAGAGCGTGATATATAAGTTATAAGAACGAGAGTCGGTCAGTTTTTATAGAGTATAAACTCGGGAATCATCCCGGAGATATATTGGACCATTAAAAGTCGGTACTTATTTTATTCCAAGGGACTCGATGTCCATTTGCAAAATATTAAATACCTCGAACTTTTATTAAAACGATTCCCAAAGATCGTATTCCCTCAACCCTATTTTACTTGAACAACGAATATTATTTCGGTTATTAATTTAATATAGGAGAAGTATTCTCCAACGATTATTCATTTCAAACTCGACCAATTATTAAAGATTACTTTAAATTATTTAAACATAAATAAGTTGAGGAATAATATTTCAATACTCTTTTAAAATATAACTATTCTAGATTTAATTATTTAACGATTAATGTTTAATTATTAATTATGTATTTAATGATTTATTTATGATTTAAAAATCATAAAACCTGATTTAAAATACTATCTGATTTTCGTAAAATCATTCGAATATATTCAGATCGTCGGAGAATATTATCTTGACTTATTTTAAATATTTTGAATATAGTTTCAAAAGAAACTCCCCCTTATCTGTAAAATTTCGGAAGTACGTATACCTATATATATATAGACGCTAATAAAACAAGTTGTTTCTATCAACAAGCAAAACGCTTGGGGGAACTTTGATGTGGTTCGAGTTCTCGAGATATGATAGAATTCTTTTAAAGGACAAGGGAGGGGTAGACTCTAGTACTATGTGTGCTAGATGGACTACCAAAGGTACCGCAGGCGAAGGTAGTTTGTGTACTCAGGAACTTTTGAAGTATGTGTATACCCAAAATGGGACACGTAGCCCAAATACGGCCAGGGTGATAACCGGGATACGAAGGTGTCGTCCTTCTACTAGTATAAAAGGTTACTATTTTCCCATAGTACGACTGATCATCGTATGCGGCGGCTCCAATTGACGTCCTATTCTTCCAACTGGAATTATGATGCAATACCGTAACCCAAGCTTAGTGCTGGGTTTACCATTAAGGTATTCGCAGGATAATAAATCCACTAAAGAATTGTTTTCAAAAGAAGGTGTGTATCACCAAGAAAAACTATTTTGAATAAAACATATTTATCATATATGACATTTTACTTGAGTTTATCATTCAGTCATTTTATATTGTACATTATTATGTTGGGCATTATAGCTCACTCTTGTTTTCTTTTAAATGACACAATACAACAGATAACCAGTATGCTGGTGTGGGACTTAGTCGCTTGCAGTCATGGGGAGAATCCCTGGCAGCTTTGTCTCAGGTGGGTAAGAGTATCAGATAGGTATAAGATATCAGTCGTAATTATTGTAACTTCATGTAGAGGTTATGAATAATTGTTTGAGATCTTGTAAAGTACATTTGAGCATAATAAAAGAAGATTACATTTTGTACATCATTTCTAAGGCTATAACTTGTGTGTATGCATGAGATTGGGGTATGTTGGATTATTAAATCTATATAGGTTACACATGAGTGAAGGATGGCATGACGACCCAGATTCCTGACCCCAGATTTGGGGGCAGTACACGTATCTCACACGTATCTCACTATTCACGTTGATATCTCTATTATCATTCTTCAATAATTATGTTAAAGATCCTTATGATAATAACTAAACATGTTATTCCATTTTTTTTAAAAAAATAACTTACTCATTACAATGCACCGATTGCACCAACATAGCAATGAGTTTTCAGTCTCATATTACAATAATGGATTCTCAATTATAGCTCTCTTTGTTCGGAAGGCAATCAACCTTGGAAGAATGATTTTCATGATATCAATGTAATTTAGACAATCTTAGCAAGATTTCAAAATCGAAAATCTGAAGAAATAATGGGCTCTTAATAAAAGAGTCACAACACTCAAAAGATTTATAACTTGGAAGAAAGAATACAACAAGGATTATCCTTCCATGTCCTTAGAATTTTATATTATGATATTATAGAGAATATCCATTGAAAGCAATTATTGATGAATAATAAAATCATACGAATGATACTTGTAAGATTTCCCCATTGAAAGAATACTTTTCTTTTCGAATAATGAAAGAAATTTCGAATAACATCCTCAACTAAAGGTTAACCATTGAGGTTTCAAAATGATGTTATTTTGAAGGAAGGAATTATATCCGATAATTTACAAGTAAGGAAGTATATTATTCTTCAATCATTTTATGATTTTAAATGGATATTCGTTATACAAATGAAAGAATAGAACATTTCATGAACAAAATATTTCAGAAAATTGGATATGAATCCTTGTTCGAGTGGGCGGCTCAACTAAATCATTCTTTGAAAATTTCATCAACGATTAATCTTGCATTTATAATGTTTGTGTAAAAAAATTTGATTGGAAGTGGAACTAGAAAAATAATAACTAGTCTGTATCAAGCAATATTATCAACTGGCTAAGAAAATAGCCAGCTCAATCGGTTTGGCCCATAGCAACTAGCTAGGACGATTAGCTAGGATTTCATGGTATTAATTAAAATTTTGACTAGTTAGGGAATTAACTAGTCATTCATGAGAACATATGCAACTAAGCATATTTCAGTTTGTTCGAAAAAGAAAATCTTAATATCATAACCACTAAATAATTTGTGGCTACTTGGATGACGATTTCAAAATAAAGAGTTTTTAAATTTGGGCCAAGAAAGACAATTACAACTCTGAATCGAGTGGTCTTGGCATCGGAATAATTGATAACCTCTCATCGGAGGTGCCCTCGTTCACATACTTTATCGGATTCTCAAATAGAATTGAATTCGGAATACCAATATCAAATTGATACCCTTACTATGATTTCAAAATTCAATAAACAATTTCATCCCGATTAGAAGAAAAGGATTCCCGAGGACTCAATGGATATTAGATCATCTATATTTTTAACAATTTGTTAAATATTTACACACTCAAATGAGAAGAGTTATGAAAGAAGAATCAATTGAAGATACTCATTATGAATATTTATCGATGAATTGAGGAAAATTTATTAAAAATCTATTGGATAATTGAAATAAAGTAAAAATAGCTCTGGGCCGAACAAGAAGATCATAATATATGAATAATAGTTCATGGATCAACTAAAAGAATTGAATAAGTCCTGATGAGAAGAAAGACTATTCAAGTTGTTGGTCATATCAGAAGTTCAAAGTAGGAAACTAAAGGAATTACCTGATATGACTTATCAAGGCAATACGAATGATCAACAGTTTGGAGGGATAGTGTGACAGTGAGTAGGTGCCAAAATATTTCACTGATTATCCTAACTCTTGTCATTATCCGTCTGAGGATGATACCTCTTCTTCATCTTGTAATTCAATGTTTCAGCTAGTGTCTCTATCAACATTATTTTAAAATCGCTTACTATCTTGACTTTCGCACGTATATCTGTCATTCCGGTGTTTTACCTCGAAGACCTTAATCAGAAATATTCCAAAAGCATCTGTTAAGCCGATAGGGGCCTGCTACACGCATCCGTTACTAATTACAAGTGGCCAGTTCCCCTTGGAAACAGATCAAAGAAATCTCTCAAGGATCTCAATGCAGTCCATAAGTTCGGTGGTATGTGTGTGTAATTGAACATACGTTACCGAATATATTAGAGGTCTATGAGTATATATACGTAGTCTCTGACATCATATCCACCGAAGAATTCCACTCTAGAATCATTGGTCTATCCTTTTAAAAGGTTCTAAGATCGAATCATCGCTCATTGTAATCTTACGCCATTTAATTGTAGACATGCCATCGATTTTCGATGCTCTTGATTTTTGAGCTAAGCCATCATAACCTTACATGTTAAGCACACTAATAATATCATGTAATATACTCGTCTTACGATAACATTCTTATATTACATTCATATATTCCTTAATAGAAATAAAATCTTCAAGGGTATATTGGGCACTATCTCTGTTGAATTTGTTATTCATATGGTATTTATATCCTCATTGGTAAAATGATACCTTCAACTAGTTTGGGTAGTAACCTCAACTGTATATTAATAATTAGATTTTATGGTTCGAACATGTGATGCCCCCCTCATGGGCAACCTATAAGGAACTACAAGTAACCAGGCTCGTGTTATCAAAATGAACATATGGGGTTGGTAATACCGTCTTAACCCCAAATGCCCTGGAGACTCAACTCCGAGTTCTGCATCCACATCCTTTCCAAATCATATATGATTCTAATTTTTTTTCTTCTCATCATTCTGATAATCTCCAGTTGTTCTATTAGTCACACTTTAATACCTTAAATATACACTTATCCTAACCTACACATTGGGGCTACATCCGGTTGTCCAATGTTGCACTCTATATGAGTTCTTACGAATAACGCATCTAGACAAACTCCTAACACTCTCATCTCTAAGTACTATAACTTAAGGCTCTGATACCATTTCTGTAACGCCCCCATATCCGGGGTCAGAAATCTTGGTCGTCACACAATCCTTCAATCATGCGTAACCTGCATCAACTCAATAGTCCAATAATTCCATATCACAGACCCCCAATCTCACACACTCACAAGTTATAGCCTTATAAATTACATACAACAAGTATCATCTGTTATTACACCTCAAATGTACTTTACAGGATCTCAAACAATTATTCGTAACCTCTACATAAAGTTACAATAATTACGACTGATATCTTATACCTATCTGAATAGTCTGGTCCACCTGACACAAAGCTGTAAGAGATTCTCCCCACGAATTCAATTGACTAAGTCCCATACTGGAATACTGTTAACCTGTTGTGTTGTGACATTTAAAAGAAAGCAAGAGTGAGCAATAATGCTCACCCATAATAATCAACAGTATGAAAAGACTGTTAAAGAAATTATATTAATCTGTATAAGGATATGTATTTATTCAAAGTAGTTTTCTTGGTGATACAAACCTCTTTTCAAAACGATTCTATGATTGACTTATTAGTCTGCAAATACCTTAATGGTAAACCCAGCACCTAGGCTTGGGTTACGGTATTGCATCTCAATTCCAATTGGAAGAATAGGACATTCACTGGAGCCCCTGCTTACGATGATCAATCGTAAGACGAAAATTATTAACCTTTATACTAGTAGGGGATCACTTCCCAACTCCTTGTTATCACTCTGGCTGCATATGGGCTATGTGTCCCATTTTGGGTATACACACACTTCGTAGGTCTTTAGGTACACATACTACTGTCTCCCACGGTACTGGAAGTCTCACCAATACACAAAGTACTTGATCTTTTCCCCTCCTTTATCCTTTTAAGAAATCCTATCATATCTCAAGAACTCGAATCATATCGAAGTTCTCCAAACGTTTTGCTTAGTGATAGGTACAACTCATCTCATATATATGTATATATGTACTTTCGAGAATTTTCGGAGGAAGTACTAAGATAATGTGAGTTGACCGTTGTCAACAGATAGATAAATGAGGGGGGTTTATTTTGAAACTATATTCAAAATATTTAAAATAAGTCGAGATAATATTCTTCGACGATCTGAAATTATTCGAATAATTTTCTAAAATTCAGAAAGTATTTTATATCATGTTTTATGATTTTTAAATCATATTAAATCATTTAATAAATAATTAATAATTAATTAATAAATACTAAATAATAAACCTCGAATAATTATGTTTTTAAATGAATATTTGGAATAATATTCCTCAACTAATTTATGTTTAAATGATTAAAATAATCCTTAATAATATAATTAATCGGGTTTGAATTAAATAATCGTTGGAGAATACTTCTCCTATTTTAAATGAATAACTGAAATAATATTTGTTGTTTAAATAATAACATATAGTTGAGGGAATACGATCTTTGGAATTTTTTTAAATAAATTCGAGGTATTTAATACTTCGTAAGTGGACATCAAGTCCCTTGGATTAAAATAAATACGGACTTTTGATCGTCCAAAATATCACCGGGATGATTCCCGGGTTTTTACTATAATATACATACCGACCGACTTATATTTCTAATTAGTACAATACTTCATAATTTTCAATATTTGACAGACTCGAAATAAGTATCAATCCTTGGTCAAAAGGGACGGTCAAAGTGGTCTTCTAGAGTTGACTTTACCGAATGTTACTATTACGTGACTCGCACTCTAAAATTTTTAATAAATCGTAAAATTAATATTTTAATACGAAACCACCTCGACAAGCTTCTTGAGTGCTTTTAATATTTATCATTAAAGTTTAAATTTAATAAAATGAATTTAATTAGGTAAAAAGCTTTTTAAAAGTTCGGTCAACTACGGAGTTTTACTATTCAAACCGCTTTCATTAAAATGTTGATATCTCTCAAACCATTAATTCAATTGATGCACCGTTTTCATGTGTTTGATCTCGACAAAATTTAGAACACTACATTTGAATATGGTTTTCTGGTGACAATGGTGAAAATCCCGAAGTGGCAGTTTTCTAACAGTTGGTTGCGTTGGGTGTTTTTACTCCGCACGACCTCGACTCTGACATTTTTATAAAATTAATAAATCAATATTTTTACTTGAACTTTTTATGTAAGTTAATAAACTCTACTTGTTACTTTCTATTAAATTTTTTAAAATTTTAAATATTTTTAAGTTGATCGTTTCTATTTACAAAGTTCGTAATTTATAGCAGGTTTTGTTACGCAAATCGTTTTTACTAAAACGATCATAACTTTTCATCCGTAAATTGAAATCAAGCGATTCAAGCGCCTAAACAATACTCATAACATTGTATATCATAATCAAGTATTAATTTTCAAGAAACTACAGTTTATACATTCAGGAACTTCTGCAGAAAACTTAAGTTGTGATTTATTCGTTTTAACAAGGTTACGATTACGATCTGAGTTTCGGTTACGTCCTAAATCATTATACAACCATCAACAACCACCATATCATAATCTCAAAACAAAATCCTCTCAAGAACATCATGTTCTTGAGGCAACAAACATCAACCTTAATACTAACTAACTAAACATCAAGAAAATATCAAATGAATCATCAAAATCATACTTATATCCAAGATCCTTACTTTTCTTGAAACTTAAAACATAAACAAAGTTTGTATGAATATTTATACCTTCCTTGAAGCTTTTTAATATTTAATAAATTCCTAATATCCTTGATGAAGCCTTGGTCTAGCTTTAGGAGCCTTAAAATTCCATGAAAAATCAAGAAAACTTGTTAGTGATTTTAGAGTTACTATTCACCCTCAACTTCAAACATTTTTATAAAATTGATAGCTAGTGATATAATCATGTATATATCACCTAGTACTAGAAAATCAATAAAAATCTTGCTAGCCAACCTAGGTTCCAAGCTATTCTACTTAGTTAAGGTACTTGGTTACTATTTACTAGCTTTTAGGTTGTCATTCCTATTTAGCTAGGTTACTATTTGGCTACTTAACCATGGTTAGTTTCTTACTCTAGTTAGCTTGTATAGTTTCTTGGTTTGATACATTTATTTATTCATTTACGCGTTCGCTCGGTCGCTAATTCATTTTCGTAATAAACTCTCGTAAACATATCGCGGTATAAATCCTTTTTTATACGTTCTTTACGTTTTGAAGTATCGTACTTGGATTTGAATTTGTAGGATTTAAAATTTGTAATTATATTGTGATTCTCGCAATCCTTGATGGTTCATAGATACGGTCGTTTTTCAAAGTTCGTTTTCTTCGAAAACTAATAGTGTTTACATACACTCATTTGGTACGTATAAGCAAAATATCAACTTGGAATCTTAAATTAAAAACTCGTATATGGTGTGGTCACACAAGTTTTTTATTAAACCGCAAGGTTACTATTCATAAAGGTCTTTTACCGATATCAAAAATTTGGGTTGTTAGGAATATGTTGTGAACTTGATGATAAATTGTACAAAACACCTTAGTAGATTTAACTTAGTGAATTTTGTAGCACTCGACGGATTATCAAATATAGTCCCGACGGATGATGATTTGATATCCATCTAGTGAGTAGCTTATGTAATAGTAAGTTTTGTAGCACATTTTGCAAACAACTTTGTATAGATTCTTTAGTAGCATATGAGTCATGTTGACTACCAGTAGATATGCAGAATAGGTTGATTAATTATAAATATGAGATGTCTTATAATTCTGGATAAATGAAATAGAGTCAAGTTTCAAATAGCTACCCGACGGATGATCAACAAAGCTACCCGATGGATGATCAACAAAGCCACCCGAAGGATAACAAGCGTGTACCCGACGGATGATCAATTCAAATATCTATTGACAGTGACAATACAGTCACATGTGTTGGGTGTTTTGCAAAAGGAATGTGGCAGCCTGTTTAGCAGGAAATTGAGAACAAAGAAGCGTTACTATTTCTATGCAAGTTATGAAGATTTTCAAAGATGCTAGAATAGAGTAATGAAGTAGCATGGAGTTAGACTTGATAGGTTTTGTTTTATTATCATGTCTTATTACCATGTAAACTTGGTGATATATAAACCAAGTGTAGCAAGTAGAACAATAACATCAAACTAAGGAAACACATTTAGAAGAGAAATAGAAAAGGTTGTATCTGTTAAGAATTTCTCTGTGGTTTGTTTGTTCACTTGTAAAGCAGCTGTGAGCCAACTTGAGCTTCACAGAGTTCTCAAATCGATATATATATATATATATATATATATATATATATATATATATATATATATATCTGGTGGATACATTCAAATCCACCAGAAAGTTTTAAAGACTTGTATTTTTATTACTTTGTGTTTGATTTACTTAATTTCTTATTCTGCATTTTGCAAATCAAAACACTTATACATATATTGAGTTAGAACATTTTTATAAATCTCGAAAAAAAGCCAGAATTACATTCAACCCCCCTTCTGTAATTCTTGTTGTATTGTTAGGGAATAACAATTGGTATCAGAGCAAGCTCTTGAAGTACAAAGAGTGTAAAGATCACAACAAACAACCAGATGAACAAGAATGATGTTGGAGTTAAAATTCCTTTTCTGGAAAAAGACAATTAACACCACTGGAAGGTGAAAATACATCTACATCTTCTTTCTCAATATGAGGCCTATGTGGATTCCATAGAGAGAGGACCTCATGTACAAATGAGAGCTGCAACTGGAAATGAACCATCTGTTCCCAAGCCTAGGCATGAATGGTCAGATCCTGATATTGAGCAAGTCAGAAAAGACAAGAAGGCCATGAATGTATTGTTCAATGGATTTGATGGTGACATGTTTGATAACATCATTAACTGCAAAATAACCAAGGAGGTTTGGGACACTATCCGGATTATTTGTGATGGTACTGAGCAAGTAAGGGAGAATAAGATGCAGCTACTAATTCAGCAATATGAGCACTTCCATTGTGAAGATAGTGAGTCTCTCACTGATATCTTTAGTGGGTTTCAAAAACTACTAAATGCTCTAAAGTTGCATGGAAGAGTCTATCATACAAAAGACTCTAACCTCAAGTTCCTTAGATCTCTTCCAAAGGAGTGAAAACCAATGACAGTCTCATTGAGAAATTCTCAGGTTTACAAGGAGTTTACCTTGGAGAGACTCAATGGCATCCTGAAAACTTATGAGCTTGAAATAGAGCAAGATGAGAGGATGGAGAAAGGAAGGAAGAAAGGAGGGTCCATAGCACTGGTTGCTGAGTTAGAGAAAGAGAAAGAGATGAAGGTAGAACCTGTTGAGTCTACTTCAAAGATCTGTGAGAACAAGGGCAAAGGGCAGGTAGCTGAAAATGAAGATCATTTGAGCCAAGATGACATGGATGATATTGATGAGCATTTAGCATTCCTTTCCAGAAGATTTTCCAAGCTCAAGTTCAAAAAGAACTTTGGAGCAGCCAAGCCAAGTAAAAACATGGTGTATAAATCCAAATTCAAATGTTTCAAATGTGGCTTGGCAGGGCATTTTGTCAGCGAGTGCAGAAAGTCAGATTCCAGCAAAAAGAAGTTTGAGCCTATTGATTACAAACAGAAATATTTTGAGTTGCTCAAGCAAAAGGAAAGGGCTTTCATTACACAGGAAAATGACTGGGCGGTTGATGGATTGGATGAAGATGAGGATGTAAGTTATATCAATCTAGCCCTGATGGCCAAGTCTGATGAAACAGAAACAAGTACTTCAAGTAATTAGGGAATCACCACTAACCTAGCACATTTATCTAAAGCTGAGTGTAATGATGCAATCGATGACATGTCTACAGAATTATATCACTCGCGTGTTACACTTAAGTCCCTCACTAAGGAAAATGCTAAAATTAAAGAAAACAATTTGTTTTTAAGTGAGAGGAATAATGTGCTAGAGTCTTAGTTTATTAAATTTGAAAAATTGAGAATTGAGTGTAAGATTGCTAAGGATGAATTAACTGAGTCCTTGGAGAAAGAAGAGACTTTCAAGAAGCAGCTTGAACGAGAACAAGAAGTGATTAAAGCATGGAAATCATCCAGAGATGTTCATGCTCAAATCACTAAAGTTCAAGGTATTGAGTCCTTCTATGATGCATCCTGGAAAAAAAGTAAGGAGAAGCCGGAATCCAATTTGGTTGAAGGATTGCTAACAAACGTGGACTCGACGGATGACTTTCATCATCCGTCGGATAATTAAAAGGATTATCCGTCGAGTGACAAATAGCCACATCCATCAGCTGTGAGCAAACCTGTGAGCAAAGCCAAACTTGCCTATTTGAATGAAAAGTATGGATCAGTTTCCAAAAACTTTATCTCAGGAGAATCAATTCAAGTAAAGAAGGAGAAGAAATTGAATGTTGGTCATCTGTCCATCAAGCAATTGAATGACAGATTAGAAAAGATTGAGGTTAAAACAGAAGCTAAAAAGAAAAAAAATAGACATGGGAAAGTAGGGATTAACAAAAATAACAACTACACACCTGATAAGTATGCTCCAAGAAAAATCCGTGTTAAGTGTGATAGTATTAATCATTTGTCTGTTAATTGCAAACTTGCCATGCCTACTCCTATATCTGTACCCTCTCCTTTTCCCAACATGAATGCCATGCCTTCTATGCCTATGAATGCTATGTCTGCTCAGAATATGAATGCACAATTTGCTAATATGTCATTTGCACCTAATCCTTATTATGCTGCATTTAATATGCCATAAATGCCATTTAGCATGCCTTACTGGAACAAAATGTTTTCAAATATCATACCTTTTCCTGTTAATCAAAATGTGCATGATAATTCTGTTCAAATGACTGGTTTCAAAGGTCTAACTCAAATGACTAAGGATGAATAAGAAATTCCCAAGTCAAATGAGATCAAACCTAAGAAACCAAAGAAGAAAGCTAACAAGGCAGGACCCAAGGAAACTTGGGTACCAAAACCAACTTGATTTGGTTTTGATGTGTGCAGGGAAATAAAAAGAATCTTTGGCACCTGGATAGTGGTTGTTCAAGACACATGACTGGAGATTCTACCCTTCTCACAGAGTTCAGGGAGAGAGCTGGCCCAAGTATTACTTTTGGAGATGACAACAAGGGTTATACTATGGGATATGGCTTAATTTCAAAAGACAATGTCATCATTGAGGAGGTTGCCCTAGTGGATGGTCTCAAGCATAATCTGTTGAGTATCAACCATCTTTGTGATAAGGGCAATTCAGTAACCTTCAATTCAGAAGCCTGTGTTGTGATAAATAAAAGAAGCAAGAAAGTGGTTCTCACTGGAGTGAGAAAAGAAAATATGTATCTAGCTAACTTCAACTCATCTAATGCAGTATATGTAACTTGTCTTCTCTATAAAGCAAGTCAAGATGAAAGTTGGCTATGGCACAAGAAGCTGTCCCATCTAAACTTCAAGACCATGAATGAGCTTGTCAAGAAAGAACTGGTTAGAGGCATTCCTCAAGTGGAGTTTTCTAAGGATGGATTGTGTGATACCTGCCAAAAGGGAAAGTAGATTAAAGCATCATACAGAAAGAAGCTTGATTCAACAATTGAAGAACCTTTGCAATTGCTACACATGGATTTATTTGGACCAGTTAATGTGTTGTCCATTTCAAGGAAAAGATTGTGCCTAGTAATTGTAGATGATTTCTCAAAGTTCTCTTGGACATATTTCCTAAAGTCTAAAGATGAAGCTAGTGAAATCATCATAAATCACATAAGGCAAGTCAACAATCATCTTGATTTTAAAGTAAGGAGAATCAAGAGTGACAATGGAACTGAGTTCAAGAATCCTGTGATGAGATCATTTTGTGAATAGAATGTGATAATGCATGAGTTTTCTGCAGCTAGAACTCCACAACAAAATAGAGTAGTGGAAAGAAAGAACAGATCTCTTATTGAAGCTACAAGGACAATCCTTGAAGAATCAAAGTTACCAACATATTTTTGGGCTGAAGCTGTGAATACTGCCTGCTACACTCAAAATATTTCTTTGATTAATCAAGCAAAGTGTATGACACCCTGCCAATTGTTCAAGAACAAGAAACCAACCCTAAATTTTCTTCATGTCTTTGGCTGCAAATGTTTTATCTTGAGGAATCAAACTGATCAACATGGGAAGTTTGATGCTAAAGCAGACGAAGGAATTTTTGTTAGATATGCTGTGGGAAAAGCATATAGAGTCTATAATCTTAGAACCAACATTGTTATGGAATCAATACATGTTGTGTTTGATGATAAAAAGATTGAAGGACTGGAAGATGAAGATTCTCATGAAAGCCTTAAGTTTGATAATGTGGAGATGGTTAGTGATGACAGTGATGATGAAAGTGATTAAGAAACAGTGAATAAGGATAATGCAGAAAAATCTACAACTAATGAAGCACATAATTCAACATCTGTCAAGTTGCAAAATGCTTCATCCGTCGAGAGACAATCTGCCTTATCCATCGAGAGACAATCAGCTTCATCCGTCGGAACACAAAGTGCACCATCCGTCGGGCCATCAAGAGAAGCTGGAAGTCAGAATAGATCACTTACAGAAAGCTCTCCTTTCTCAAATCAAAGATTCACAAACTCAGGGAAAGTTTCTAATAATCAAAACTCAGTCACACATCAAGACAACTAAAGATCACCCTTTTGAGCTTATCATTGGTGATGCATCTTCTAGAGTTCAAACAAGGAGAGCAACTCAAGAAGAATGTCTATATAGCAGCTTCCTATCTAAGGAAGAACCAAAGAAGGTAGAAGAAGCTTTGTTGGATCCTGATTGGATTTTAGCTATGCGGGAGGAGCTAAACCAATTTGAAAGGAAGAAGGTATGGAAGCTGGTACCCAAGCCTAAAGGAAAGAATCCAATTGACACCAAATGGGTATTCAGAAACAAGATGGATGAAAATGGTATAGTAGTTAGGAACAAAGCTAAATTGGTTGCTAAGGGCTATTATCAACAAGAAGGAATAGATTTTGATGAAACTTTTGCTCATGTTGCAAGACTTTAAGCAATCAGAATTTTCTTAGCCTATGCAGCTCATGCCAATTTCAAGGTCTATCAAATGGATGTCAAAAGTGCTTTTCTGAATGGAGATTTGGAGGAGGAAGTCTATGTTAGTCAGCCTCCTGGTTTTGAAGATTCAAATTTCCCAAATCATGTCTACTATCTTTTGAAAGTACTTTATGGACTGAAGCAAGCACCTAGAGCCTGGTATGACACTTTAACAAAGTTTCTTTTGGAAAATCACTTCACAAGAGGTACTGTTGATAAAACTTTATTCTTTAGAAATGTTAATGGCTCTAGTATACTTGTTCAAATTTATGTAGATTATATTATTTTTGGCTCTACAGATGAAAAACTTTGCAAAAAGTTTGCCAAATTGATGCAAAATAAGTATGAAATGAGCATGATGGGAGAATTAACTTACTTTCTTGGTTTACAAGTTAAGCAAGTTAGTGATGGAATATTTATTAGTCAAACTAAATACATTCATGATCTTTTAAAGAAGTTTGATCTAATGGATTGCACATCTGCAAAAACTCCCATGGCCACTGCAACTAAGCTTGAATTAAACACTACTGAAAAGTCTGTGGATATTTCAAGTTATAGGGGCATGGTTGGCTCACTTCTATACTTAACAGCTAGTAGGCCAGATATAATGTTTGCTACTTGTCTTTATGCTAGATTTCAGGCTGATCCTAGAGAATTTCACCTAATAGCTATTAAGAGAATTTTCAGATATCTCAAGGGAACACCAAAACTTGGCATTTGGTAACCTAGAGATTCTGGTTTTGATCTAACTGGTTATTCAGATGCAGATTATGCAGGTTGTAGAATAGACATAAAAAGTACAACAGGAACCTGCCAATTTCTAAGGAACAAGCTTGTATCCTGGTTCAGTAAAAAGCAAAATTTAGTTTCTACTTCTACAGCTGAAGCTGAATATATTGTTGCTGGTAGTTGTTGTGCACATATTTTATGGATGAAAAACCAATTGTTGGACTATGGTCTACAAGTGGAAAGAATTCCCATTTTCTGTGATAACACAAGTACAATTTCCATCACTGAAAATCCAGTGCAGTATTCAAGAGCAAAGCACATAGATATCAAGTACCACTTCATAAGGGAACATGTGATGAATGGTACTGTGGAACTTCATTTTGTTCCAAGTAAAAAGCAGCTTGCAGACATATTTACCAAGCCACTTGATGAATCCACCTTTTCAAGGATGGTAAGTGAGTTAGGTATGCTTAATTATTCTTGAATCATTTCAGATATTCTGCTAAGCTATTATGCAGCCAGAAATTTAATTAATTTTTCTGCATTGGATGAAATTTTGTCTAAGTCAAAATTCACATCCCGACGGATGATCATTATCCATCGAGTTTGATCATCCGTTGGAATATTAATTGTTAATAAAAATCAATTATTTTTCTGGAATATTTTATAACTCGACGGATAACTGATTTATCCTCATCTGTCGAATTGCCTCAATCCTAGCCGTTAAATTTCTGAACATTATCCATCGGGTATACTTACAGTTTGTAAGCATAACACGACGGATAATTCAAGGAATTTTTAGAGTTTGTTCATTCTTTAGACGGCTATTTTGGGCAATTTTTATTTGTCACTTTATTTTACTTTATTATTTTTTGAGATAGTATAAAAGCTAAACTCATTTTCACTCTATTCTTTTATCATTCTCAATATTCAATTGCTCTAACTTCTTTCTTCTCAAAAGAAATCACTCTCTCTGCAAATTTCAATCTCTAACAATGGCACCAGTTGTCAAAATCATGTCTCAAACTGGGTACATCTATGAAAAGAACAATTTCAAAGCTCTAGTGAATAAGGAGATTCAACAGTCTGGAAATTATCACAAAATGATGGATTTTGTGAAATGTTGTAAGCTCAACTATGCTATGCTGGAATTTCCCACCATCTACCTTGAGGTTGTAGAGGAGATATGGACAACTGCAGTGTACATCTCAACTGATAAGACCATCACATTCACTCTTAAAGGTAAGCAGTTTTGCATTAATAGTGGAATTGTCAAAGCATGCTTTAGAATTCCTGATAATACTGTTACTACCCCATACACATACACTGATATTGTTAACATGCTAAACTCCATGGGCTATGCACTCACTACCTCTAAATTAAGTGAAATTAGAAGGTTGGGTCTTAGGAAAGAATGGAGTTATCTGTGTGATGTGGTAACTAAAGTGTTTTCTGGTAAAATTAGCAATTTTGACTCTATCATTATATCCATGCTTAACACGCTTTACATGCTAGTTACTGATAAGTATTTCAATTTCAGTGGCTTAGTTTTGTTTGAGTTAGGCTTTAAGTTAGGAGAACTCAATAAGAGAGGTAAAAGTGTCTATTATGCTAGATTTTTCATGATGCTTGCTAACCATCTCATTGAGAATATTATGATTGAGAACCCAACCAACAAGCTGAATTATTGGGTTCAAGAAAGAAGAATAATTGCAGATCTCAATAGAGCAGACCACCACAAAGAGGTGCCCCTATTTTATTTTCCAGTAATGGAGGGACCTCGGGTAAGTGAGGTAATTTTTACTTTCTCTACTCTTCCACCCTCACACATTTCTTTGCATTCAAATGTAGCATTGGCATCTGTGTCAATGACCAAATAGATGCCTACCCAAGCTACTAAATCACAAACTTCTAAATCCAAATGTAAGAAAGCCCACTCTGGTTTCTTTCAAAAGAAACCAGTTGCAAAATCTACTAAACAAAAAGAGGGGAGTGTGAAGGTGGGTGAGAAAGGTGAGGGATAGGGTGAAAATCAAAGAAGCCCTAAGAATAAGGCTGGTGAGAAGAGTGTACCCAAACCTAACCACACCACAGTTTCCCAACAAACTGTGGTTGTTAATAAAGAAATAAGCTCATTATTAGTTTCATCCTCCCAAAAGGATATTGTCACTATTGAAGCAAGCTCCCAACCAGGAGCACAGGCCAAAAGGGGTAGGAACACTAGCTCACCACAAACTTATGCTAGAAAGAAAAGATCAAAAACCCTTGGGGATGCACAGGGCTCACATACAGTGCCAACTGGTGCTAAAGACCGAGTCAATGCACCATCTCAAAGTCAGATTGATGTGGCTCCAATAAATGTGGAGTCATAACCAAAATCTCTTATAAGTGAAGCACCTGATACACCAAATTCTCCCACACACTCACTGGATGTGGACATGATAAATACATCACTTCCAAATTCTCCATCTTAAACTCTCTTGGAGAAGCCAAAAATCCAAGCAAGTGAGCATCATCTTTTAGATGATTTGTTGGCTCACTTGCCATTTCTTTCTGAGACTGTTGAAACTTCTGTGCCTAAATTATCATCAATCTGCACAAAGTCTACAATAGTCTCCACTCCAAACTCATTTATTTCTTCTATCCTGATGGATAATCATCATCCGTCGAGTAGTGATTGTATCCCGACAGATAAGCCTAACAGCAGTCATCCGTCGGATAGCCAAACTACTATCCCAGTGGATATTCCTCATCCGTCAGGTGTCTCTGCATAATTTAAAATTTCTTCAATTTTCATAAGTGCAGAAGACTAGTAGTAATACAATCACTCTTAGGACTGAGGGAAGGGAGTGAATTGAGTGAGAGTCTGGGTTGCTCTCAGGAAAAAGTAGAGAAAAAGAGTGAACAAATACAGTCCATTTATTCAGGACTGGAAAAAGTGAGTGAGAGGAGTCCCACTTTAGATGGTGAAGGTGAGGGTGTGAGGGTGGGGAGCCAAGGGGAGCCCTTGATGCAAAAAGAGAGAGAAATTGAGAGAAATGGAGGTACAGGAGATATAAGGATGGACATCATTACTAGTGAGTTAATGAATGCCAATGATGCAGACATAGAGAAACTATCTCAACAAAGTCAAGCTGTTATAAGTTCCATCTTTTTGGATGCTGAAACAGTTACTCATCTTGTTCCAGTATATCAAATTCTGGTTGGACAGGGGCAATGAAAATGCAGAAAGAATGCTGAACTTGGTGCATACCACCCAGTCAATGCAAAGAGCTAGGGATGACATCACAGCTATGCCACCTAGAGCTGATGATGATGTTGACTATGGGTCTGGGGAATCTGCTGATTACTTTGGAGATGATGATAAAAATGAGGAGCTCATGGATATAGGGGAGAAGCAGGAACCAGCTCTAGATCTGGCCTTCCTTCATGGGCATTCTCCAAGGACTGTGAAAATTCAGGAAATACATAATGCTATTCAATCTACCACAGATGCAGGCACCAGGCAGCTCTTACAGGCACATCTAAATTCTCTGCAACTGTATCAAATCCAAGGCCTCCAACACAACCAGGATATCACTTCTATCAAGACAGAGATCAATGAAGGAAAGAAGGATATTTCTGAAAGATTAGATGCCAAACTTCCAGAAGCCACAATGATTGATATTAAAAGGCAGCTAAGGAAGAACACTGATCTTGCAACCAAGGTGGATTCCTTGGATAAAAGAATGACTGCTATGGAAGCCTCTCTAACAGCTATACATCTATATCAAGCACAACAAACAGACTTGCTCCAAAAGCTAGTGGCAGCATAAACCTCTTCCTCTACATAACTTGCTGATAACAAAAAGGGGGAGAAAGAAAATGCTATTGTCCCAATTAGTCAAGAGGAATCAAGGAGTTAGGGGGAGCAGAAAGTGCTAAACATCCAAGTCAGCAAAGTGACTATGCCAATAATTACTTTCACAAAGCCACCAATCATGGATAGCATTGACATCATAAATTTGGCAACACCAAAGCTAAACACAGATGACAAACTGCTAAAGATTGATGTAGCAGCAGCTGAGAAGGAGTTGAAAGAAAAATGAAGAAAGATAGATGCGGAAATTCAACAAAAGTTTGGGCCAATTCAGAAGCCAGACAAAACATTCATTCATCACTCTAACGTCAAGAATATTTATGTGAATGAAATGAGTATGAATTATCTGGAAAAAGGCCAAGCATCTTGCATCAAATCTCCAAAAAGCATATTTCATCATGAAGCCTAAAAGAAACTATTCAAAGTTTTCAGAAAAGAATCCCATGGATACTGTGTATGAGACACCTAGGCCTGATGAGAAGAAGTTGCTGGCTAGGTCAATTTCCTTCTACAAAGATCCAACTGATTCAGTACTTAAAAGAAGATTAGCCAAGATTTACAAAAATGGTAAGGAAATTTGTGTGGTGGCTTGACACCCCATGTTTGTGGAAGCTAAGAAGGAGGAGAAAAAAGGAATCAGTCAAGAAAAGAAGCAAGCTGCTCTGGATGCTAAAAAGATTAAAAAAAGAAGAAGCAAGCTGCTATCTTGGCCAAGCTTCAAGCTGTAAAAACCACAACAGAAATTACTACACAACCATCTGTAATTGCTAAACCTAAGGATATAAAAGTGCAAGAAGAACCACAGCACAAAAAGGATTCAGATACAAACTCAATTCCAAGAGGAAATTGAACTTTAGTGATAAGGAAAAGGAAGACCACATTTCCAAAATGTCCACAACTACAACTCAAACATCAAAACCCTCAGTGATATTTGAAGAATTTAAAGTGGTGGATCCAACTAGGAATATACATGGTGAGCCCATAATTCCAAAGGAGGAGCCAGTGGACTGGGATAGTTTGCCTATTCCTGAGCTAAACTTTCCTATCTTCAAGACAAAGAAGATAAAGACAAGAGCTAGCAAGAAAGTGAAACCAGTGATTCTCAAATCCAAGACCCTAGTCAAATCTAAATCCACAGTCAACAAAGGAGATATGCTATACATCTGTGACATCAAAGAGTTTTCTGACATTAGCCTCTACTTAGATGGATTGGAAGAAGTTAGAGTAATTGATGATCACAGACATCTCCCTGAAAGACTGGTATTCAAATACAAGGGAGGAAAAGAGATGATATGGCCACTTTATAGGATTCTTCTAGAAAGACAATCTGTGCTAATAAATATCTACTCATCTTTCAAAAAGAACTTTGGACACCATGTTACTGCTAGAAGATTAGTTCTGAAGAAGATTGAGGAGCTGATGAGTAATAGAGCCAAAGATGCACTTCCAAAAACTCTATCTATTCCCTTCACAGGAAAGAAAGTGCATTTGAGGCCCTATTGGCTGATGGAATTTAGGGATGAAAAGGGAGTTAGAAGATTCTTTATATTGGAGTACCAATTGATTATCTCTAGCAATGAGACTCTGTTAGAAATGCAAGGAATGCTAGATCTCTCAGAAGCTGATGAACTTGAATTCCATAGACAACTCCAAAACCAGATAGAAGAAAACAATAGGAGGCTTGGGAAGAAACCTAGAAAATCAAGGAAATAGACTTATCTGCTCAGATTAGAGGAGCACCTTGATAATGTTTGTGAGTTATTCTTTGTATACTTTGCATTGTTCAATTTTCAATAAATATTACAACACTTATCAGTTGTATCTAATATTTTCAATCTGTATTCTTAGAAGTGTTTTTTTATCATCAAGTTTCTCTTAATTTATGGCTACAATTCTAGTAGACATAAATTGGGGGAGATTGTTAGGAATATGTTGTGAACTTGATGATAAATTGTAGATAACACCTTAGTAGATTTAACTAAGTGAATTTTGTAGCACTCGACGGATGATCAAATATAGTCCTGATGGATGATTCAATATAGTCCCGACGGATGATGATTTGATATCCATCGAGTGAGTAGCTTATGTAATAATAAGTTTTGCAGCACATTTCTGCAAATAACTTTATGTAGATTCTGTAGTAGCAAATGAATCATGTTGACTACTAGTAGATATATAGAATAGGCTAATTAATTTTAAATAGGAGATGTCTTGTAATTCTGCATAAATAAAATGGAGTCAAGTGTCAAATAGCTACTCTACGGATGATCAACAAAGCTACCCGACGGATGATCAACAAAGCCACCCGACGGATAACAAGCATTTACCCGATGAATGATCAATTCAAATATCTATTGACAGTGACAACACAGTCACATGTGTTGGGTGTTTTCCAAAAGGAATGTGGCAGCCTGTTTAGTAGGAAATTGAGAACAAAGAAGCATTACCATTTCTATGCAAGTTATGAAGATTTTCAAAGATGCTGGAATAGAGTAATAAAGTAGCATGGAGTTAGACTTGATAGGTTTTATTTTCTTATCCTGTCTTATTACCATGTAAACTTGGTGATATATAAACCAAGTGTATCAAGTAGAACAATAACATCAAACTAAGCAAACACATTTAGAAGATAAATAGAAAAGGCTATATGTGTTAAGAATTTCTATGTGGTTTGTTTGTTCACTTGTAAAGCAGCTGTGAGCCAACTTGAGCTTCACAGAGTTCTTGAATCGATATATATATATATATATATATATATATATATATATATATATATATATATATATATGGTGGATATATTCAAATCCACCAGAATTTTTTAAAGACTTGTGTTTTTATTACTTTGTGTTTGATTTACTTAATTTGTAACACCCCCAGATCCGGGGTCGGGGATCCGGGTCGTCACGAGTTCCACTTCCCTTAACAACACCCAATCTTATTAAACAATCAACTACTCTTTACTGTGACCCCACAATATACACACACACACCACAAGTTATAGTCTCAGAGATGAATATCCAAAAATAATCACAAGTCGTTTTATTCCACAATTAAGTCAATACACCTTAAAAAGGTTTCTGAATAAATTTACATTTCTTTGCCATTATTACAATTCATAATATACATAAGTCTGGTACATTACTAGTTGAAAACTTAGCCTATTGGTAATTTCTACCTCAGCTACAGCGGCCTGAACGCTTCCGGAAAGCTGCGGAACGTTTCCTATCCGCTTGCGAATTGGGAGCTTGGTCCTGTTCATCTTATCTATCTGATGTTGTGTGATGAAAGAAGAAAGCAAGGGTGAGCAGCAAGCCCACCAAAATAATATGTATAATGATTAACAATATATGAGCCTACTCATAATACTCATGAAAGTCTTGGTCAAAAGAAATGAACCAAGTTTGATATCTTAATGCGATGAAGTCGCCAAATATTCAGTATATATACATATATACTTTTCAAAATATTGGAAGTCCTCTTCCATGCATAATATACACAAAGTCCCAGTGTATAACTGTATAAAAAATATCGTTGCAAGGTGATCTCATATATCTAACCTTGTCTCAACATTTTTTTTTCTGAAAATCTTTGCCATGCATAAGATAATCATTTACTAGATATAAGTTTAAAAGATGAAGTTACAAGATACTCCAATATACTTATATCCTTTCCAAATACTACTTGAACTACCACCGTTCAAGTTATAATTAGTTCAAAAGTTCATCACATAGATGAGACTACAAGATAATACTTGAACAGATTCAACCTTTAAAATATCATCAAAATAAAATGAAGTTATGAGATACTTCATTTGATGCGAACATCATTTTGAAAACTTGACCCTGCCAACACTCAACAATCGCCCAACCGTAGCCTTTCTATCGAAGTGCTCTGGGTAGTGTTGCAGAAATATCCAATTGGATGATGAACTCATTACGGGAGTTTGCCGCGCCAGGAAGACCACTTACGATGATCAGTCGTAGTAGTACAACCCCACCATTTTCTACATGTAGAGGAGAACCTGTCGGATTTACTTGTCAACCGAACACTGAACTCCTAAGGAATGGACCGCCTTAGCGGAACTTCCAGGCCATTTGGGCCAATATAATAAGGCTGGGCCGGCGCTACTCGGCCACTTACGCCACTCCTAGTTCAGATGAAATCCATGACTCTGAAACGTAAAGCTCGTTCCCCCTTTCCTCAAGTAGAACTTGTTGATACGGCTCCACCAAGAAGTCGTATCTAGTTGGAAAGGAAAACTCACCGATATTTCCCAGGCGATGCCTGTTAATGGATTAACTTGTTCCAAGAATTTTACTTCCCGAATATTGGGTAAGTAATCAAAAACTCTTTTATCAAGACAGCAACCTTGTTGCGAATATAAAATACACCACAGAGCCGGATCCCTCAGGTTTTGAGCGAGTATTTAAATCCCCTTAAAAAGGAAGATCTTAAATATAAAAATGCGTTTTGGGATCCGCTCTAACTTTTAAAAATCAGTTTGAAGACTCGAAAACACTTTATAGAGTGTTTGGAGTAAAGCTGATTTAATGAAGTAAATCAGTCCCCAGAATATTTAGAAAATGACTGAATATTATTATTTAAATAATATTCTCATAAAGATAATCCTTATAAAAATAATCGAAGTAGAAGTATTTAAACTTATACTTGAAATGGATATTAAATAACCAAAGATATACTTATATAAAAGTACTATCTTTATTTGAATAATCGAAACTAAGTTTGATTATTTACACCTTATTCTTTAATAAAATAAAGAATATATCTCAGAAAATAATCGGAGTCATAGATCCTCAAATGAATATTCAAATAATATTCAATAAATAAAATAAGCTGAGTCATAAGCCCTCGAATGAATATTCAAAATAATATTCATTAAATAAAATAAAGGAGTCATAAGTCCTCGAATGAATATTCAAGATAATATTCATTAATAAAATAAAGTTATCGAATAAACCTTATTCGATTAATAGTTTTGAAAAATATAACCATATATATATAAATATATATATATATATACAAAAATCTAGTCGGGATCCTCGACTCCCGGTTTTAGAAAATGTTTTCACCTTTGGTCCCTATACTAAGGGTATATGCAAGTTACCGCTATCCTCTAGCATAGGTATTATCAACTGAATCAACAATTATATATGGAAAGAATATGAAACAGGCATGCATATATATACCATAGCAGCATGCTTCAATATATTGCAACATTTTCTAATATAAACATCATGCATCTATCGCAAGATAATGCATATACATATATACATCACAACAACAGTATAACGGATAGAAAACTTGCCTGAGCGACTGGGGGTTACGAATGGCTCGGGACGAGTCTGGTAACCTATAAACAACAAGTAAGTTGGAATTAAACCAAAGTCACTTGTACATCTATACTCTAACCAACTCAGACTCTAACGCTCGTTTTGTGCTTACTGATTCTCTTAAGTCACTCGAGTACCCTCGGCTCCACCATTTTTAATAATTTAACCTTTACGAGTTTTAAAGCGATTCCTTCGCGAGTGTCTTACCAACTGCCTAACACACTTACCATAAATGTTTCATACATTAATTAACCCTTTTTGGTCTTTAACCTATGTTTCAAAGTAAGGCGAGGGAAAAAGTTTCGTTAGCGAAACGCCGTTACTTGAAACGGTCGTTTCTCCTAAACCGTGCATCGGAATCGAACGAACTACATATCAAAACGAAGCTCGTAACATGAGCTATCTAAACATAGAAGTGGTCATAATCTAGCAGGGGGTTCTCGGGTCCTAATGCTATGCACAAAAACAGTCCAAAGAAAATCGGACGTTACGACGGCTATGTTTACGCGATTTCCCAATTTTAACCATTCAAAACCAACCACAAACCAACCTCAAATCCAACATACAACCAACATCCATCCTCATCACATCATAACAACCCCAACCATTTCAATTTAATCATTTATACTTATGCCTAAGCTTAATTTAACCATACTTAAGTTCTTTTAATCAAAACCACAACATTTACCATTCCATTTTACTACCATTCCAAATCCCAAACTCTAAATCACAACAACAAGCTACAATATCATCCTACTAATCAAAATCATCTTATAATACATATGGATCTAGGGTTTGGAGATGGTATACCTTCCTTGAAGTGGTGGGATGAGCTAGGAAGCCTTAAGAAGCTTTGAAGAGTCTTAGGAAAGCTTGGATCTTCAAGAAAAACAAGAAAACTTCAAGTTAAAAAACTTGAAAACACTATTCATAGTCTTCTTCTTTGATTAAATGAAGAAGATTGAGAAGGAATTAATGGCTTAAACTCATGATATAGTCCTAACTAAGCATGAAGATGATTAGGGAATTATCTTACCAATTTAGGAAGCTTGGATCTTGAGTTTTGAATTGTTCTTGCCTTATGAATAGTAAAAAGCCGAGAGCTTCAAGAACAAAGCCTTGGTTGCTTTTTGATTTTTGATGAAAATGATTTTTGCTTGGCTTGGTTGCTTGGTTTTTGTGCTTGCTTTAGTCAATTACCTTTTTGCCCTTGAATTTGTGTGGTTACAAAGCCACCACACCTCCTTCCTTCCCATGTCATGCCTATGTCATCCTCATGATGTCATCCTCCCTTCCTTGTCCTCTTTCTATTGGTTGGATGACATCATTCCCACTAATCCCTTTGATTAACTTCCTAATCGTTTGCCTAATGACCGCTGATCTGTTATACGGTTCGCTTAACTTTCGTTCTCGTTTATCGTTTGAAGGATCATACCCGGGATCTTATTACTTAGGTTCCCTTAACCTTTCTCAATACATTATATTCCTTTTTATGATCCTCTATTATAATCCTTTAATTTAAATCCTTTTTATCCTGTTACCTTTTTCTCAATTCTCTCCGTATCTTGTGGATTTCCGGGAAAAACCAAAGTGTTCGGAATTGGATTCTGACGATCTTTACATACACTTATATACTTCATAGAGTACTAATAATATCCCATAAGATCAATAACAGAACCCCTACATAGCATGGCATGAAAAGTTTTCTCGTTCAGCAAAAACACTATTCATAAGGGTTTCAAAAATTTCCAAAAATTGGGGTTATTACATAATTTCTTATTCCGCACTTTGTAAATCAAAACACTTATATATATATATATTGAGTTAGAACATTTTTATAAATCTCGAAAAGAAGTCAGAATTACATTCAACCCCCTATCTGTAATTCTTGTTTTATTGTTAGGGAATAAAATGGGTTTTTACAACCACCCCCAAAATTAATATTTTCACTGTCCTCATGGAAGGTAATAGTAAGGAATAAAGGCATACCTACTCGGAATCAGGATGGTCATCACCCTCCGCGGGTGGAATGTCAGGAGGCGGGTACACAGAATCCTCACCAAACGCTGGCCACTGAATGTCTACCCCTGTGGCTCTAAAAGCTCTCCCCAACGCCTGGGTAAGATCCTATGCAAACCTGCTATGGATGTCATACATCGCATCCATCCACCTTGCCAAGCGCCTATAGTACGTTGAACCCAAACCAGCACTGTCCTCTACCTCCTACTGCTGCTGCGAAGAATCGGCCTCACCCATCTAATGTCCCCCTGCTACTCTGCGGGCCTGAGAAGAACCACCAGCATATGTCTGATCGGCTGGCTAGCCACCTGTCAAGTGATCGTAGGTGAAACCTAATCCCTTCTCATCCGCCTTTCCACCGTACCACTCTTGCATCACTGCGATCGTCAAATTATCAATAGGGGCACTAGGCAACTGAAGCTACTCATGTATGGGCCAATGAACTCCCACCGCCACACAAAGCTTCATCACAATTGATGCATATGGAAGAGAACCCGTAGTGCTCCCACGCAAAAACCTCATAATACCCTGATAAATAATGGAGCCAAGATCCACATAATCGCCCTGCAATATCCCCCACAACAACTTTGCCCGATCCAGAGTAACATCATGCACATGAGAAGATGGCATGTTGTTCGCACAGATAAAAGAGTTCCATGCACGAGCAAACCTATTCATGCATGAGGCAGGGAAAGTAGCATACGCGTTCGACCTCATCTTGAACTTCCAGTGAGTGTTTGGGACACACAACGTAACAATAATCATGTCCAAGTCAAAATCCTCCTCGGTCTTAGTCACCCAATCCTCCTGAGTCGGCTGTCTCTCGGGTTGGGTTTATCACCCTTCGAATAGCCTCCGACGTATAATCCACCAACAAACCCCGCATCACCGAATACCCGTTCTTATCCGCCTTCGCATTCGCATAAAACTCACGAACTATAACACCCCCAAATCCGGGGTCGGGGATCCGGGCTGTCACAAGTTCCATTTCCCTTAATAACACCCAATCTTAATAAATAATCAACTACTCTGTACTGTGACCCCACAATAAACACACACACCACAAGTTATAGTCTCAAAGATGAATATCCAAAAATAATCACAAGTCATTTTATTCCAAAATTATATGCCAATACACCTTAAAAGGGTTTCTGAATAAATTTACATTTCTTTGCCATTATTACAATTCATAAATATTCATAAATCTGGCACTTTAAAAGTTGAAGCCTAGCCTATTGGTAGTTCCTACCTCAGCTACAGCGACATCAATGCCTATAGGAAACTGTGGAACGTTTCCTATCCGCTCGCGAATTGGGAGCTTGGTCCTGTTCATCTTGTCTATCTGATGTTGTGTGATGAAAGAAGAAAGCAAGGGTGAGCAGCAAGCCCACCAAAATAATATGTATAATAATTTACAATATATGAGCCTTCTCATAGTACTCATTAAAGTCTTGGTCAAAAGAAATGAACCAAGTTTGATATCTTAATGCGATGAAGTCGCAAAATATTCAGTATATATACATATATACTCTTCAAAATCTTGGAAGTCCTCTTCCATACATAATATACACAGAGTTCCAGTTTATAACTGTATAAAAATATCGTTGCAAGGTGATCTCATATATCTAACCTTGTCTCAACGTTTTTCTAAAAATCTTTGTCATGCATAAGATAATCATTTACTAGATATAAGTTTAAAAGATGAAGTTACAAGATACTCCAATATACTTATATCTTTTCCAAATACTACTTGAGCTACCACCGTTCAAGTTATAATTAGTTTCAAAAGTTCATCACATAGATGAGACTACAAGACCAGATTTGAATAGATTAAATCTTTAAAATATCATCAAAATAAAATGAAGTTACGAGATACTTCATTTGATGCAAACATCATTTTGAAAACTTGACCCTGCCAACACTCAACAATCGCCCAACTGTAGCCTTTCTATCGAAGATTATTCTCATTACGGGAGTTTGCCGCGCCAGGAAGACCACTTACGATGATCAGTCGTAGTAGTGCAACCCCACCATTTTCTACATGTAGAGGAGAACCTGTCGGATTTACTTGTCAACCGAACACTGAACTCCTAAGGAATGGACCGCCTTAGCGGAACTTCCAGGCCATTTGGGCATATATAATAAGGTTGGGCCGGCGCCATTCGACCACTTACGCCACTCCTAGTTCAGATGAAATCCATGACTCTGAAACGTAAAGCTCGTTCCCCCTTTCCCCAAGTAGAAACTTGTTGATACGGCTCCACCAAGAAGTCGTATCTAGTTGGAAAGGAGAACTCGCCGATATTTCCCAGGCGATGCCTGTTACTGGATTAACTTGTTCTAAGAATTTTACTTCCCGAGTGTTGGGTAAGTAATCAATTCATTTATCAAAACAGCAACCTTGTTGCGAATATAAAATACACCACAGAGCCGGATCCCTCATGTTTTGAGCGAGTATTTAAATCCCCTTCGAAAGGAGGATCTTAAATATAAAAATGAGTTTTGGGATCCGCTCTAACTTTTAAAAATCATTTTGACGACTCGCAAAACATTTTTAAGAATGTTTGGAGTGATGCTGATTTAACAAAATAAATCAGTCCCAATATATTAGAAAATATCTGAATATTATTATTTAAATAATATTCCAATAAAGAATAATCTTTATAAAAATAATTGAAGTAGAAGTTTTAAAACTTATACTTGAAATGAATATTAAATAACCAAAGATATACCTATACGAAAGTACTATCTTTATTTGAATAATTAAAAGTGAGTTTGATTATCGACACCTTATTCTTTAATAAAATAAAGAATATATCTCAGCAAATAATCGGAGTCATAGATCCTCAAATGAATATTCAAATAATATTCAACAAATAAAATAAGCTGAGTTATTAGCCCTCGAATGAATATTCGAAATAATATTCAATAAATAAATAAGCTGAGTCATAAGCCCTCGAATGAATATTCGAAATAATATTCATTAAATAATATAAAGTTATCGAATAAACCTTATTCGATTAATAGTTTTGAAAACTATAACCATATATATATAAATATATATATATATAAAATCTACTCGGGATCCTCGACTCCCGATTTTAGAAAATGTTTTCACCTTTGGGTCCCTATACTAAGGGTATATGCAAATTACCGCTATTCTCTAGCATAGGTATTATCAACGGAACCAACAAATATATATGGCAAGAATAAGAAACAGGCATGCATATGTACCATATCACATGCTATAATATATCGCAAGAATTTGCTAATTTAACCATCATGCATCTATCACAAGATAATGCATATACAAGTGTATACATCACAACAACAGTATAACGGATAGAAAACTTGTCTGAGTGCTCCCGGATAGACTTAAGCTTAGAGTGGGTCCGATAACCTATGAACAACAACATAAGTCGGAATTAAACCCCGGCCGCTTAAGAAACTAGACTTTAACCATTTAGAGTCCTAACGTTCGCTTTCGCGCTTAACAATTTACTTAAGTCGCTCGAGTACCCTCGGCTCCACCATTTTTAATAAATTAACCATTAAGAATTTTAAAGCGATTCTTTCGCGAGTACCTTACCAACTGCCTAATCCACTTTACATAAATGTTTCATATCCCAAATAGTCATTTAAAGTCCTTAACCAAGGTTTCAAAGTAAGGCGAGGGGTAATGGTTCGGTCGCGAAACACCGTTACTTAAAACGGTCATTTCTCCTAAACCGTACATCGGATTCAAACGAACCACATATCAAAACGAAGCTCGTAACATGAAATATCTAATCATGGTAATGGTCAAAACCTAACAGGGAGTTCTCGGGTCCTGATGTTAAGAGCAAAAACAGTCTAAAGTAAATCGGACATTACGACGGCTATGTTTACGCGATTTCCCAAATTTTTACCATTCCAAATCATATTAATCCAACTACTAATCAACAACAACTCAAGATACACATCAATGATACTGATTTCAGTCATAATAAGCTCAAGGATCTCAATCCAACCATATATTATAACATCTCCAAATTCAACTAAACTACTTAACAATTAATCTCGAATCATGCTTATCATTCAAATTACTACTCATCCATCCAAACCATCTCCAAACTTCAACATTCAAACTTATTACTAAAGTGTGTGAAGATTTATACCTTTCTTGGAGGGTGGAAAGTTACTAGGAAGCCTTATGGAGCCTCCTACAAGCTTGATCTTTCCAAAGAAATCAAGAACACAAAGTTAGGCTTTAAAGATTCTAAAAGTCCGATTGAAAGAACTGAAAAACTGAGGGTCTTACCTTGCTTATTTGGACGAGACTTGTGAACAAGAGTTGTAGACCATCTCAATACCTTTCCAACGAGCTATAGAACACAACATTTGAGTGAGTATTGAAGGAGATATGGCAGTTTAAAGTTGCTGGATTTGTTTTGGCCGAGAGCTTTTGCTCTTGGAAGCAAAAGTCAACTTCTAATTTTTGTGTTTTATGATATTTGTTTGGTTGCTTCTCCTTTTTGACTTGGAAAATGTTTTAGCTTTTTACCATGGTAAATTTTACATGGCCCAAAATCAACCAACAAAACAAAACCCCTTGTCATGCTTATGTCATCTTGCACATGTCATAATGCTTCCACTTGTTCACACCTTGTTGGTTTGATGACATCATCATCCCTAACCTCCTTGATTAGCTTCTAATTGTTTGCCTAATGACCGCTGATCTGTTATACGGTTCGCTTAACTTTCGTTCTCGTTTCTCGTTTGAGGGATCATACCCGGGATCTTATTACTTGGGTTTCCTTAACCTTTCTCAATACATTATAATCCTTTTATGATCCTTTCTTATAATCCTTTTATTTAAATCCTTTTTATCCTGTTACCTTATACTCAATTCTTTCCGTATCTAGTGGATTCCTGGGAAAAATCAAAGTGTTCGAATTTGGATTCTGACGATCTTTACATACACTTATTTATCGTATAGAGTACTAATAAATCCCAGAAGATCAATAACAGAACCCCTACATAGTGTGGCATGAAAAGTTTTCTCATTCAGCATAATCTGCAAAATCATTATTCATAAGGGTTTCAAAAATTTCCAAAAATTGGGGTTATTACAGTCTCCCCTCCTTAAAAGGATTTCGTCCCGGAATCAGATAGAAAATAAATATGGATACTTTCTTAACATTACACTTTCTAACTCTCGAGTAAATTTTCCCACATTGTGGTTCTTCCATCAAACTCTGAATAGTTTGATAACCCTTCTCCTAAGCACTTGTTCCTTTTCACTCTATAACCCTTCCTGGTTGCTCCATATAGGTTATGTCGGGTTGCATGTCTATGCGCTCATATGCCCCTATTTATCTGGCATCCGAATTACACTTCCTTAACATTAATACGTGGAACACGTTATGACTTACTACATGTTCTGGGGTAAGGCTAGCTCATATGCTAACTTCCCAATACTTCTTAATATATCCAAGGGTCCAACAATTGGTGGACTTAGCTTTCCTTTCTTTCCGAATCTCATTAATCCCTTCCAAGGGAATACCTATAACAACACTAGGTCCCCCACTTTCTATTCCTTGTCCTTTCGTGTCAAATCAACATACTTCGTGTTCCCATCTTGGGCTACTACCAGCCATCCTCTGATTAAAATCTATTATATCCTTGATCCTTTGGACTACTGCGGGTCCGAGTATCTTGCGCTCTACAACTTCATCCTAACATAAGGGAGATCGACATTGTCTTCCCTCAAGGATCTCATAAGGCGATATCTCAATACTGACATATGATATATTATCGTAAGAAAACTCAATCCGTGTTAAGTGATCATTCCAAATTCTTTCAAGTCTATTGCATGGAAATTTTATCACAGCTTCTAGCACTATAGCTTTGGCATCTCAATACCCATTCTTTTCCAGTTCGTAATCGCTACTACCTTCCGTTCCTAATATTATACTGGTTATACTTTTGCTCGTTAGCGTTCTATAACCTTTTAATAACCACATCAACCTTTGTATCACGAATGTGTTTCCATTCCGAATACTACCACAACTTTATTACTCCTTTTTCAGCTGTTTCTATTTCCCAAAGTTTGATCAATCATATAGAAGTAAATGAATTTGTTGATAGATCACTATGATCATGAACACTTGTTATATCGCATAGTTAGTACAGAAGGTGGCCAGCCTTTAGTACTTGACAAGCAATTAAACAATAGCTGGTATCCTACTCGGCTTCTATCACACAGATAGATAGTCATTCGGCAATACTTCCCCTTCTGGAAGGGTTGTTCTTCTCAGTTTATATGAAATGAAAAGAAGAGAAAAGAACGAACTGAAGAGAATTGTATATATGAAAAAAAATATTGCCATAAAATATCTGGCTTGGAATCTACCTCTGAACTATAGAGGTTTGTCATAGGAGAACAAAACATATATGTATTTATATCAACATCAAGTATTATAGCATCGTATTTCACATGCCTAAATATTTTTGCTATTCCGTTCATCCTTCTATGGACCCATGCTCTTCCTCGAGCTTATACACAATCACCTTTGAAACTCCCTCGATATCGAAAATCGAATCTGGGATCTCATTCTAGACTTCATCGTTACTAGAATTCTATGCTTGTACCGCAACCTTCCTCAAATAGTAATACGACTCTCTTTTCATAAGAGGGAATAAATATTCAATAGGTAGATACTCTACTTAATTAGTCTATCAATGATAACTTATACTCTACCACGACCCGATTAGTGGTACTCAATCTCAACATCCACTCCAATACAACTCTCACGGTTGTAATTAGCTCATTACTTGCAGAATCATTGCTGCATTACTATGGTCCACCACTGACCTACTGTCGTCATTCACTTTCCGTGAAATCTTAATATCTAACCATACGGAGTCCATACATGTCGTATAGAATACTTCTAAGGAGTTAACATAATCACCAATCATAATTCATGAAGAACACTCCAAACTCTGACATACTTTCATGACATGAAGCATATAAAATTGCAGAAGAGTTTCAATCAAAGCAACGATAGCAGGTTAATACCATTCTTAATCGTATGCCTTAAATAGAAGACTTAACTCAAGGGTTCGTCTAGTCCTTTTTGAAACATGGTCCTGACTTATCTCAAGATAGTATCTTCTGAGATAGATAGCCCGCTCATGGCGATTACACGAATTAAACCTTTACCAACTACTATTACGGTTGGGTATTGCACAGTCATCAGAAGGAATGTCAATCTTCCAAACCATAATACAATCTGCATAGCTTTAACCATCATCACTGTATTCCTTTGGCACAAGCGCCTATAATTATCCTCTTACCTTTAAAGTTTCGGCCACCTCTTTGGCCTTTCCTGATAGTTAAATTTCCTTACAGTCAATGTCATTTTAACCACCTCCAAATAAATTTTCTACCTTATTTCAATCACAGCTTATGTGAAGATGTTTTCCTTAAAATCTGATGAGTAAAAAAAATCACCATTTTTCCATAAGTTATTGCCTCGGTCTTTAGAGGTTAATCACTGCCATGATTGACTCTCAATCATAATTAGAACATCTTTTATCCTAAGTCTTAATTGCCCTGAACAATTTCGACCATTACTGGTTCGATCCATACCTTCTCGTGGTTTAACACGTGCCCCACTTGGCATCATTATAATTACGTCATATTTCCTTTATCATAATTTCTATTCTTGAGAATTTTGAATATTACCTTTCTCCTTGTAAAACCTCTAAGGTTATCCTTGAATCGTTCCTCATGAATTCCCTAGATACAGGGCATATCAAGATACCATTTATTAATACCAGAATCATTGTCTATATACTTCTGAAAAATTTCTCCACTGATCCTTAAAGGTTGTTATTACCTTAATCCTTTCCAATTCATACTGTCAAAACTCATGATGTCCCTATTAAGGGTGAAATGCCAACCTTTATGCATTCCCCTAGGATTCGTTTTAAGTTACCGATGTTCTATCCTTAATTCCACCTTTAAAAAGGTACATGCATCCTTCCATGGATAAATCAAGTCATATATCCCTGATAAGGGTATCTTATTCAATCATTTCCACCTCGATAGTCTATACCGAATTTCACAATAACATCCTTATTCAAGTTAAGGTCAATCCACATGGCCTCCAAAAGATAAAAATGGTTATCCGCTATTCTTGCCTAATTTGGTAATGATAACAAGGATGTTCTGGAAGATATTGGTCGTGTTCAACGTGAACCTCTTCTTAATAATTCCTTATTTACTTTTGTTGTTTATCTCAACAGTCACCTCAATGTTGGGATATCTTTCATATCTGGCGTCTCCCTTTCTGGGTATCATGCCACCGGTCTTACACTTCACTTTCTTGAAGGTCACTTCCTTCATCCAATTTTCTTAATTTCTTACTTTCTTGTCTCCTCAGTCTATCCGCGTCTCATTATTTATCCTTCGAATTATCTCAAGGTTTCCTCGAATCCTCCCAACTTACAGGGGATAAAATATATGTATCTCTTATGCCCTCAACCATCAATTTTAACTCATGGTGAATCACCCTCATCCTAACGAATGCATACATTTCTATTTCTATTGCTACGAGTCTTTAGGGTTTCCTCATACTCAACTCCCTTATCATACCTCAAACTCTATTGCCTTTATATTCCTTTCCACTTCAGTTTCTTTTTATTTTCCTTTCTCTTATCCTTATTTCATGAACTAACACAACATAAGTATTGACTTCAAACATCCCGTCATTCTGGATTCGTGTCCTCAGAACGAATCTTGACAACTTTTACAACTTAGATTCATAATTCATCATACTCATCCACTTTTGTTCTAGCTCCAAAGCTTTTACACTATCTCCTTATCTTTGGGAATTACTTTCCCGAAAACAATTGACTGAACTTAAATCAGTTTATTATAATCTCTTGCTTCGTGCCTTCCTTGGCCTTTCACCAGCGGGTGGTCTCTCTCTTAGGAGGGTAAGTGACAAAAATAGTCTTTTGTGATTCGTCAATCATTCAGAATCTCGAATGATTCCTCTATTTCCTTTAGCCAGGCTCTTGCCTCGACTAGGTCAACATGTTCCTTGGAACTCTGAGAGCTTAGAGACTTAAAGGTCCTGAAAGAATTTCCAACCGCATTGTTTCCTCAAGGTGGTGGTTAGGGATAATAGTCTAAGTTTTGTCTAGACAGGTCCATAAATTGCCGTATAAGAGTATCGTCTCGGGTCTCCTTTCCTTACTCGACTTTCTGTTTCCTTAGTATGAAATGTTTCAACCTTCTCCCATAATCGGGGTTATCTTATACATTAAAAACCTTGTTTTCCACTCTATTATGTTATGGGTTCTTTCTTTCTTGATGGCAACCTCCCTCACTATCACATTTAGGGTTTGCCCTAAATCTTATTCCTCAAACTTTGGCTCTCATCTAAGTTCTCATCCTTAAGCTCTTGAACTTTTGGAACCCAATTTCTGTAGGAACACCTCACTATCCCCTTATCATCTTTCTCGGTATGGATCTCTTCTCCAGTCATTGACTCTCTGCCTTCATTCATCACTTTTTCTGGCACAATATGTCCTTTTCCAAAAATTCGGTCTGTATTACAATCTTAAACAGCTTTTCGGTACCGGCTCCGGTTACCTTCACTTCTATTTCCATTTTCTCAAAATCTCTTATAAACTCTCCCAAAGACATTATTATCTTGAGTCTCTCCTTTTTACTAAGGGCATCAGCCACCACATTGGCTTTCCCTGAATGATAAAGAATCTCCCAATCATAATTCTTGATTAGCTCTAACCACCTCATTTGGCGCATGTTGAGCTCTTTCTGCGTGAAAATGTACTAGAGCACTTATGGCTTGTGTAAATCTCGCACTTTTCTCCATACCAGTAGTGCCTCCCATCTTTAGGGCAAAACTATTGCCACGAGCCCAAGCTCATGGGTGGGGATATCGAATTTTATATTCCCTTAATTGTCTTGACGCGTACGCGATTACCTTGTTGTGCTGTATAAGAAGCACCCTAATTCCTTATGCGAAGCGTCACTACACTTCACAAAATCTCATTTTCCATCCGGCAACGCCAACATAGGGAACATCACCAACCTTTGCTTCGGTTCTTAAAAGTTGTTCTCGCATTTCTCTGTCCATTCGAACTTCTCAGTCTTACGAGTAAGCCGCGTTAAAGGGGCTACTATCTTTACAAACTTAAACGAACCTCTAGTAGTGACCGGCCAATCCTACCTCTGGGAGTTGCCCTAACCATGGTCATCGATTACTCAGTGGTCCTTTATTCATTCTTGTCAGGATCCTTCACGGGATCCTCCTCAGCAACAATCCCTTCTAGGACAACATCCTCAACCGCTACATCCTCAATATCAACATCATCCGGTCCTGCGTTAGGACGCTCTATCGGATCCACAATCCGATCTCCAATTAGTAATAAAACATCATCGCGTTGTTGCTCCTCAACCTCAGGGTTCGGAGTCCCGCTACCATATACGATAACGAACTACGCTTCTATCACGATATTTATAAGGGTTCCCATAAGGGTTTTAACTGTCAGTACTACGTTAGGTAGTCCGACTATGAACTTGGCAAGAGTTCTTATTATCTTAGTGAACTTATTATTTTAACGTCATATCATCTCTGAGGTTTATAATTCTTAGCTCTGATACCATTTCTGTAACACCCCCAAATCCGGGGTCGGGGATCCAGGCTGTCACGAGTTACATTTCCCTTAATAACACCCAATCTTAATAAATAATCAACTACTCTGTACTGTGACCCCACAATTAACACACACACCACAAGTTATAGTCTCAGAGATGAATATCCAAAAATAATCACAAGTCGTTTTATTCCACAATTATATGCCAATACACCTTAAAAGGGTTTCTGAATAAATTTACATTTCTTTGCCATTATTACAATTCATAAATATACATAAATCTGGTACATTAAAAGTTGAAGCCTAGCCTATTGGTAGTTCCTACCTCAGCTACAGCGACATCAATGCCTATAGGAAACTGCGGAACGTTTCCTATCCGCTCGCGAATTGGGAGCTTGGTCCTGTTCATCTTGTCTATCTGATGTTGTGTGATGAAAGAAGAAAGCAAGGGTGAGCAGCAAGCCCACCAAAATAATATGTATAATAATTTACAATATATGAGCCTTCTCATAGTACTCATGAAAGTCTTGGTCAAAAGAAATGAACCAAGTTTGATATCTTAATGCGATGAAGTCGCAAAATATTCAGTATATATACATATATACTTTTCAAAATCTTGGAAGTCCTCTTCCATGCATAATATACATAGAGTTCCAGTTTATAACTGTATAAAAATATCGTTACAAGGTGATCTCATATATCTAACCTTGTCTCAACATTTTTCTGAAAATCTTTGTCATGCATAAGATAATCATTTACTAGATATAAGTTTAAAAGATGAAGTTACAAGATACTCCAATATACTTATATCTTTTCCAAATACTACTTGAGCTACCACCGTTCAAGTTATAATTAGTTTCAAAAGTTCATCACATAGATGAGACTACAAGACCAGATTTGAATAGATTAAATCTTTAAAATATCATCAAAATAAAATGAAGTTACGAGATACTTCATTTGATGCAAACATCATTTTGAAAACTTGACCCTGCCAACACTCAACAATCGCCCAACCGTAGCCTTTCTATCGAAGTGCTCTGAGTAGTGTTGCAGAAATATCCAATTGGATGATGAACTCATTACGGGAGTTTGCCGCGCCAGGAAGACCACTTACGATGATCAGTCGTAGTAGTGCAACCCCACCATTTTCTACATGTAGAGGAGAACCTGTCGGATTTACTTGTCAACCGAACACTGAACTCCTAAGGAATGGACCGCCTTAGCGGAACTTCCAGGCCATTTGGGCCAATATAATAAGGCTGGGCCGGCGCCACTCGACCACTTACGCCACTCCTAGTTCAGATGAAATCCATGACTCTGAAACGTAAAGCTCGTTCCCCCTTTCCCCAAGTAGAAACTTGTTGATACAGCTCGACCAAGAAGTCGTATCTAGTTGGAAAGGAGAACTCGCCGATATTTCCCAGGCGATGCCTGTTAATGGATTAACTTGTTCTAAGAATTTTACTTCCCGAGTGTTGGGTAAGTAATCAATTCATTTATCAAAACAGCAACCTTGTTGCGAATATAAAACGCACCACAGAGCCGGATCCCTCAGGTTTTTAGCGAGTATTTAAATCACCTTCGAAAGGAGGATCTTAAATATAAAAATGAGTTTTGGGATCCGCTCTAACTTTTAAAAATCATTTTGACGACTCGCAAAACATTTTTAAGAATGTTTGGAGTGATGCTGATTTAACAAAATAATTGAAGTAGAAGTTTTAAAACTTATACTTGAAATGAATATTAAATAACCAAAGATATACCTATACGAAAGTACTATCTTTATTTGAATAATCAAAAGTGAGTTTGATTATCGACACCTTATTCTTTAATAAAATAAAAAATATATCACAGCAAATAATCGGAGTCATAGATCCTCAAATGAATATTCAAATAATATTCAATAAATAAAATAAGCTGAGTCATAAGCCCTCGAATGAATATTCGAAATAATATTCAATAAATAAATAAGCTGAGTCATAAGCCCTCGACTGAATATTCGAAATAATATTCATTAAATAATATAAAGTTATCGAATAAACCTTATTCGATTAATAGTTTTGAAAACTATAACCATATATATATAAATATATATATATATATATATATATATATATAAAATCTACTCGGGATCCTCGACTCCCGGTTTTAGAAAATGTTTTCACCTTTGGGTCCCTATACTAAGGGTATATGCAAATTACCGCTATTCTCTAGCATAGGTATTATCAACTGAACTAACAAATATATATGGAAAGAATAAGAAATAGGCATGCATATGTACCATATCATATGCTACAATATATCGCAAGAATTTGCTAATTTAACCATCATGCATCTATCACAAGATAATGCATATACAAGTGTATACATCACAACAACAGTATAACGGATAGAAAACTTGCCTGAGTGCTCCCGGATAGACTTAAGCTTAGAGTGGGTCCGATAACCTATGAACAACAATATAAGTCAGAATTAAACCCCGGTCGCTTAAGAAACTAGACTTTAACCATTTAGAGTCCTAACGTTCGCTTTCGCGCTTAACGATTTACTTAAGTCGCTCGAGTACCCTCGGCTCCACCATTTTTAATAAATTAACCATTAAGAATTTTAAAGCGATTCTTTCGCGAGTACCTTACCAACTGCCTAATACACTTTACATAAATGTTTCATACCCCAAATAGTCATTTAAAGTCCTTAACCAAGGTTTCAAAGTAAGGTGAGGGGTAATGGTTCGGTCGCGAAACACCGTTACTTAAAACGGTCATTTCTCCTAAACTGTACATCGGATTCAAATGAACCACATATCAAAACGAAGCTCGTAACATGAACTATCTAATCATGGTAATGGTCAAAACCTAACAGGGAGTTCTCGGGTCCTGATGTTAAGAGCAAAAACAGTCTAAAGTAAATCGGACATTACGACAGCTATGTTTACGCGATTTCCCAAATTTTTACCATTCCAAATCATATTAATCCAACTACTAATCAACAACAACTCAAGATACACATCAATGATACTGATTTCAGTCATAATAAGCTCAAGGATCTCAATCCAACCATATATTATAACATCTCCAAATTCAACTAAACTACTTAACAATTAATCTCGAATCATGCTTATCATTCAAATTACTACTCATCCATCCAAACCATCTCCAAACTTCAACATTCAAACTTATTACTAAAGGGTGTGAAGATTTATACCTTTCTTGGAGGGTGGAAAGTTACTAGGAAGCCTTATGGAGCCTCCTATAAGCTTGATCTTTCCAAAGAAATCAAGAACACAAAGTTAGGCTTTAAAGTTTCTAAAAGTCCTATTGAAAGAACTGCAAAAATGAGGGTCTTACCTTGCTTATTTGGACGATACTTGTGAACAAGAGTTGTAGACCATCTCAATACCTTTCCAACGAGCTATAGAACACAACATTTGAGTGAGTATTGAAGGAGATATGGCAGTTTAAAGTTGCTGTGTTTGTTTTGGCCGAGAGCTTTTGCTCTTGGAAGCAAAAGTCAACTTCTAATTTTTGTGTTTTATGATATTTGTTTGGTTGCTTCTCCTTTTTGCCTTGGAAAATGTTTTAGCTTTTTACCATGGTAAATTTTACATGGCCCAAAATCAACCAACAAAACAAAACCCCTTGTCATGCTTATGTCATCTTGCACATGTCATAATGCTTCCACTTGTTCACACCTTGTTGGTTTGATGACATCATCATTCCTAACCTCCTTGATTAGCTTCTAATTGTTTGCCTAATGACCGCTGACCTGTTATACGGTTCGCTTAACTTTCGTTCTCGTTTCTCGTTTGAGGGATCATACCCGGGATCTTATTACTTGGGTTTCCATAACCTTTCTCAATACATTATAATCCTTTTATGATCCTTTCTTATAATCCTTTTATTTAAATCCTTTTTATCCTGTTACCTTATACTCAATTCTTTCCGTATCTAGTGGATTCCTGGGAAAAATCAAAGTGTTCGAATTTGGATTCTGACGATCTTTACATACACTTATTTATCGTATAGAGTACTAATAATATCCCAGAAGATCAATAACAGAACCCCTACATAGTGTGGCATGAAAAGTTTTCTCATTCAGCATAATCTGCAAAATCACTATTCATAAGGGTTTCAAAAATTTCCAAAAATTGGGGTTATTACACGAACTACACTCATAGGCACAGCAGCAGGTGCCTCAGAAAAAGCAACCCAACCCATCTCCAAAATCATCTCAAGCAACTTACCATCCTTTCCCTATGGCAGAAAACCCCTCCATTCGCTATCGGCTTCGATAATAGCCTAGTATACTCCGCTTCAGCCTCAGGAGTAGCAAATCAAGGCCTCGTACTGCCAACACTCGAAGAATCAGTGGTGCTGCTGCTAACTTGAGTATGTGCTCTCTTTGGTGCCACTGGATTTGAATAAGTTAAGAAAAGAGAAGTTTATAAGAGAGATTTAGGTTTATGAATTGAAAAGTGATGGAGATGATTGTTTATAAGTGTATGTATATATAGGTATTAGGAATTATAGTGCGATATAATTATGGGATAGTGGGGATAATGGGTTTGATTAGGAGAAGGAATTTGGGGTAATGGAGGAAGGAAAATCGGCTGTTGTTTTGAATTTTTGAATTTTCGTTTTTCTGTTTTCATTTCTTTTATAGGGGGTCAGCGCGGCCGCCCTGCCAGGCAGCGCGGGCAAGCCGTGTTTCTGTACTTTCAGCGCGGCCTCCCCGCCAGGAAGCGCGGGCGCGCCGTGCTTTTGAAAAAAACACCATGTTTTCTATTTTTTCTGATTTTTTATCTTTTCTTCAGCTTTTTCTTCCTTCTATCTTCTACTAAGGTACAACAAGCTTGGGTTGCCTCCCAAGAAGTGCTTGGTTTACGTCGCTAGCTTGACATAGAATACCGAGATCCAGTGGACAATAAAACGGCACTAAACACTTCACGGTTTGCCATATTCCCATAGTAGTGCTTCAGACGCTGTCCATTCACCTTGAATGCTTGGCGTGGATCATTCTCAAAAAATTTTATCGCTCCATATGGAAACACAATTTTGATAACAAACGACCCTCACCACCTCGACTTCAATTTTCCAGGAAAAGGATGGAGACGATAGTTGAAAAAAAGAACTTGTTGCCCTCGCACAAATGATTTGAGCACTAGACCCCTATCGTGCCACCTCTTGACTTTCTCCTTATATATTTTGTTGTTCACATACGCTTGAAGTTGAAACTTATGGAGTTCATTCAATTGAAGTATCCTTTTCTTACCAGCTGCATCTATATTACGGTTCAATTTCTTTAAAGCTCAATATGCCTTATGCTCTAGCTCCATAGGCAAATGACATCTCTTACCATAAACTAATTGAAACGGAGACATGCCTAGCGGAGTCTTGAATGTTGTTCGATAAGCCCAAACAGCTTCATCCAGCTTCAAAGACCAATCCTTCCTCGGTGGACATACAACTTTCTCCAGAATACACTTGATCTCTCTGTTAGACACCTCAGCTTGACCATTAGTCTGAGGATGGTAGGTTGTAGCAATGCGATGATTCACAGTATATCTCTGCATCATAGCAGTGAACTTGTGATTGTAGAAATACGATCCCTCGTCACTAATTATTACTCTTGGAGTTCCAAATCTTGTGAATATCTACTTGTGAAGAAAATTTAGCACTACCTTAAAATCATTCGTCGGTAACGCTTTACCTTCAACCCATTTCGAGACATAATCAACTGCAACAAGATATATTGATTATTGCAAGATGAGACAAATGGCCCCATGAATTCAATTCCACAAACATTGAAGACCTCAACCTCGAGTAGCACATTAAGAGGCATTTCATCCCTCTTAGACATATTACCAACGCGCTGACAGTGATCACACTTCAAAACGAACTGATGTGGATCCTTAAATAATGTAGGCCAGAGGAATCCTGCTTGAAGGATACGAGCTGTTGTCTTTTCTCCACCATAATGACCTCCATAAACAGTCGAATGACAGTCTCGCAAGATACCCTCCATTTCGCTGTATGGAATACATCTCCTGATGATTTGGTCAGCTCCTTGCCGAAACAAAAGTGGCTCATCCCACATGTACCACTTCACCTCGTGAAGAAACTTCTTCCTTTAAGCAGAAGACAAGTCTGGGAGCATAATGTTGCTCACAAGGTAGTTCACAATGTTTGCGAACCACGGTTCTTCTTCTTGCACCCCAAACAATTGCTCATCGGGAAAAGACTCATTTATCAATGTCTTATCCTGTGAAGCCGTACTTGGATCTTCTAACCGAGATAGATGATCAACAACTTGATTTTCAGTACCTTTCTTATCCTTGATCTCCAACTCAAACTCCTGAAGTAAAAGAACCCATCAAATCAATCTAGGTTTCGAGTCCTTCTTCGAGACGAGATAGCGAATATCAGCGTGATCAATGAAAACTGTCACCTTCGTCCCAAGAAAACAAGATCGAAACTTCTCAAAACCGTAGACAATGGCCAAGAGTTCCTTCTCAGTAGTAGTCTAGTTCAGTTGAGCACCATTGAGGGTTTTACTAGCATAGTATACCACATGAAATATATTATTCTCCCTTTGCCCAATAACTGCTCCAACAACATAGTCACTTGCATCACACATCATTTCAAAAGGCTCATTCCAATCATGTGCACTTATAACAGGTGTCGTGATCAAGCTCTTCTTTAAGCTCTCAAAAGCAGCTAAGCACTCATCATCAAACTTGAAAGGAACATCTTTCTCTAAAAGATTGCACAACGGTTTAGAGATTTTAGAGAAGTCCTTTATGGACCGCCGATTGAAACCCGCATGACCAAGAAAACTGCGAATCCCCTTAACATAAATTGGTGGAGTAAGGTTTTCAATGACCGCCACATTGGCATTGTCCACCTGAAGACCTTTACTAGAGACCTTGTGCCCAAGAATGATGCCCTATTGCACCATAAAGTGACATTTCTCCCAGTTCAGAACCAGATTGGTCTCAACACACCTTTTAAGCACTGCGCCAAGATTTTACAAGCACTCGTCGAAAGAATCTCCGAACACAGAGAAATCATCCATGAACACCTCCACATTCTGACCGATCATGTCAAAAAAGATAGCCATCATGTATCTCTGAAATGTGGCAGGTGCACCACACAACCCAAAAGAAACTCTTCTGAAGGAAAAAGTGCCAAACAGATAAGTGAAGGTAGTCTATTCCTAGTCTTCTGGAGCGATGCAAATCTGATTATAACCCGAATAGCCATCCAGAAGAAAGTAATATTCATGCCCATCCAAACTGTCAAGCATCTGATCAATAAAAGGGAGAGGGAAGTGATCTTTCCTCATTGCTTTGTTTAGCTTCCTGTAATCCATGCAAACGCTCCACCCCATGAATGTTCGAGTAGGAATGAGCTCATTCTTCTCATTAGCAACCATTGTGATGCCTCCTTTCTTTGTTACACACTGAACTGGGCTCACCCAAGAACTGTCAGAAATAGGATAGATAATCCCTACATCTAGCCATTTAAGAATTTCCTTCTTCACGACCTCTTTCATGATCGGATTTAGCCTTCTTTATTGCTCAACAGTTGGCTTACTTTCTTGCTCTAGCAGAATTTTATGCATACAATAAGAAGGGCTGATTCCCCTGATATCTGCTATAGTCCATCCAATTTTCGATTTGAACTCTCTCAAAATTCTCAAGAGCTTTTCCTCATCACTACCTGAAAGGTCAGTTGCAATAATAATAGGAAAAGTAGATGCATCACCTAAAAAAGCATACCTTAAGTGTTCAGGCAATGGTTTAAGCTCGAGTGTAGGAGCTTCCTTAATAGATGGCTTGAGATGCCCCTCAATATTCTTGAGTTCCGATATTCCAAGAGATTCAAAAGGAATATCTAGCCTTCGCTTCCAAGGAGAAGCATTCAAATAATGGAACTGCTCATCACCTTCATCATCTTCATTATCTGAATTTACGAACAAGGTTTTCTCTAAGGCATCAGACCTTAGCATTTTGATCAAGTTCTAAAGTAACCACATAATCGACCAATTCCACTTTTAAGCACTCCTCATTATCAGTACGGAATTTCATGGCATTAAATACATTAAAAGTCACGTCCTGATCCAGTACTCGCATAGTGAGCTCACCCTTTTGCACATCAATCAAGGTTCGACCAGTTGCCAAGAATGGTCTTCCCAAGATTATGGGAATCTTTTTATCCTCCTCGAAATCAAGAATTACAAAGTCATAAGGAAAGATGAGTTTGTCCACCTTGACCAAGACATCCTCCATAATGCCTCGTAGATTTGTAATAGAACGATCTTCCAAATGCAAGGACATATATGTAGGCTTGAGATCAGGTAAATCCAACTTCTTGAAGACAGACAAAGGCATCAGATTGATGCTAGCTCCCAAATCACATAAACACTTATCGAACGACAAGTTTCCAATGGTGCAAGAAATAGTGAAGCTCCCAGGATCTTTATGCTTTGGAGGCAACTTCTATTACAGCACAGCACTGTATTCCTCCGTGAGAGCAACATTTTCCAAGTCATCGAGCTTCACTTTCCTTAAGAGAATACCTTTCATAAACTTCACATAGTTAGGCATCTGTTTAAGAGCTTCAGCGAAAGGTATGTTGATATGAAGTTTCTTGAACACCTCTAGAAACTTAGCAAACTGCTTATCCAACTTTTACTTCTGGAGCCTTTTAGGAAAATGAGGTGGAGGATATATCTGTTTCTCCTCTGTATTACCTCAGGAGGAGTGTGTTCCACAGTTTTCTTCTTTGGTTCCACTTCTGCTTCCTTCTACACAACTTCTTCAGCCACAACTTCATCTTCTGAAACTTGAGAATTTTCGGGGTGTGCAACCTTCCCATGCCTTAATATAATTGCCTTAACCCGCTCTTTTGCTTCCTTCTTGCCTAGAACTTCCGTGTCACTAGGGAGTGTACAAGGTTATCGATTAAGCAAGGCATTGGCAATCTGCCCAATTTGATTCTCCAAGGTCTTAATAGAAACTGCTTGGCTCTTGCACATGAGCCTCAACTCCTCCAATTCAGATTTTTCATTAGATTGTTGAATTTGGAGTTGTTGTCTTGGTGCATATTGTGGTTGTTGAAAACCAGGAGGGTTTAATCCCATAATTAGCCAACAAAACCACCTACATCATTCAAGCCTTAAGCTGAGCAGCTATAGCAGTAGATGCATCTACCTTCAGAATTCATGCTACCTTGCATTGAGGTAATTGCTGAGAAGGGTTCTAGTATTCATTAGCATCCATCAGTTCAATCAACCCATAAGCTTCATTGCAGCTCTTAGCCCATAAGGCTCCACCTGATGCTGCATCAAGCATGGGTCTAGGCTGTGCTCCCAAACCATTATAAAAGCAGTTGATAATCATCCAGTCAGGCATCCCATGATGAGGACACTTTCTAAGCATCTCCTTATAATGATCCCAAGCTTCCCGTAAAGACTCTCCCGATTGCTGCGCAAATTGAGTAAAAACATTTCTGATTGCAGCTGTCTTTGCCATAGGAAAGAATTTAGTAAGAAACTTTTGAGCAAGATCTTCCCAAGTAGTAATAGAGCCTGGTGGTAGAGAATGCAACCAGCACTTAGATTTATCCCTTAGAGAGAATGGGAAAAGCCTCAGCTTAACAGCATCTTCAAAAATGTTGTTGAATTTGAAAGTATCACATATCTGGATGAAATCTCTAATATACATGTTAGGATCTTCCGTTGGAAAACCCCCAAACTGGACTGAGTTTTGCACCGTCTGAATCGTGCTAGCCTTGATTTTAAAAGTGTTAGCCGCGATGGCTGGTCTGACAATGCTAGACTGAATATCATTAATCTGTGGTTTAGAGTAATCCATCAAAGCCTTCTGATTCACTACTGGTTCTCCCATTGCAATAACAACTTCCTTTTCTACTTTCTCCTCAATAAAAACTTTTTCAACTACTTCCTCCACTTTATCCAGTGTTCTCTTGCGAGATCGAGAACGCGTTAGCATACACGCTCTACAGAGTACCTGAAAAAGTAACAAGTAAACAAGTAAGTAAAATATCTGAGTCAGTGAACTTTAACGACCACTGATATCAAGCACATAAACTAAATATTAACTCTGAGTCCCCGGCAGCGGCACCAAAAACTTGTTGGGGTGAAAACACGCGCTAATATTACACGCAAGTATACGCATTCGCAAGTAATATAGAATTATTTCTAGTTTATTCCCACAGAGACTGGTTTAGGTTAAATTCAATTATGCACTTATGCAACAATGATATGGCTATCGTTCAATGCTAAGAAAAATAATAAGTTGGGTTTATGATTAAACTAAGAGATTATACTAACTAACTTTAACTAAGAGAATTGAGGTTGAATTACTTATATGAGACAAACATGGGATTCTGACCTCATTACTACTTCATTCAAAGTCATTGTTCTTAAATTTAGCATGCAATGGTGATGACAACTAATCAGATAACACGAAACTAGTAAACATCGACTTTCGTTGTACGAATACCCTACTACCAAACATCCATAATAGAGATAAAAGTTGAATAGACACCAAATATGTTGAGACCCTATATGTTTATAGAATTTGACAACATAAAGGTTTAATGTGCAAGTTATCTATCGTGATTACATAGGGCAAGTAAGATGGTTAAAATTACCTAGGAATCATGCATAACACATACATGAACCTATGGTAGCATGGCAAGTTCTAAACCTTTATATTCATTTTCGCTTCAATAGAGATTAGCACGCTATCTTATAAGTTCACGACGCTCATAAGATGAATAAGCACAACCAATAATAGCATATCATACAATCACCACACACTAAGATATCAAAATAAATTAACTATTAAAATCTATAAGTGAATCCGTTAAAACCCCATAATAACCATTAGTTCATAACTGAACTCATCATCACCGTGGGTTCCGATGAAAGCATGGTATAATAAACTAAGTCTTTATAAACTGAATAAATAATCAAAGTACGTAATCAAGAGTACTAAGTTCAACAAACAAGAAAATAAGCATCCAAGATTACAACTCAATCAAAGAGTCACTAGTAAAACCAAGCTTTTCTTCTCCTTCATTGTATTTGTGCTCCTAGGTCTTCTCGCCATCTTCTCCTGAGTCTCTGTTGTGAAAAAAGTCTTTTTTAGGAGTTATATATGCCTCAGAATTAAGCTCGGCTTCAAACTCTCAGAATCCAAGTAGAAACATAATTTCTGGAAAATGGGCTGGCACGACCGCTCTGAGATGCGGCGCGGCCGCCCTGTATTTTTGTTAAACCAGCACGGCCGGCCTGGACTTGGGCGCGACCGCCTGAGCTACTGGAAAATCTGTATTTTTCCTCTTTCTTTGACTTCTTGTGCTGGTTTCTTCCGTGCAATCTTCCGAGGCTTCATTCGAACACTCTTTTAAGCATAAAAATACTGTAAAGCTAGTCTTTCTCCTGATTATACCTTGAAATGAAAACACTACAAAAACATATCAAATACACAATAACTTGAGTACAAAATACCAATTCGAGCATTTATAAAGCGTTTTAAGTGGACATAAATGCCACTAAACAAGTGTCCTCATCATGGAGTGCCTGACTGGATGATCATCAATTGCTTTTATAATGGTTTGGAAGCACAGTCCAGACCCATGCTCGATGCAGCATCAGGTAGAGCCTTATGGGCTAAGAGTTATGATGAAGATTATGAGCTAATTGAATTGATGGTTGATAATGAATATTAGAACCCAACTCAGAGGCTACCTCAAGGAAAGGTAGCAGGAATTCTGGAGGTGGATACAACTACGGCTATAGTTGTTCAACTAAAGGCATTAACGATGAAAGTAGATTCTTTGGCTAATTATGGAGTTAATCAGATCATTAGTGTTTGTGAGCTTTGTGCAGGTGAGCATGAAATGGAACAGTGCGCTATATCTAGTAAATCAGCTTAGTTTGTGAGCAACTTTCAGATGGTGCAGCAACTAGTTCCTGCCACTTATCATCCTAACAACCGGAACCATCCTAAATTTAGCTGGAGCAATAACCTGAATATGGTACAACAACATTATCAGTAATTTGGAGCAAAGTAATTCAATGTAACGCCCTCCAGACCCGGGGTATAAGTCTGGGGGTTACTAGCTAATCACCAAACCTGTACAATCTGATTAACAATTAATAAAGAAATGAAATTAAACCCCTTTAACACTAACCAGGATCTTTTTAGGTTGAAGTATGAAAACAAGAACCACTAACTACTTTTATTACAAACCAACATTCAAACTCTCACTAACTCTCTTTATTACAAACCATTGTCTAATTCATTTTAAACTAAGTTCAACTTTTATTCAAACACACACTATCTATCAACACTCCACCTGCTCGGGCAACTCAAAGCTTTCTTCCTGGATTGGGATCAACACCTTGGGTATGAGAGGATCTCGAGGCTTGACCCACTTCTTTACCACTCGAGTCCTGATTGGTTTCATATTCCTTCTTAAATGAAAACAATAAGGTGAATAACAACAAAAGGGATGAGCCAAAAATTTGCTCAACAAGTCCATAAAATATAAACAGTGTTAAAGCATTTTAAATGAATTCGTCATCCCAGGTATATCTGCAAAGATATAACCTCACGAGAATTGAAAGAAGGCCAATACTGGCGAGTACAAATGAACTAAACTGGACACAAGTTCGCATCTATATTCTGCTGATCAGTCAGAATATAATACAGATCCATATCTCAATATATAGATCCAGTCGGGTACCCAGGCACTACGGCCCACGTCGAGGCACCAGTCATCCCGGTCCTCAGGATTAAGACACACTCAATCCCAGAAATATCATTATCCAGTCCATCGCTTAGTAACCAGAACAATCGGTATGCTTTGATATATTCCAAACACTTGAATATATCAATCTCCATGTGTCACCAATAAAATATGAATCAAGAATCCAAAGAAACGGAGAAATCAAGAATTAAAATGAAATATTAACAAAGGAATAGCAAGTGTATATCAGTGATCAAGAACAATAATTAAGAGGATGCGAATGTGATAAGCATTTGAATCAATATCACTATTCTAAAAGTAGAATAGGGGAAAAACTTGCCTTCTGCGCGACTCACTGCAATTGAATCACTTCTGTCTATCACCTTGGACTATTACCGACTGAACTTGCCTGGCTGGCTTAGCTTCTGTTGGCAAAACAGACTGGTTAAGTCATGTCGTACTTCATTTGCATCTTGAATCGACTTTAAACCGTTCTTAACATTTATCCATGCGTTTATGACTGACTCATGTATTACATATAAGCACATAAGCACATAATCATTTTTATGGTTAAAATAATTTTTAAAATCAAAATCGACTCGCTGATCGCTCAACTAATCATTATCTAACTCGTTTCCCATTTTTCCGGAATTTTTCGGACTCATCTCGGCACGTAATTCGACTGAAAATCAAACAAGTAACAGAATCAACTAATTTTTAAAAGAAATTAAGCTTTGATATTATTTTTAATGAAAAGAATTCATTTTTCTGAGTCAACATGCTCTCGTTTCACGCAAAACGGACTAACGGTTGAATTATTATCAATTAAATACTGATAATTCCATTTATTAATCATTATAAATAATTATTACTAATTTTTAAAACTCAAAAATAATTTTTAAATCATTATTTAAGAAAAAATCAGAATTAAAAATAATTTTTCTATAATTTTTGGAATTAAAATGAATTTATTATGATTTATTGAAAATTATTTGATTAATTATCAAAATAATTAATCATTTTTAAATAATAAATAAATAATAAATAATTCAGAAAATAATTAAATCTGATTTTTAGAAAATATTTCAGAATTATTTATAATATAAATCAATTAATTAAATAATTAATTAATCAATTTATAAAATAAATAAATCTGATTTTTAAAATTAATAAAAATTAAAATTAAAATTAAAATCCAAAAACATATGTCAGAAATCCATTTCTGACAAAATCAGATCAAACCCGGCTTGGAAATCGGGTTGCAACCAGGTCACCAAGAATTTTTCGGGTCGGGGATGAACTCACTGGAAAATCCCCAGATTCCGGTGGGTTTCCCGGACTCTGGCGTCCCAATTCCTGGCCAAACAGACACCGTTTGGTTCCGTTTTTGATCCTAAAACATCCCAAATTACTTCCCCAATCTGTTTCAGGCCAAAATCGACCAGAAACATCCCTGCAACAATTTCTCCGATCAAAACCATCAAGAACTCCGACTAAAAATCCATCTTTCGATTCTGTAAACCAAACTTAACGTTCTATAGTGCAAATTGAAGCTAAGAACATATACAATCAAAGCCCTATCATTACAAGAATCAAATATTCACAGAAATCATCGAGTTATGTTTTGAAAATTCGACATAAACCCTAGAAATCGTACTTTGCTATCTAGGTATCGTTTCATCAATTAAACACCATGAATCAACTGTAAATCACATACCCAAGCTATTTCAATCATCAAAACATGAAAATAACCCTGGAATCAAAAAGCCCTAATTCGAACATAAACCCTAGAAATCGAAAATCAAAAACGATGCAGTAAAACGTGAAATTGATGCAAGAAACAGAAAGAACGGATCAAAACCTTCGATTTGAGTAATTGAATCACACGATTTGATGCTGTAATCAGAGAGAAATCACGACTTGATTCTTCGACCCGAACCTGTTCTTCCCGACCCGATTTCAGAGAATTTTGTGTATTTTTGCAGATTTTAATGATTAATTACAATTAATTAAATAAAAATTAAGCTATTTATAGTAGTAAAATTAATACTCCTAATTAAAATTAAGGCCCTAATTCTACACTTTTTAAAATTAATAGGCCCCTAATTTTATAATTTTTGAGTATTAAAATTTAATTTATAAATATTTTATATATGCAATATATATGCCAAAAATTCCCAAAAATTGTGAATAATGCAAAAATGCAAAGAAATAATATAAATAAAAGTCCTATAATTTTATAAAAATAAAAATGTGATTTTTGTGGGGTTTTTGACACCCAATGGGGCCCGGAAAAGTCATTTTTCGCAAAACGAGAAAATTTATAAAATATCTAGATGTTCAGAATAATATGATTGTAAAAGCCATTTGATGAAAAATAAGGCCCATTATTTTATTTGAAATACTGGCTTTAAAATCATTATTTGGGTCGTAAAACGTTTGAAATGAAACCTATGAATGCATAATAAATATCTGAAAAATACCTTAAAAATACAGAAATGACATGGAATACAAGTAACACATAACAGTTAGGGTTTATCATATAATTACACATAAATGACATAGTAATACACATATTTTATTATAATTATGATATAATATAAACGTAAATTTCCCAGTCATTACATCTTTCCCCCCTTAAAAGGATTCTGTCCTCAGAATCTTCTATGAAAACAAATGATGGTATTTCTCGAACATTTCACTTTCGAGTTCCCAGGTTGATTCTTCAACCATAGGATTTCTCCACAACACTCGCACTAAATATACAGACTTATTTCTCAACACTTTCTCTCGCCGATCTAAAATTCTTACCGGCTGTTCTACAAAAGACAAATCAGGTTGGATTTCTATCGGCTCAAACTCTATTACATGCCTAGAATCAAGATTATATCGCTTAAGCATTGACACGTGAAACACATTATGAATATGTTGCATATGAGGTGGTAAAGCTAATTCGTACGCAACTTTTCCCACTTTCTTCAAAATTTCAAATGGTCCGACGTATCGTGGTTTCAATTTACCCTTATTGCCAAATCTGGTTAATCCTTTCCATGGCGATATTTTGAGTAGTACATTTTCTCCTTCCTGATAGTCCATTTCTTTCATGGCTTGATCTGCATATTTACGCTGCCTGTCTTGTGCTGCATGGAGTCGTTTCTGAATGAGTTCAATCTTTTCTTTCGTCTGTTGAATTAATTCTGGACCCAAAATTTTGCGTTCTCCAACTTCATCCCAATATACTGGTGATCTGCATTTTCTCCCGTATAATGCTTCATACGGTGGCATTCCAATGCTGGCTTGATAGCTGTTATTATAAGAAAATTCCACCAGAGGTAGATGTTCATCCCAGCTGCCTTCAAAATCGATCGCACAAACTCGTAGCATGTCTTCAATCGTTTGAATAGTTCTTTCACTTTGCCGATCAGTTTGCGGATGATAAGCGGTACTCATGTTCAATTTGGTTCCAAGACATTCTTGAAATTGTCTCCGAAATCTTGTGTTTAAACGAGGATCTCGATCGGACACGATAGATATTGGAACTTCATGTCGCATCATAATTTCCTTGAGATATATGTGCACTAGCTTGTCGAGTGAAAATCTTTCGTTAATTGGTAGAAAATGTGCTGACTTAGTGAGTCTGTCAATGATTACCCATATCGCATCATGATTTGCTTTTGTCCTTGGTAGTCCTACTACAAAATCCATCGCTAGATGTTCCCATTTCCATTCTGGAATGTCTAACGGTTGTAATAATCCGCTCGGACATTGATGTTCCACTTTAACTCGCTGGCATGTATAGCATTTTCTCACCCATTCAGCTATTTCCTTCTTCATGTTCGGCCACCAGAAGTTTTCTTTCATATCGTGATACATTTTTGTACTTCCTGGATGAATGGAATACTTTGAACTGTGCGCATCTCGCATTATTTCATTTAATTCTGCCACATTAGGGATCCAGATTCTCGACGCAAAGCGTAAAATTCCTTCGTTATCTCTCTGAGTTGTGATCTCTTCTCCCGTCAGGTCGTCATCTTGACTCATCACTTCATCTTGACAGCGGCGAATCTTCTCTAACAACTCCGGTTGGAAAGTCATAGTGTAGATAGCTTCTGCAGATTCATGGGAAATACGAATCTCAATTTCCAATTTATCGAATTCCTTGGTTAATTCTTCACATGAAGTTAATCGATTCAATCTTTCTTTCCTGCTCAACGCATCTGCTACAACATTTGCTTTCCCTGGATGATAACTGATCGTGACATCGTAATTCTTTATCAATTCCAACCATCGACGTTGTCGCATGTTCAGCTCCTTTTGCGTAAAGATATACTTCAGACTTTTATGATCCGTGTAGATTTTGCATTTTTCACCGTAGAGATAACTCCAAAGCTTCAACAAAAATACGATCACTGCCAATTCCAGATCATGAGTAGGATATTTCTGTTTATGAGGTTTAAGTTGTCTCGAAGCATATGCGATGACGTTATCGTGCTGCATCAATACACATCCTAGCCCGCGATACGAAGCGTCGCTGAAAATAACGAAATTTCCTAGCTCGTCTGGCAACACAAGTACTGGTGCGGTTACTAACCGATTTTTCAACTCTTGAAAACTTTCTTCACACTTATCATTCCATTCAAACTTTTCACTTTTTCGAGTCAACTTGGTCAGCGGTGTTGTTATCTTCGCAAAATCTTTGACAAACCTTCGATAATATCCTGCCAACCCCAAGAAACTTCGAACTTCTGTCGGCGTCCTTTGTCTTTCCCAATTTAACACAGCTTCAATCTTCGCTGGATCGACTTGGATGTCTTCTCTACTGATGATATGCCGTAGAAAATGTACTTCTCTTAACCAGAATTCACATTTTGAAAATTTTGCATATAGTTGTTCTTTCCTCAGAATTTCTAAAGCTATCCTCAAGTGTTCCGCATGCTCTTCTTCCGTCTTGGAATAAATCAAGATGTCATCAATGAATACAATCACGAATTTGTCCAAGTATCTCTTGAATACTCTGTTCATTAGATCCATGAATGCTGCTGGCGCATTTGTCAAACCGAATGCCATTACCAAAAACTCGTAATGCCCATATCTTGTACGAAACGCAGTCTTTGGAATATCTTCAGCTTTAATCTTCAATTCATGATAGCCTGATCGCAAATCTATTTTAGAAAACCATGCTGCTCCCTTCAGCTGATCGAACAAATCGTCGATTCTCGGTAGAGGATACTTGTTATTGATAGTGAGTTTATTCAATTCCCTATAGTCAATGCATAATCGCATGCTGCCGTCCTTCTTCTTCACAAATAACACCGGTGCACCCCATGGGGATACACTAGGTCATATGATGCCTCGGTTTAGAAGATCTTGCAGTTGCGTTGATAATTCCTTCATTTCGACTGGAGCTTTCGAAACTGGTTCTGTGCCTGGTGCTAGATCAATCGTGAACTCGATTTCTCGATCTGGCGGTAACCCTGGAAGCTCGTCTGGAAAGACGTCCGGAAACTCACATACAACTGGAATGTCTTCTATTCTAGGACTTCCTTTTTCAGTATCTAACATGTAAGCTATGTACGCCTCACATCCTTGTCGAAGCAATCGTTTAGTCTACATCACAGTGAGAAATTTCTTCCGTTGTTTTTCGCCTTTGAATATTACCGTTGCATTTTCTGCAGTTCGTAATTTAACTTTCTTATTCGCGCAATCTATCTGAGCATTATGACAAGCTAACCAATCCATTTCCAAAATGACATCGAATTCTCCTAGCTTAAAAGGATTTAAATCTACCGAAAAGTGATGTCCAGCTATTTCTATATCACACATAGGACATACTCGATCTACCGAAACTTGGTCGTCATTCGCTAATTTTATAATTAACGTCTCGCCCAACCATTCGATTCCACAATATAACTTATCAAGAAATTTGTTCAGAAATAAATGAACGAGTAGCTCCAGAATCAATTAATACTTTTGAACTTACAGAATTCACCAAAAGCGTACCTGCAATAACACTCGGACTTTGCACTGCTTCTTTCATGGTCATGTTAAAAGTTCTTGCTTTGGGTTGATTAGGCGGCGGCGGAGGTAATGCTAACACTCTCTGAACACTGGCTGCCATAGCTGGTCCTTTGCAATTTCTGGAGATATGCCCTTTCTTTCCACACTGGAAACAAGTCATTTCCGTTGTTCTACCTATTGGACATTCGTTAGAATAATGCCCTTTCTGCTTACACCGATAACACGTTACATCCCTTTTGATACATACACCAGTATACTTTCGATTACATGTCTTGCAGTACGGCACTGGAACTCTGACCATTCCCTGCTGACTAGAGGTTTGGAAATGATTACCTGCCTTCTGTGGACCTTGTCCTATCCTTTTAAAATTCAAATTTGCCCGAACTTGAAATCCCGGCTTTCTGCTGGAGTGATCTTGGAAACTTCCCTGTCCCTTGTCTTGCTGAGATCTTTCACTTTCCCCTTCTATAATCAAAGCTTTCTAAATTACGGCAGTATACGTTGTCAATTCAAAAACTGCAACTTGGCCACGAATCCATGGTCGTAATCCTTCTTGAAACCTTTGAACTAGCTTTTCTTCAGTGTCAACCTGTTCCGGAACAAACCTAGCCAACTCAGTAAATTTGGCTTCATACTCTGCCACGGACATATTTCCCTGCTTCAGTTCTAGAAACCTAATCTGCATTTGGTTCTTCACATAATGAGGAAAGTGCTTTTCTAAAAACAACTTTTTAAACCTATCCCACACAATAACATCTTCACCCTTTAAGGCCTTTTTAGATTCCCACCAATAATTCGCCTCTCCTTTCAACAAGTAACTAGCAAAATTAGTCTTCTGGTCCTCACCTATCTTCACTAGTGCGAACGCTTTCTCTATTTCTTTTAACCAGGTGGTAGCTTTAATAGGATCAGTAGACCCTTTAAATTCTGGAGGTTTAACTGACTGAAACTGCTTAAAAGTAACAACAGGTAATACTTGTGGTAATTGAGGCTCAGGACGAGGTGGTTGTTGTAACATTTGTTGTTGTATCTGCTGTTGCTGATGCTACATCTGTTGCTGCATCATTACCATCTGTTGTTGTATCAGATGGAACATTTGGTTCATGGTCTCATTGGTCTGGTCTTCGAAATTGCTGTTAGAGGTCTCAGCCCTAGTCTTTCTCTTTGGTGCCATCCTCTTCTGATAATAAAACAGGTGATATTTATTTAACAGTTTAATAAATAATTGATAGTATGTAAGGAAAACAATTTATCCTGTATTAATAACATGGTTTATTTAAAGAAAACAGTTGCTGAATGTAAAAACTAGACATGTAAACAGTTAAATAAAATGGTTGTTCTTTTTCTTCTCTTTTTTTTTCAACAGGAATTATAATATGGAAAACTGTAAAGTGAAAGTAAATGCTGTAAAACTGTAAAGACTGAAATTTAAATAAAAGAAATTGAAAAAGTTCATCTTATATATATGTGACACCAGCTTCAGGTGTAAATGCTTGATACAAAAAGTCTCAGGCTACTGGTCATCACTACGGCTACAAGTCACATTATCGCTACAAGTTAAACTACTACTACAAGTTAAAATACTGATACACACATACACACTACTCACTAGGTGATACTGTGCTGCCTCTATATACATATGTACTCTGGAGTCACTATCTCAAACTATCACTACCTCAAAACCCAGGCGGAATACGCCTAAGCTCCTCTCTAAGTGCCTGGACCAAAGTCTGTGCCAAGCGGAAAACCCTGTAGAACTCTGCAAAAGAAGGAGGTCCATCATGAGTCAAATCATCCAGCTCCCAAGTAGCGCTCATCAACACTGACTGCAATCGCTGTCTCATATAATAATCCGGTTGTATGGCCGCTAACGGTCCTCTGTCCCTATGATTAAACAGATGCATAATCTCCCGACACTGTGCCCGCCAATACTCCATATCATCCCTCATAACTCTATACTCATGGTATGGTACCATATGCGGCTGAGCAACCTGACCTACTGACTCCTGTGAAGGAATCCTCGGAATACCTGCACCCTGCTGTGGTAAACCTAACTGTAGATCCACATCATGCTCTCCCATCCCCTCGACTGGAATCATCTGAACTATGTCCGGCTCTGGGGCATGCACTGGTATAGGAGGTAACAATGGTGGTGGTGGTAACTCCTGCTCAATACCTGGTATAAACTGGTGCTCAACTGGTAAAGGAACCATCGGCTCAAAGAACTCAAATGGATCAAACATCTCTATGGGGTCATGAACTATCCCCTAAACTGGTAGTACCGGCTCTTGTGGCAATGGTGGTGGAGGTGGTAGAGGAGGAAACATATACTCAGATACTGGAGGTATAACTGGTGTTGCTGGCCCAGTGACTGTCCTCTCAGAAGACGCAGAATAACCAGAAGATCCCATCTGATAATGTACCAAAGAAAAGAAAAAGTCACTAACAATCCTAAGATTTTTTTTACTTCCCTATTCCAATCTGACCTAAATCCTAACACTATTCATCCTAATTTGACTATCCCTTATCTTATGTGATCTCCCTATCCTATCTTAATCCTAATGTTCTTGTTTTCAGGAACCAAACCTACAGCTCTGATGCCAAACCTGTAACGCCCTCCAGACCCGGGGTATAAGTCTGGGGGTTACTAGCTAATCACCAAACCTGGACAATTTGATTAACAATTAATAAAGAAATGAAATTAAACCCCTTTAACACTAACCAGGATCTTTTTAGGTTGAAGTATGAAAACAAGAACCACTAACTACTTTTATTACAAACCAACATTCAAAGTCTCACAAACTCTCTTTATTACAAACCATTGTCTAATTCATTTTAAACTAAGTTCAACTTTTATTCAAACATACACTATCTATCACCACTCCACCTGCTCGGGCAACTCAAAGCTTTCTTCCTGGATTGGGATCAACACCTTGGGTATGAGAGGATCCCGAGGCTTGACCCGCTTCTTTACCACTCGAATCCTGATTGGTTTCATATTCCTTCGTAACTGAAAACAATAAGGTGAACAACAACAAAAGGGGTGAGCCAAAAATTTGCTCAACAAGTCCACAAAATATAAACAGTGTTAAAGCATTTTAAATGAATTCGTCATCCCAGGTATATCTGCAAAGATATAACCTCACGAGAATTGAAAGAAGGCCAATACTGGCGAGTACAAATGAACTAAACTAGACACAAGTTCGCATCTATATTCTGCTGATCAGTCAGAATATAATGCAGATCCATATCTCAATATATAGATCCAGTCGGGTACCCAAGCACTACGGCCCACATCGAGGCACCAGTCATCCCGGTCCTCAGAATTAAGACACACTCAATTCCAGAAATATCATTATCCAGTCCATCGCTTAGCAACCGGAATAATCGGTATGCTTTGATATATTCCAAACACTAGAATATATCAATCTCCATGTGTCACCAATAGAATATGAATCAAGAATCCAAAGAAACGGAGAAATCAAGAATCAAAATGAAATATTAACAAAGGAATAGCAAGTGTATATCAGTGATCAAGAACAATAATCAAGAGGATGCGAATGTGATAAGCATTTGAATCAATATCACTATTCTGAAAGTAGAATAGGGGAAAAACTTGCCTTCTGCGCAACTCACTGCAATTGAATCACTTCTGTCTATCACCTTGGACTATTACCGACTCAACTTGCCTGGCTGGCTTAGCTTCTGTTGGCAAAACAGACTGGTTATGTCATGTCGTACTTCATTTGCATCTTGAATCGACTTTAAACCGTTCTTAACATCTACCCATGCATTTATGACTGACTCATGTCATACATATAAGCAAGTAAGACTCGATTTACCACGTAATACACATAAGCATATAATCATTTTTATGGTTAAAATAATTTTTAAAATCAAAATCAACTCGCTGATCGCTCAACTAATCGTTATCTAACTCGTTTCCCATTTTTCCGGAATTTTTCGGACTCATCTCGGCACGTAATTCGACTGATAATCAACCAAGTAACAGAATCAACTAATTTTTAAAAGAAATTAAGCTTTGATATTATTTTCAATTAAAAGAATTCATTTTTCTGAGTCAACAGGCTTTCGTTTCACGCAAAACGGACTAACGGTTGAATTATTATCAATTAAATACTGATAATTCCATTTATTAATCATTATAAATAATTATTACTAATTTTTAAAACTCAAAAATAATTTTTAAATCATTATTTAAGAAAAAATCAGAATTAAAAATAATTTTTCTATAATTTTTGGAATTAAAATGAATTTATTATGATTTATTGAAAAATATTTGATTAATTATCAAAATAATTAATCATTTTTAAATAATTAATAAATAATAAATAAATAATAAATAATTCAGAAAATAATTAAATCTGATTTTTAGAAAATATTTCAGAATTATTTATAATATAAATCAATTAATTAAATAATTAATTAATCAATTTATAAAATAAATAAATCTGATTTTTTAAAATTAATAAAAATTAAATTTAAAATTAAAATTAAAATTAAAATCCAAAAACAGATGTCAGAAATCCATTTCTGACAAAATCAGATCAAACCCGGGTTGCAAATCGGGTTGCAACCAGGTCACCAAGAATTTTCCGGGTCGGGGATGAACTCACCGGAAAATCCCCAGATTCCGGTGGGTTTCCCGGACTCCGACGTCCCAATTCCTGGCCAAACAGACACCGCTTGGTTCCGTTTTTGATCCTAAAACATCTCAAATTACTTCCCCAATCTGTTTCAGGCCAAAATCGACCAGAAACATCCCTGTAACAATTTCTCCGATCAAAACCATCAAGAACTCCGGTAAAAAATCCATCTTTCGATTCTGTAAACCAAACTTAACGTTCTATAGTGCAAATTGAAGCTAATAACATATACAATCAAAGCCCTATCATTACAAGAATCAAATATTCACAAAAATCATCGAGTTATGTTTTGAAAATTCGACATAAACCCTAGAAATCGTAATTTACTATCTAGGTATCGTTTCATCAATTAAACACCATGAATCAACTGTAAATCACATAACCAACCTATTTCAATCATCAAAACATCAAAATAACCCTGGAATCAAAAAGCCCTAATTCGAACATAAAACCTAGAAATCGAAAATCAAAAACGATGCAGTAAAATGTGAAATTGATGCAAGAAACCGAAAGAACGGATCAAAACCTTAGATTTGAGTACTTGAATCACACGATTTGATACTGTAATCAAAGAGAAATCACGACTTGATTCTTCTACCCGAACATGTTCTTCCCGACCCGATTTCAGAGAATTTTGTGTATTTTTGCAGATTTTAATGATTAATTATAATTAATTAAATAAAAATTAAGCTATTTATAGTAGTAAAATTAATACTCCTAATTAAAATTAAGGCCCTAATTCTACACTTTTTAAAATTAATAGGCCCCTAATTTTATAATTTTTGAGTATTAAAATTTAATTTATAAATATTTTATATATGCAATATATATGCCAAAAATTCCCAAAAATTGTGAATAATGCAAAAATACAAAGAAATAATATAAATGAAAGTCCTATAATTTTATAAAAATAAAAATATGATTGTTGTGGGGTTTTTGACACCCAATGGGGCCCGAAAAAGTCATTTTTCGCAAAAAGAGAAAATTTATAAAATATCTAGATGTTCAGAATAATATGATTGTAAAAGCCATTTGATGAAAAATAAGGCCCATTATTTTATTTGAAATACTGGCTTTAAAATCATTATTTGGGTCGTAAAACGTTTGAAATGAAACCTATGAATGCATAATAAATATCTGAAAAATACCTTAAAAATACAGAAATGACATGGAATACAAGTAACACATAACAGTTAGGGTTTATCATATAATTACACATAAATGACATAGTAATACACATATTTTATTATAATTATGAGATAATATAAACGTAAATTTCCGAGTCGTTACATTCAACCCTTATGGTTTTCAACAATAATATGCACCAAGACAACAACTCCAAATTCAACAACAACCGCATGGAAATGTCAGTCAATCTACTAATGAAAAATCTGAACTGGAGGAGTTGAGGCTCATGTGCAAAAGCTATGCGGTTTCTATCAAGACTCTGGAGAATCAAATTGGGCAAATTGCCAATGCTTTGTTGAACCGTCAACCAGGAGCTCTTCCTAGTGATACAAAAGCTAATCCAGGAAAAAGGGAAGTCAAAGAGCAGTTGAAGGCAATCACATTGAGGTCTGGAAAGGTCACGAGCCCCCAAATTCAGCAAGATGAATATTCTGAAGATTCTGTTCAGAATGAAGGTGCATCTACACCTTTTCCAATTCCAAAAAATGAGATAGTAGCTGAAAAAGTTGTGCAGAAGGATGCCAAGGTGGAACCGAAGAAGAAAGCTATCGAAAGCAATCCTCCTGAGGGTAATAAAGGGGTTAAACAGGTGTTGAGTGGCATTTATGACACTTTATTATGCTCTAATAAGCTTTGAATTGGTGTATTTGTACTCAAGTTTTTATGTGTTTTAATGTGATTTCTAGTATTTTTGCATTTTAGGCACTATTCAATTAATCAGGTGAAATAGCATTATTTTGGTGCTAATTTGGTATCCAGGTGATGTTGGAATAAAAGCTCATGGAAAGCTGGCTCGAAGCAGCAAGATTTAAGAAGAAAGCTGAGTTTTCACAGAAGGATGGTGCGCCCGCGCTATGATAGCGTGCGACCGCGTCAGGGTTCCAGAAATGCAGAGCGCCCGCGCTGTGATAGCGCGCGCCCGCGCCGAGGCCGAATTTCAGAATCCTGTTTCTACTACAATTCTAAAAGGGAAGGCTTCCAGATTGTCGAGGGCTGCTATATATATTTATATTAGTTCATTTTTAATAGATAAAAAGTTAGAGACGGACCAGAGCGCAAGGAGAAGACGGCAAGAGACCTTTAGCACAATTCAACAAAGGCGAAGATGATCTAGTTTATTCTTGTGAATCTTTGTTTTGAGTTGTAACTTGAATGCTTCTTTCTTGTTTTGTTGAACCTATACTCTTGTTTGTACTTGGGTTTTATTTATTCGTATAAAGACTATGTTTGATATATCATATTTTCGTCAGAATTCATGTTGATGATGAGTCCGATTATGGGCTAATCGTTATCATGGGGTTCTAGTGGATTTATTTATGGATTTCTTTAGTTAATTTGTTTGATGCCTTAGTATGTGGTGATTGTATGATATCCTAGTATAGGTTGTGCGTATTCGTCTTATGAGCGTCACGAACTTATAAGATAGTGTGTCGATTCTTAATGAAGCGAAAGTGAATTTAAGGATTTAGAACTTGCCATGCTAGCATGGGTTCATGTATGTGTCATGCATGATTCGTAGGTAATTTTAACCATCTTACTTGCCCTATGTAATCAAGATAGATAACTTGTGCATAAACCGTCTTATTATTCTATAGACATATAGGGTCTCAATATAATTGGTGCCTATTCAGCTTCTATCTATTTTGTGGATGTCTGGTAGAATGGTACTCGCGTAACGAAAGTTGCCGTTTATCAGTTTTGTGTTATCTGATTAGTGTCATCACCATTGCATGCTAAGGTTAAGAATAATAAGGCAATTGAATGAAGTATTTAATGAAGATAGAATCCCAGGTTTGTCATATATATTAATTTAATCAATCTTATTCTCGTAGTTATAATTGTTAGCGTAATTCTTAGTTATAAAAAATCTCAATTTGTTATCCATCTTAGCATTGGATAATAACCATACATTGTTGCTTAGGTGCATAACTTAAATAGTTAACCAATATAGTCTCTGTGGGAACGAACTAGAAAAAATTCTATACTACTTGCGAACTCGTATACTTGCGTGTATTATTAGCGCGTGTTTAACGATTAAAAAGTTTTTAGCGCCGCTGCCGGGGACTGCAGTGTTAATTTATAGTTTATGTGCTTTCCATCAGTGGTCGTTAAAGTTCATTGACTCGGACATTGTTACTTATTTGTTTCTTGTCTGGTTTGAGGTACTCTAGCGAGGGTATATGGATACACGTTCACGTACTCGTAAGAGAACACTAGATAAAGCCGAGGAAGAACTTGTGGTAATTCGTAGGGAAGTTTCTGAGGAAGAAAAGAAGTTAAAGGAAGAAGAGAAAGTTGAAGAGACAATTGTAGTAGCTATGGGTGATCAAGCAAAAAATTTGAAGGCTTTGATGGACTATTCTAAGCCTAAGATTAATGACATTCATTCTAGCATCATCAGACCAACCATCAGGGCTAACACTTTTGAGATCAAGTCAAGCACGATCCAAATGATACAGAACTCAGTTCATTTTGGGGGTTCTCCTACTGAAGACCCCAACATGAACATCAGAGATTTCATTGAGATCTGCGACACTTTTAAGTTCAATGATGTGACTGAAGATGCTATCAAGCTACGTCTCTTCCCATTCTCTCTGAGGGACAAAGCTAAGTGTCGGTTACATTCTCTACCAGCAGGGTCTATCACCACTTGGGAAGATCTTGCTCAAAAGTTTCTCACTAAATTCTTCCCCATGGCGAAGACTACCGCAATCAGGAATGCTCTTACCCAGTTCATACAGCAAACTGGAGAATCTTTGTGTGAGGCTTGGGATCGATATAAGGAGATGCTAAGGAAGTGCCCACACCATGGCATGCCTGATTGGATGATTATCAATTATTTCTATAATGGATTGGGTCCTACTTCTAGGCCCATGCTTGATGCAACATCGGGGGAGCCTTGTGGGCTAAGAGCTACGATGAAGCTTATGAACTTATTCAAATGATGGCTGCTAATGAGTACCAGAATCCTTCCCAGAGACTGACTCAAGGGAAAGCTGCAGGAATTCTGGAGTTGGACGCATCAACTGCTATTGCTACCCAACTTAAGGCTTTGACAATGAAGGTGGAAACTTTGGCTAATTATGGAATTAATCAAATCACCAGTGTTTGTGAGCTTTATGCTGGTGCCCATGAGACTGATTAGGGTGCAATTTCTAGTGAATCAGCTCAGTTTATGAGCAATTTCCAGCGATCGCAGCAACCTGTGCCAGCCAACTATCATCCTAACAACCGCAATTATTCTAATTTTAGTTAGAGAAATGCTCAGAATGTGATTCAACAGCCTTATCAGTAGTATCCAGCTAAGCAGTACCACCCCCTGGTTTTCAGCCACCGCAGTATGCACCAAGACAACAACTCCAGCTGCAACAAGCTAATGAAAAATCTGAATTAGAGGAGTTAAAGAATATGTGCTAGAGTCAGGTTGTTTCTATCAAGACCTTGGAAAATCAGATTGGGCAAATTGCCAATGCCTTGCTAAATTGTCAACATGGTACATTTCCTAATGACACTGAAGTGCCAGGAAAGAAGGAAGCTAAGGAGCAGGTAAAGGCAATCACTTTGAGATCTGGGAAGGTTGCGAATCCCGAACAAACTCAAGAGTTGACGGAAGAAGTTGGGGCTGAGAAAGAAGCAAAGCAGCAGGATGAAGAAGTGGATCTAAGGAAGACTATTGTTGAGCACACTCCGCGTGAGGGTAATACAGGGGGGAAACAAATCTATCCTCCAGTGCCTTTTCCTAAGCGACTGCAAAAGAAAAAGCTGGACAAGCAATTTGAGAAGTTTCTGGAGGTGTTCAAGAAACTTCATATCAACATACCTTTCGCTGAGGCTCTCGAGCAGATGCCTAGTTATGCAAAGTTTATGAAAGTTATTCTCTCTCGAAAAGTGAAGCTAGATTATTTAGAGACTGTCGCTCTTACGGAGGAATGCAGTGATGTGTTGCAACAGAAGTTACCTACGAAGCTTAAAGATCCAGGAAGCTTTACTATTCCATGTACTATTGGAAAAGTGTCTTTTGACATATGCTTATGTGATTTGGGAGCTAGCATCAATCTGATGCCTTTGTCAATCTTCAAGCAGTTGGACTTACCTGAACCTAAACCGACGTATATGACTTTGTAGTTGGCTGACCATTCTATTACATATCCGTGAGGTATTGTGGAGGATGTCTTGGTCAAGGTTGATAAACTCATCTTCCCTGCTGATTTTGTAATTCTTGATTTCCAGGAGGATAAGAAGATTCCCATAATCATGGGAAGACCTTTCTTGGCACCTGGCCGAACCTTGATCGAAATGCAGAAGGGTGAGCTTACAATGCGAGTACTGGATCAGGATGTTACCTTTAATGTGTTCAATGCTATAAAATTTCCTACTGATAATGAGGAGTGCTTAAAAGTGCAGTTGGTTGATTCGGTGGTCACATCAGAACTTGATCAATTGCTAAGGTCGGATGCCTTAGAAAAAATCTTATTGGGAATTTCAGACAGTGAAGATGACGAAGGTAAAGAGCAATTACAGTATTTGAATGCTTCTCCCTGGAAGAGGAAGATTGATATGCCTTTTGAATCTCTTGGAATGGAGGAATTGAATAAAGCTCCTAAACGCCTCAAGCCTTCTATTGAGGAAGCTCCATCTCTTGAGCTTAAGCCTTTACCTGAGCATTTGAGGTATGCATTTTTAGGTGATGCATCTACTCTGCCTGTTATTATTGCATCAGACCTTTCAGGTTATGATGAGGAAAAGCTTTTGAGGATTTTGAGAGAGTTCAAGTCAGCAATTGGATGGACTATAGCCGATATAAAGGGGATCATCCCTTCTTACTATATGCATAGAATTCTGCTAGAGGAAGGTAGCAAGCCTATAGTCGAGCAGCAAAGAAGACTTAATCCTATCATGAAGGAAGTAGTGAAGAAGGAAATTCTGAAGTGGCTAGATGCTGGGATCATCTATCCTATCTCTGACAGTTCATGGGTAATCCCGGTTCAATGTGTGCCAAAGAAAGGTGGAATTACTGTGGTAGCAAATGAAAAGAATGAGCTTATCCCTACCAGGACAGTCACGGGGTGGAGAGTCTGCATGGACTATCGGAAGCTAAACAAAGCCACTAGGAAGGACCATTTTCCATTGCCCTTCATTGATCAGATGCTTGAAAGGTTGGCCGGTCATGAGTATTACTGCCTTCTGGATGGCTATTCGAGTTACAATCAGATTTGTATCGCTTCGGAAGATCAGGAGAAGACTACCTTCACTTGTCCATTTGGTACTTTCTCCTTTAGACGAGTTTCTTTTGGTCTATGTGAGGCACCAGCCACATTTCAGAGATGTATGATGGCCATCTTTTCTGACATGATTGGCCAGAATGTGGAGGTGTTCATGGACGAATTCTTAGTCTTTGGCGATTCTTTTGATGAATGCTTGCAGAATCTGGGAAATGTTCTCAAGAGGCGTGTTGAGACTAATTAGGTTCTCAATTGGGAGAAATGTAATTTTATGGTGCGTCAAGGCATTATTCTCGGGCATAAGGTTTCTAATAAAGGTCTAGAGGTGGACAAGGCCAAGGTGGGAGTCATTGAGAATTTTCCTCCACCTAATTCTGTTAAGGGAAATCACAGTTTTCTTGGTCATGCGGGTTCTACAGGCGTTTCATCAAGGACTTCTCAAAAATTTCAAAGCCTTTGTGCAGTCTGTTAGAGAAAGATGTTCCTTTTAAATTCGATGATGAGTGCCTTGCAGCTTTTGAGATATTGAAGAAGAGTTTAATCACGGCACCTATCATAACTGCACCTGATTGGAATGAGCCTTTTGAGATGATGTGTGATGCAAGTGACTATGCAGTTAAAGCAGTTCTTGGGCAGAGAAAGGACAATATATTTCATGTAGTCTACTATGCTAGTAAGACTCTTAATGGTGCTCAACTGAATTACAATACTACGGAGAAAGAACTTTTGGCTATTGTCTACGATTTTGAGAAATTTCGATTCTATTTACTTGGGACTAGGGTGACAGTTTTCACTGATCACGCCGCCATTCGATATTTCATCTCAAAGAAGCACTACTAGAAATATGGGATCAGACATCGGTTCAAAACCGATGTTAAAAAAAATTTGAACCGATGTCTTCGCATGTGATGTTAAATGTCATCAGCCTTTGACATCGGTTAACAGCCGATGTCTATTATAGTGCTATACATCGGTTTTAAGATTAAATGTGGTGTCTTTGCAACAAATTTCAGCTTATATTACAGTATTTTTAGGTGAATATGAGTATATTGTGAGGTATTTATCCATAAAACATGAAACCTACAAGCTCTAAAAGCCATTTATTAAAATTCTATCAAACAAACTGATGTGAAATACTAGATCAGACATCGCTTAGATTAGTTGTCCGATGTGAAATGTTTGATCAGACATCGGTTAAATTAGCCCCCCGATGTGAAATGATAGATAAGACATGGGTGTTCTTCACGAAACCGATGTTAAATATTTTTGTTTAATATCAGCTAATTTCTCTAACCGATATTATTTGACTTAAAATACATTGAGTTTCTTTTCAGGACCGATGTCAAATGAATATTTCACATCGGTTTTTTAGTTCTTTTTCGTTTAATATTATTTTACCTGATGTCTTTTGTACATTTTTTACATCGGTTTACATTTACCATATTGATGTTAATGGGGTGTAAATTACATGTCATCCCGGTCCTGTTTTACAATCACATGAATCAATTGCATTTACACAACCAAAAAAATACCAAACAATGCAACATCCAACCAAAAACATCCAACAGAAACATAAAACTGCATTGATACCAAATTTCTTAACATACAATATTCCAACAACCAATTCGGACATACATTCCAATTCTAAAATAAACATCCCAACCAATAAAAATAAAATAACTTAGTTATCCAGACTCATTTAACTAAGGACTTGTCAAGAGTTTATACATGACCAAAAAAAATTAAAATAACTTGTGCTTCCATGTTTGGTGGCTGATAAAGATGAGAGGGTTCCAAGAAATCCACCCATTGGTGTATGTGCAACACCAACAATACAAACATCTGCGCAACTAAGAAAATATGTTAAGTGAAGTAATGATTTTAAAATCTGAAGAATCAATCAGTTAAATGGGAATATTTAAATGAAGTTTAAATCACATTTAATATTTAAATGAAGTTTAAATCACATTTTCACTCCCAATATACATAACAGCTAGCAGTGTTGCTAATGCGTATCATTTTCATGTCTTGAAATTCTTATTGGTCATTTTTTTAGAATCAAAATTTAACGATGAACTGATACAAGCCATTAGCAAGAAATTTCTAGTAAAAATAGTTACCTAAAATTAAGTTCCTTCACAGACTGATCATTTTCACCTTATTCGAGTTCTTTTTCTTTTCTATAAAAAGTGATGCACAGGTACATATTCATCTATACCACCCTGGAGTAGCATTATTACTCGTAATTTGATATAATTTTATACCATTAAAGGAAATTGTGTTCCAGATATGATATCTTATAATTTATGTTATTTCTCATTTTTACAACTATATCAGCAACTCTAATTTCAAAACAATAACCTTGATAAATTAATATTTTTTCTTAGTCCCAACATAATAGAGATTAGAGACAATGTAGGCATAATAGAGACTAGACACAATGTAGTTCCAATCTTGATCAAATCCTACTACCATTAATTTATAGAGGTTTAACTGTACATTGGTTCAATTTATTCTTTTATGACTTCTTGAAAACCTCATCCATCAATATTTTTAAACAAGCTAATTGTTAGGTCCCAATGTGTTTGTAGAAGGGGGGGTTGAATACAAACAGTACCAAATAATCGAATAAATGCGGAATAAAAAAATGTGAAACAAAATTCAAGTTAAATAAAAATATTATTAAACTTGAAAGGTGTTACAACAACTGTATCGATTACAAGGTATTAATCTCAAATTAATTATCACAAATCTAGAATAAATTCGACATGAACTTTTTCTATTTTTGCAATAATTAGAATCAAATGCTAAACGCGATTTGAGATTAAGTTCTAGGGATTTTGATCTGCTAGATTATTACACAAGAACAAGATAAAGATTTCTAGTTGATTGGATTTAACTTTACAATCTAGAAATTGATCTTGAAGTTTTGCAGAGAAGAATAAAATGTTTGATGCGGCTGCTCTGTTCTTGTTTTTTTAACTTGTATATTTGATGATAATTCTTTCTGCTGCTTCTATTTCTTTTTAATTCATTCAACAGAATTGAATTGAACTGGAATGACAATCCTGAGCTCAGCAAGACTTTCGGTATGACAATCAAATGAACTAGCAAGACTATCATAATGAACTAGCAAGACAATCAGAATGAACTAGCAAGACAATCCTCCTCCCAGTGTAAATTTCGGTGAGACTATTGTTTGTACTAGCATGACTTTCGGTATGACTATTGATTGTCATACCGATTGGCATACTAGTACAATCAGTTTGACTTGCTGAATTTAAATGAATTTTAATCCAATTTAAATTCTGAAAATTCCTAAAATTAATTCAGAATTAATTAATCAATTAATTCAATTAATAAATAAATTATTCTTCACAGATATAATTTATTTTCTTAATTAAATAATTAAATTAGATGACTTAATTAATTAATAGAGAATTAATTCTAGTCTTCAACAGCACCCATCCTTCTGCAAATCTTCTGAAAATCACTGAAAATTATGAATCAATTCCACCACTTTAATGTTGACACTCGATGTACTGTCTGGTTCATGAGTGACTAACTTCCGTGACGTTTCTTCATGTCTTGACTTTGACACTTTGATTTTCTTCAGATTAAATACTTGTAATTAATGATACTCTGACGAGATCTCTGTCACTTGATTAAATCCACGATCTTGATTTATATCACTGAGGCATGATCAACTTCTTGAACTTCTTCCAGTGAATTAACTCCTCAAGTCTGTAGATGAACCTTGTTTCTGAATCCTTTGACAGATATTACTTTGCGAGATCTCTCTGACGGTCGATCCACTATTTACTTATTACATTCTTATTTGAGTTGAGTTGAATCCTCGAATATACAAATAGGCCTATGATATATGACTTACAATCTCCCCCTATTTGTTTGTTAGACAATAACACACAAATACCTAGAGGATAACTCAACTAACAAATAAGAAAAAGATATAAACAGAAATGCAAAGTAAATAGTAGAAAAGTTCTGGACTAGATTTAACATTTTCCAGATTCCAAGTAGATGTTCCTCTAGACTGAACATATCTTCAAGTAGTTCCATCTTCATTTGTACAACCACATTTCCTGTTGAGAAGCCCATATCTCTCTTGCTTCTCCCCCTATGAGAATCAACTGATTAAAGAAGATCACCTTCGTTTACCACCTCTCCCATACAATAGGATCCGCAGATAAAGCCAATGGTACTCCCTTAACAGCTTCTTCCCTTATCAGAAAATCACCGTGTGTTTACCACCTCTCCCGTACAATAGGATCCATAGTTACAAACAACAATGGTGTGGAGTAGTGTACATATGATCTTTTTCTTCCTCCCTGCTATTTCTCCCCCTTAGTTGAGGAATCCTCCAAACTATTATTTAAGCTTTTATCTCCCCCTTAAAGAAGGAATGTATGCCGTCGTCTGAAGGAGTTCTCATATTTCACTTGGTTGGAAAAGAAATAACAAGTAGTTTTTCTTTCTTCCTCACTGTGAGTGTGTGATTATGTTTTAGTGTACCTCACATGTGTTTCACTCTTATCTCCACTCATGTTTACACTCATTCTCACAAGTGTATCACTCTTCTCTCATAGCTCCATACTCCAGCTGTACCTGCAAGGAAAATCACCTTAGCCATCCTTAAGGAGGTCACAGGTGGTGCAATGGGAGTTCACAAATCCCTATCCTTGTTAAACTCGTCAGATGAATCTGAGTCATAATTTACAAGTTGCTAGTTTCCCTTTTAGGGTTCCAGATTTGAATTCTGGGAAGGTAAACAATGATCCAAAGAATTTTAGCATAAAGATCAAGGTTCCCTTCTAATGTCTGTGAAGACATTTCCTTGTGACTCATCAGGTAATATCTGAATCATTGTCAACAAGTTGCCGATCTGCGCCTATGTCAGATCCACTATCCGCAGATGCATCCAGGGGATTTAAGCCTGGGGAGGTAGACACTGACCACTGACATATGGCTTTTGGATCAGTATCCTCTCCTAACACCTGTAAAGGCAATTGGTCCATTAACGAACCTTAAACAATCGAATCTGACCTTAAAATGGTCGAAACTCTTGTTTCCGTCAACTCATCCTTTGTGTGTGTAACCTTTCCTTGTGCATCAAGAACTGTTTATATTTGAGGTGGTGACACTACATCGGATACCTTGGCCGACAGGCAAAATTCAATAGACGCACCCTGTTGAGAGAATGAATCTAGTAACCGTTTTTGTGCCTTTTCAGCCATTACATCTTTTTGAGAAGATGTATGGGGGCTAGCAGTTGTCTCGGTTTAAATACTACTCATCTATGTAGGAGACAGAGCTACTGGGTTGACTACAGAACCTTCCTTATGTGGTGCACTAGGCACTATCTCCCTCACGCTCATTCATACTACATTTAGTGGTAATAGAGTGTTGGTTGGTTCTATTTTTGTGTTTGTCTTTACAGTCTGGGATAGACGTTGTGGGTTTTCAACCTCATGACTGTCAATGAAAGAAAGTCATTGGAGACTGAACCTGTAACACAGAATATATGGCACTATAGAGATAATGATGTACAATAGTGATTTCAAAAGATTTTACATGAACTAAGAAATCACCAATGTAGAAAGAAGTTTGATTTTGTTTTTCAATATGAATGAGTTTTTGATAAAACATTGATCACTTAGGGTAAAGTCTAAGTAATTCTCATTCATGTCAAAAGCTTACAAATATCTGCAACATAATGTTAACAACATATCATTGACCGATACTTGTCAAGTACTTTAGATACTAATTGTTATGTTGCATTAAATTTAAAATAAACAAAAAAAAATAAGAAATAATACAATACAAATAATAATAATAAAAATAAATATCAATGAATTAAATACCAAATATCTATCAAAAAGATATCAGCATTCAATTTCATATATCATACAATATTTACAATTAAAGAAAATATAAATAAAAACTTATATAAATATTGCAAAAATATAGAAACTATTTACAAGTTCAATGATAACATTACCAGCTTGCAAACAGCCATATCCCTCAGATAAACCTTTGCTGTTATCTCCAAAGGTAACCAGGGGGCCAGCTTTCTCAATCCACATTTGATAGCAGGGCTCTATCTCCGGTCATATGTCTTGATGATCCACTGTCAAGAATGCACACTACCGGTTACACCTGTATACTGCCCTGCACTTCAAATGGATTAAACCTTCTTCGGAACCCAAACTTGGTTGGGCCCGACATACTTGTAGAATTGTCCTTTGTCAGGCAAAACAACATTTTTAATTTTAACGATCTCAACATTCTCAATGACTGAACATTTGACCTTGTAAGTAGCCTTAACAAATTTCTGGTTAGGCTTAGGCACAAATGTCTCCTTTCTAGCCTTAGAAGGACTAGCAGTCTTAGACCTATCATGCTTCTTGTTATTCACATGCTAACGAGGAGTAGTCTTATCATTAGACACATGCTTACCATTAAAATAAGCATACATCATATTAAAAGCACAAGACATACAATTAGCAATACTACATGCTCTATGAGAGTGATTAACAGCAGGCAATTTATGCATGGTAGACATGGCATTTTTGTTATCCAACTCATGTGTGTCTAAGTTAGTCTCAGTTGCTTTCACAACTTTGACTGGAACTTTTGACTCACTTGACTTGGAAACAATCTTCTCATTAGCATGATCCTCAGCACGTATTTCTTCTTGAATAACAGAAGAGGTCGCATCAAATGGTTCAGCAATTTATGCTTTATAGAGGGGTTCATCAACACCCTTAAGCACATGTGGTACTTCCCTCCCTTTAGCACAGACATGAGGAGAGGAGTTTATGCCTAATTCTCCAATAGCAGCATTGTAATCATAACCTATTCCAGATGTTTGATTAACAGCTTGCTTACTGTAGAACTCTTTAGCCTTCGAACAAGAATTGAAGTAGGCTCTAACCTTAGTCTCAAGACCGGTGATCTTGTCTTTGAGAATAGTTTCGAGTTTTCTATAACAGTCAACTCTATTCTCTAGAAAAGATACCTGTTCTTTTAATTTGTCTTGATTAATGTGCACAAGTCTTAATTCATTGACCTCTTTCTCAAGGTCTGTGATCTGTAAACTTAACAGTTCATTATCACGACGTGCACAATCTAAGTTACCTCTTAGATGATAAACCATTTCAGCATCAGAAAGTTTTACCTCTATTCTTGACGATGAAGCTTCTCCATCAATAGCCATAAGAGCAAGATTTCCTTCTTCTTCATCTTCACTGTCAGTATCATCCCAGCTTCTTCCCTTTGCCAGATAAGCCCTTTCAGAGTTCTTTCTTACTTGCTTTGGCTTCCTACATTCTGTGGCAAAGTGTCCCAACTCATTGCAGTTATAGCATCTAATGGTGCTTCGATCAACCATCCCTGTTTTGTACCCACCACTGCTGATGTTAGAGGATGAAGATCCACCTTTCTGGAATTTGTTGTAGTTGGACTTGTACTTAAGCTTGGGATTCCTCCTGAATCTGACATTAGAGAATCTCTTGACAATTTGGGCCATTGATTCGTCTTCCAATTTCTCCAGCTCTTCCAAGGAATAAAAATCATCACTTGATTGATTTGTAGTAGGAGGATCATATTCTGCTACTAACTCATTTTCCTCACCCTTGGAAAACTGTACCATTCTTTCTAACTGTTGAGATTGTTGTTGTTGTTGACCTTCAGCTACAAGTGCAGTAGATGTGCTGACCATTCTATCCTTCCCGTAGACTTCCTTCTGTTGAATCTGCTCCAACTCATAGGTTTTTAACACTCCATAGAGCCTGTCCAAAGAAATCTCACTCAGATCTCTAGCTTCTCTAATGGCAGTGATTCTATGTTCAAGATGAGCTGACAGTGTTAAAAGGAACTTTTTGTTGACCTCCCTGATTGAATAATACTTTCCATTGATGTTCAGGTTGTTGATCAACGCATTGTACCTCTCAAACACTTCAGTAATTCCTTCTCCTGGATTTGATTTGAAATGTTCATATTCAGAGGTTAGGATTTCCAACTTGTTCTCCCTAACTTCCTCTGTGCCTTCATTAATTACCTCAATAGTTTCCCACATGTGTTTAGAATTTTTACAGTTCATCACATGTCTGTTCATCAAGGGATCAAGGGAATCAATTAATATTAATTGAAGGCTGGCATCCAAGGAGGCTTCTTCCTTCTCAGCAGGAGTAAAATCTTCGGGCTCTTTTGGATAGGTTCTAGCTTTAGTAGTCATCACACCATCTATTATTACCTCCGGTTCAATAACCATCGGAGTTTTTATACCCTTCTTTAACAAGTTTGAATATTTGGGATTTGCAACTTGTAAAAATAATAGCATCTTCTTCTTCCACATGATATAATTCTATCAAATTGTGGAATATTAACGCTTCCAACTTTATGTGAAGTCATTATGAATTTTTGAATAAATAAAAATTCAAGGAGTTGAAAAATCACAGAAGTCTAGGATCTTGATTTGTTCGTTAATCAGAAGGCTCTGATACCAATTGTTAGGTCCCAATGTGTTTGTAGAAGGGGGGGGGTTGAATACAAACAGTACCAAATAATCGAATAAATGCGGAATAAAAAAAGTGAAACAAAATTCAAGTTAAATAAAAATATTATTAAACTTGAAAGGTGTTATAACAACTGTTTCGATTACAAGGTATTAATCTCAAATCAATTATCACAAATCTAGAATAAATTCGACATGAACTTTTTCTATTTTTGCAATAATTAGAATCAAATGCTAAACGCGATTTGAGATTAAGTTCTAGGGATTTTGATCCGCTAGATTGTTACACAAGAACAAGATAAAGATTTCTAGTTGATTGGATTTAACTTTACAATCTAGAAATTGATCTTGAAGTTTTGCAGAGAAGTATAAAATGTTTGATGCGGCTGCTCTGTTCTTGTTTTTTTGACTTGTATATTTGATGATAATTCTTTCTGCTGCTTCTATTTCTTTTTAATTCATTCAACAGAATTGAATTGAACTGGAATGACAATCCTGAGCTCAGCAAGACTTTCGGTATGACAATCAAATGAACTAGCAAGACAATCAGAATGAACTAGCAAGACAATCCTCCTCCCAGTGTAACTTTCGGTGAGACTATTGTTTGTACTAGCATGACTTTCGGTATGACTATTGATTGTCATACCGATTGTCATACTAGTACAATCAGTTTGACTTGCTGAATTTAAATGAATTTTAATCCAATTTAAATTCTGAAAATTCCTAAAATTAATTCAGAATTAATAAATCAATTAATTCAATTAATAAATAAATTATTCTTCGCAGATATAATTTATTTTCTTAATTAAATTAGATGACTTAATTAATTAATAGAGAATTAATTCTAGTCTTCAACAGCACCCATCCTTCTGCAAATCTTCTGAAAATCACTGAAAATTATGAATCAATTCCACCACTTCAATGTTGACACTCGATGTACTGTCTGGTTCATGAGTGACTAACTTCCGTGACGTTTCTTCATGTGTTGACTTTGACACTTTGATTTTCTTCAGATTAAATACTTGTAATTAATGATACTCTGACGAGATCTCTGTCACTTGATTAGATCCACGATCTTGATTTATATCACTGAGGCATGATCAACTTCTTGAACTTCTTCCAGTGAATTAACTCCTCAAGTCTGTAGATGAACCTTGTTTCTAAATCCTTTGACAGATATTACTTTGCGAGATCTCTCTGACGGTCGATCCACTATTTACTTATTACATTCTTATTTGAGTTGAGTTGAATCCTCAAATATACAAATAGGCCTATGACATATGACTTACACTAATCATATACATGAAATTTTCTAGACACAAAGAAAACTAACAAATAAAAATAATATCGATGCGGAAACTAAATACACAGAGAAATAAAATAAAATCACCTCTAGGTTTGATGGTATCAGCACCAGCCATATTCTAGATCAAATTTACCTGTATTATCAACAAAACCATATAAGAATCACAAATTCAGATGTCATCCTAAAACTAAAAAAGTTACTACATTAAATAACAAAAACAGTAAAACTAGCACAAGCGAACAAACATTGTTCTCACAAAGTAAAGATTATAACTTTCATTACATATTTCTTCTGTGATATTTCAAAAATGACTAAAACAACATTATAAACAGTCAACTGGAGAAGAAAAACAAATGCTCAGGCATTAAGTTTGGAATGGATGCAAAAAAAATGTATCGTATAAAGTTCTTAGTAACTCACTTGTCAATTATCACAAATATTCCGCAAAATATGAATGTAACTGTGACAAGTAACCATCCGCTCAAAACAAATCTGCAACAATAACATAGCTCAGCAAGATTATTAAAATCATACAACAATATAGTCGATTTCTTTATGAAGGAAAACTGTAACTAAATGAGCATATGAAGAAATTACATGTGAATTGCATGTCGATGACCAAGAAGCGATAGTACTGCAAAATAAACAGCAAACCAAATCAGTAAGCTAGCAAGAACATGGAAAAAGTGAGGAACAATAATAATAATAATAATAATAATAATAATAATACTAATAATAGTTCATGGATTATATGACACATACGCAGACCCAGAATAGATACAAGAAGCATCACAGCACCAACAGTTATCAACACTGATCGCCTACAACATACACAATTAGGATGGGATTTTAATGCATATTTTGATTTAACGAAAGCTAGTACAAAGGAGAACAAGGTCGTACACGGCATCGAAGACTCTTTTTATTTTTCGTGCATTTTCATTTGTTTTCTCCCCAAGTGTTTCTGATGCTGTATTCAGATCTGTGTTCAATTTATGGATGTCATCTTTCACATCGGAAGGAAGGACTATTTGGGCTACTTTTTTTCCAATTCAGAGGGTTAATTAATTCATAACTACACCCCCTAAATTGGAATTTGACATGTATTAACTTACCTAAAACAACATGGAATCTGAAAAGGACAAACACCGAGTGACCAAAAGAAGATAGATAGTTCATACCACAGAAGAGAACAGAGGACCTTCCAAATTCCCGCATTCCTTGGCATATTTAGAAATAAGACGTGTAAATATCCCAGTGTACTCATTCTCGGATAAACATACCTTAAACATAATGTCCTGAGTTTTTGAACAGACGAAACTCTGACATTGTATATACAACTACAAGTATATATAAATTGAAAGCTTGAGCGGGAAAGTGCCCAAATGTTTGAATGTTTCCAGATAACTTGTGAAAGAAAGGGCCACCAGCACCAAATATGTTAATGGATCAAATTCAGAACTAAATTCTAATAAAATATTTGTATGCTGCATGGTTTTGACAAGTTTAAATATAGCTTTCAGATTGTTTGGATACATTCTTTGCTACCATGATTTATCAATATATACAGACATATAAGATCCATCAAATAACAACAAATTATATCTAAAGTTTGTGCTAATGTCTTGTTGACCCTTTAAAACCAAAAATAAGCTTTCATAATCATGTGTTTCTTTCTAACAAAACATTATCAACAAACCTGGGACACAGATTAAGATGTTTAACTATAAGCTTAGATTAAGTCTTCTATCCTCCTTCAACAAGCGCATTCGAGTATTCCGGATACATGGCTAGTACATACTCAACATAATTCATTTCTGTAGGTGTGATAGGCCCTGACCATCTCAGATGAAGACCATGAAGTGTTGATTTTGCTTCTGCTACTATATGAGCCAGAATCACCACATGAGCTTTCTGTTTTCACAAGTTCATATGATAGATCAACATCTAATATAGATGAACCATTGCCTAGAATTGAAAAAAAATACAAAATCTTAAATTTACCTTAAAAACCATACTGCTTGACCTGCCATTTTTAGTTGGTAACTTGGGCTTCTGACTAAACAGGGCTCTCCTCAGATCGACATCCAGACTTCCCTGATAAGTTCATCATAAAATGTCAGAAACTTATCATTACAGAACATAATGAAACCTTGTTATGTAAATGTATTCTCGAAAAACTTTATACTCCTAATATAACAGCAGAAGCGTAAAGTCTACTGACCTTTGATCTCTTATGTATGATAACCTGTTCTTCAGTATTTCTCCCCATCTTAAGATTGTGATATAAAAACTAAATTTTATGCACGTCAACAGAACATAACCTAAGAGTAAGATCTTCATAAAACAACAAAACTAAATTATGTTCTAGGATTCCTTAGCTCACCTAAAAAATTCACAGTACATAATAATAATATGAATCTAAAGACTCACAGTATATAAAACAAATAAAAAGTTAATTACATCACACTACATAATAGTCAGTTTAACAACAAGTAAAATGAATCTGAAGACTCACAAGCCACTCACGATGACCCTGAAGCCCTTTCTTATTATGAACCTTAACTGCAACCGGAAGAGATTTCAAACCAACTCTGAGATTCTCATCAATATTTCCCTTGTAAACAGTACCAGAACCGTCTAGTCCAAGTATATAATCCGACCGAAAACTCCCAAAAAACCGAACATAAAACCCCCAAAAAACATTTCTTATATACATGCACAAAAGAGGGAGATAGAAGACTATACCTCAAAGTTCCAAAACTCCAAACTGTGAACCTCCAGATGCTCCAAAACCTCAAATTTGTGAACCTACGGATGCTCCAAAGCTTCTACTAGTTTATAATCTTACTGGTTTAAAGCTCAATTTGAAGCTCCAAAGCTTGAATTTAAATTGGGGTTGAAATTAGGGTTTAGGTGAAAAAAGAGAAAGAGATGATAGATGAGTGGGAGTTTCAGGGTAAGAGAAAAAGAGGGGAGAGATGAGTGATGAAAGAGATATGAGAGATGAGAGAGACGAGGGTCGCGGGAGAGATGATGGAGGCCGGTGAGGTATATTTTAGAAAAGGGGGGATAAGAATAAAGTGAAATTTTGTCAAAATTAAAGGGGGGAAAGTACTGAAACCGGGGGAAAAAAGATAAGTGAAATTTTATTTTTTTAAACATGGTCATAGACAACGGTTTATAAAATCAGCCGATGTCAAAGTTAAAAGAATATATTTGGCCTTTTTAATTTTTGAACATAGACAACAGCTACTATGTGAAACTGATGTCATCATTTATATTCAACATCGCTTATTTCTAAACCGATGTTAAACAGACTTTTAACATCAGGTGCATTATATGCCGATGTCTAAGCACCGATGTCGTATCTACTATTTCTAGTAGTGAAGGACTCGAAGCCTAGATTGATTTGATGGGTTCTGTTGCTCCAAGAATTTAAACTAGAGATCAAGGACATAAAAGGAACTAAAAATCAAGTTGTTGATCATCTCTCGCGGTTAGAGATTCCTAATACGACTTCATTAGATAAGACATTGATAAATGAGTCTTTTCCCGATGAGCAGCTGTTTGGAGTGCAAGAAGAAGAACCGTGGTTTGCAGACATTATGAACTATCTTGTGAGTAATATCATGCCTCCCGACTTATCTTATGCTCAAAGGAAGAAGTTTCTTCATGAGGTGAAGTGGTATATGTGGGATGAGCCATTTCTTTTTCTCCAAGGAGCTGACCAAATCATCAGGAGATGTATTCCTTACAGCGAAAAGGGGGGGATCTTCCGAGATTGCCACTCAACGGCTTATGAAGGATATTATGGTGGAGAAAAGACAGTAGCTCGTGTTCTTCAAGCAGGTTTCTTTTGGCCAACATTGTTTAAAAGATGCTCATCAGTTCATTTTGAAATGTGATCGATGTCAACGTATGGGTAATATGTCTAAATAGGATGAGATGCCTCTTAATGTGCTTCTCGAGGTTGAGGTCTTTGATGTTTGGGGAATTGACTTTATGGGGCCATTTGTCTCATCTTATAACAATCAGTATATCTTGTTGGCGGTTGATTATGTGTCAAAATGGGTTGAAGTTATGGCATTTCCAATAAACGATGCAAAAGTGGTGCTTAATTTTCTTCACAAGCAGATATTCAAAAGGTTTGGAACTCCAAGAGTCATAATTAGTGATGCGGGGTCGTATTTTTGTAATCACAAGTTCACTGCTATGAGGAAAAGGTATAATGTGAATCATCGCATTGTTACGGCTTATCATCCTCAGACTAATGGTCAAGCTGAGGTATCCAATAGAGAGATCAAGCGCATTTTGGAGAAACTGGTATGTCCATCAAGGAAAGATTGGTCTTTGAAGCTTGATGAAGTTGTTTGGGCATATAGAACATCATATAAGAATCCATTGGGAATGTCACCGTTTCAGTTGGTATATGGTAAGGGGTGTCATTTTCCTGTGGAGCTCGAGCATAAAGCATATTGGGCTTTGAAGAAATTGAATCTGGACTTGGATGCAGCTGAAAAGAAGAGGATGCTTCAGTTAAATGAACTTAAGGAGTTTCTACTTCAAGCTTATGAGAACAACAAGATGTATAAGGAGAAAGTCAAGAGGTGGCACGATAGGGGTCTTGTGCTCAAGAAATTTGTGCCAGGGCAACAAGTTATTTTATTCAACTCTCGTCTCTGTCTTTTTCCTGGAAAGTTGAAGTCAAGATGGTCAGGGCCCTTCATAATCAAAAATGTGTTTCTGCATGGAGCAGTGGAAATTTTTGAGAATGATCTGGGCCAAGCATTTAAGGTAAATGGTCAACGGTTGAAGCATTATTATGGTGGCATGACAACCCGTGACGTGGTTAGTGCCGTTTTATTGTCCACTTGATCTCAAGATTCTATGTCGAGCTAGCGACGTAAAAGAAGCGCTTCTTGGGAGGCAACCCAAGTTTGTTATACATTAGTAAGTAGAGGAAGCAAGAAGAAAAGAGAAAATCACAAAAAAAATAAAAAAAAATAAAAAAATTTAGGTCTGAATACAGAAGCCTGGCGTGCTCGCGCTGTCCCAGCGCGCAGCCGTGCCATTTACACAGAAACACCGCGCACCCGCACTGTTATAGCACGCGACCACACCGGTTAGGCAGAAGTAGCGCGCGGCCGCGGTGTCCCAGCACGTGCCCGCGCCGTGTCCCGACTTTGGAAAAATTAAAAGGCAGTTTAAGGGGGGAAACGGGAATTTTGTCCAAAAATCAATTCCCTACCGAATTTTACTCCCCCACATCCCATAATTCCCTCTTCAAATCAAACCCATTACTCCCATTATTCCCATAATCAAATCCCACTTCTATTCCATATCTAATTTTCTTTTTACCACCTATATATACATACACCCCATACACAAACTTCTTCACCAATTCACAAACTCTCAAACACAAATTCTCTCTCAAACACAACTCTTATTCTCTCTAATCAATTTTCATGGCATCCAAGAGACAAAGAACTCAAGTCGATAGCAGTGCCACCGATTCTTCAACTTCGAGTGGTGTGAGGCCCGGCTTTTCTACTCCCGAGGCTGAGGAGGAGTACACAAGGCTTCTCGCAAAGCTTATTGCTATGAGTGTGGTTTGCGAGTTCTATGCGAACGCCAAGGCCGAGAAGAATGGCTTCACTGTGGTGCGGGGGAGGACGGTGGTGTATAGTGCAGAGACTATGAGGACTGTGACTGAGCAGCCCCTGAGGAAGGTGGGGCAGGGTACCTGGAACGATAAGACTGTAGAGGACTTTGATGTGAATCTTATTTTTGCTACTCTGTGTCGGCCCGACACATATTGGAAGATCAAGAGGGGCACAGTCGCCGAGTATTCAACATTCCCGGCGTCCGGCATGAACAGGTTTGCCCGTGCATGGAACGCTTTTATATGTGCTAATATCATGCCATCTTCACATGTGTATGAGGTTACGGTGGAGTGTGCACGTCTGCTATGGGGCATTCTGCAGGGTGATTATGTAGATTTGGGGATGCTGATATACCAGGGGATTTTGAGGTTTTTTAGGGGGAGCACTACAGGGTCTATTATGTATGCGTCAGTGGTGACAAACTGTGTGTGCCAGTTGGTGTGCATTGTCCTGCACATGAGCAGTTGTAGATTCCGAGTGCTCCGATCGATAACACTACTTTGGCTACGATGCAGGAATGGGTTGGAGGCAAGCTCGATCTAAAGGGGCTTGGGTATTCTTTTGACCACCTACCTGGTAGGAGGCCAGCTGCTGGTCAGGCGAGCAGGACCGCATGAAGATCTCAGTTAGGAGATGAGGCAAGATCATCACAGCAGCAACAGGAGGCAGTAGGAGCGGACATGGGAGCTGGTTTGAGTTCGACGCAGTATAGGCGTCTTGCGAGGAGGATGGATGTGATGCACGACATCCATAATCGTTTTGCATACGATCTCACCCAGGCACTTGGGACTGCATTTAGAGCCACTGGAGTTGACATTCAGTGACCATTATTTGGTGAGGACTCTGTGTATCCGCCTCCTGACACACCTGACACTCCACCCCTTGAGGGTGAGGATTCTAATTCAGAGTAGGTATGCCTGATTCCTTATTATTACCTTCACTGAGGACAATGAATATTTTAAGTTTGAGGGTAGTAGTTGAATGAATATGTATGTATGAGTCTCATATAGTTTCCATGTTCATGATAGTTTAGTTCATATAGTTTGCATGTTTTTCCATGTAGTTTTTTTTGTATTTATTTATTTTGGTAGTTTTATGATATTTTGTTCATGTAGTTTCATGCATTTGCATTATAACATGATCCCTTAGATAATTTTTCCGATTAACTTGTGGTATTGATGCTAGTGTAGTGATGTCATATTTAGTGATGTTGAGTCTTATTGGATTGATTTGCATGCTAGAGACACTTGTATTTCACTAAGTCTTATAGGTTTCTAGAGTGCTAGATCATGATCATGGTTTATTTGATTTGTCGAGGTTTAATCGCTTGTTTATAATTAGAATTTAGGGTATTCTCTTAATAATAAAAGACATGGATATTTAAAAATTGGAGAAATTGGATTTCATTGCTAGTTGTGTGGCTAGGTGTCAAATGGCTAGTAGTCGGCTTATATTTTTATGAGTAGTCTGGGGTTGAATGAGATGGAGCAAAACACACTCATTCAGAAATTGTGAAAAGAAAAATAAATGAAAAGAAAAAAAGAAGAAAAAAGAATAAGTGTTATGTATAATTGATCACGAGTGCTCTCTTTAGTACTCGAGTTATTAAGTTCTTAGGGGACTTTATGCCTAGTGACCTAAGGCTTTTATGGTCTAGGATCCGCTAACCTAATGCTCGTAACATGGGTGCTATTGTATAAGTCTTTTCTGGACCTCACTCATTGCACGATCAAATAAGCATACTTGTGTTGTTTTGTTGAGAATAAAAGCATGAATCTGTATAAAACTCCAATATAAGAATTGAAGTGTTATAAGTTATTCAGAGTCTAGATTTTTATTTTATTTATAACCTTGCGATTGCCTTGATGAGTAATGAGTTATGATTATTGATCTAGTTGCGATAGTATATCTGTAAGCATCTTCATACACACACGTCTCTAGTTTATAAGTTGATTTGTATGATTTGGTTGATCTTCATGCAGATAACTGCACGTGTTGATATGTTGCTTGTTGGTTGGTTGCATTCATATAGTTACATTCATGCATTTTTGTTTCTCATTCATTGAGTCTGTTAATGCTTGAGGACAAGCATCGATTCAAGTTTGGGGGTATGTTGAGTGGCATTTATGACACTTTATTATGCTCTAATATACTTTGAATTGGTGTATTTGTACTCAAGTTGTTATGTGTTTTAATGTGTTTTCTAGTGTTTTTGCATTTCAAGCACTACTCAGGTAATTAGATGAATTAGCATTATTTTGGTGCTAATTTGGTGTCCAGGTGGTGTTGGAATAAAAGCTCATGGAAAGCCGGCTCGAAGCAGCAAGATTTAAGAAGAAATCTGAGTTTTTCCCAGAAGGATGGCACGCCCACGCTGTGATAGCGCGCGGCCGCGACGAGGCCGAATTTCAGAATCCTGTTTCTACTACAATTCTAAAAGGGAAGGCTTCCAGATTATTGAGGGCTGCTATATATATTCATATTAGGTCGTTTTTAATAGATAACAAGTTATAGACGGACCAGAGCGCAAGGAGAAGATGACAAGAGACCTTTAGCACAATTCAACAAAGGCGAAGACGATCTAGTTTATTCTTGTGAATCTTTATTTTGAGTTGTAACTTAGATGCTTGTTTCTTGTTTTGCTGAACCTATACTCTTGTTTATACTTGGGTTTTATTTATTCGTATAAAGACTACGTTTGCTATATCATGTTTTCATCAGAATCCACATTGCTGATGAGTCCGATTATGGGCTAATCATTATCGTGATGTTCTAGCGGATTTATTTATGGATTTCTTTAGTTAATTTGTTTGATGTCTTAGTATGTGGTGATTGTATGATAAGATAGTGTGTTAATTCTTAATGAAGCGAAAGTGAATTTAAGGATTTAGAACTTGCCATGCTAGCATGGGTTCATGTATGTGTCATGCATGATTCGTAGTTAATTTTAACCATCTTACTTGCCTTATGTAATCAAGATAGATAACTTGTGCTTAAACTGTTATGTTATCAAATTCTATAGACATATAGGGTCTCAATATAATTGGTGCCTATTCAGCCTCTATCTCTTTTGTTGATGTCTGGTAGAATGGTACTCGCGCAACGAAAGTTGGCGTTTATCATTTTTGTGTTATCAGATTAGTGTCATCACCATCGCATGCTAAGGTTAAGAAAAATAAGCCTATTGAATGAAGTATTTAATAAAGTTAGAATCCCATGTTTTTCATATATATTAATTTAGTCAATCTTATTCTCGTAGTTATAATTGTTAGCGTAATTCTAAGTTATGAACAATCTCAATTTGTTATTCGTCTTAGCATTGGATAATAACCATACATTGTTGCTTAGGTGCATAACATAAATAGTTAACCAATACAGTCTCTGTGGGAACAAACTAGAAAAGATTCTATACTACGTGCGAACTCGTATACTTGCGTGTATTATTAGCGCGTATTTGGTGACTAACGACAGGTCTACCCACCTCCACAATATCCTAAAAGACTTCAGAAGCAGAAGTTCGATAAGCAATTTGCCAAGTTTTTGGAGGTTTTCAAGAAGTTACACATTAACATACCTTTTGCTGAAGCTCTAGTACAGATGTCGAGCTATGCTAAGTTCATGAAGGGTATTCTATCTCGGAAGCTAAAACTTGAGGAGTTGGAAACCGTTGCTTTAACGGAAAAGTGCAGTGTTGTGCTGCAACAGAAACTACCTCCTAAGCTTAAAGATCCAGGCAACTTCACGATACCTTGCACCATTGGCAATCTGTCCTTCAACAAGTGTTTGTGTGACTTGGGAGCTAGCATCAATCTGATGCCCTTTCCCGTTTTCAAGAAACTTGGTCTACCTGATCCAAAACCTGTGAACATATCTTTACAACTGGTTGATCGTTCCATCACTTATCCGCTAGGAATAGTGGAGGATTTATTGGTTAATGTAGATAAACTTATCTTCCCTGCTGATTTTGTCATTCTAGCCTTTGAGGAAGATAAGAAGATTCCCATTATCTTAGGAAGACCATTCTTAGCTACGGGCCGAACTCTTATCGACGTGCAAAAAGGTGAACTTACCATGAGAGTTTAAGGTCAGGATGTCACATTCAATATCTTCAATGCGATGAAATTCCCCACTGAAGAAGATGAGTGATTTAAAGTAGAGTTGGTCGACTTCGTAGTGACTTCGGAGATTGATCACTTGCTAAGGACTGATGCCTTAGAAAGAGCCTTAACGGGGGGTTTTGATAGTGAAGATGAAGAAGGGAAAAAGAAAATGCAGTATTTGAATGCATTCCCATGGAAGAGGATGTTGGACTTGCCTTTCGAGTCTCTTGGATTGGAAGAGCTGAAAAATTCTCCAAAGCGTCTCAAGCCATCTATTGAAGAAGCTCCTACACTTGAGCTCAAACCACTGGCCGATAACTTGAGGTATGCATTTTTAGGTGATGCATCTACTTTTTCTATTATTATTGCATCTGACCTTTCAAGAAGTGATGAAGATAAGCTCTTGAGAATTTTGAGAGAGTTTAAATCAGCAATTGGATGGACTATAGCGAATATCAAGGGAATCATCCCTTCTTATTGCATGCATAAAATTTTTCTTGAGGAAAGAAGCAAGCCAACTGTTGAGCAACAAAGGAGGCTAACCCAATCATGAAGGAGGTTGTGAAGAAGGAAACTCTTAAATGGCTAGATGCAGGAATCATTTATCCTATATCTAACAGTTCGTGGGTGAGCCCGGTGCAGTGTGTGCCTAAGAAAGGAGACATTATAGTTGTAGTTAATAAGAAGAATGAGCTCATCCCTACTCGGACAGTCACGGGATGGAGAGTTTGCATGGATTATCGAAAGCTGAATAAATCCCCAAGGAAAGATCACTTCCCGCTTCCATTCATTAATCAGATTCTGGACAGGTTGGATGGTCATGTGTACTATTGTCTTCTGGATGATTATTCGGGGGTATAATCAGATTTGCATTGTTCCAGAAGATCAAGAGAAGACCACATTTACTTGTCCATTTGGCACTTTTTGTTTTTCGTTGAGTCTCTTTCGGACTTTGTGGTGCACCTGCTACTTTTCAGAGATGCATGATGGCCATTTTCTCATATATGATTGGCACTAATGTGGAGGTGTTCATTGATGACTTTTTCGTGTTCGGGACTTCTTATGACGAATGTTTGCAAAATCTCGGGTTGGTGCTGAAAAGATGTGTTGAGACCAATCTGGTGCTCAACTGGGAAAAATGTCACTTCATGGTCCAACAGAGTATCATTCTTGGGCACAAGGTATCTAGAAAGGATCTTGAGGTGGATAAGGCCAAGGTAGGGGTCATTAAAAATCTTCCTCCTCCAATCTCAGTTAAAGGAGTCAGCAGTTTTCTTGGTCATGTGGGTTTTTATCGGAGATTCATCAAAGATTTCTCCAAAATATCTAAGCCCTTGTGCAATTTGCTAGAAAAGGATGTTACCTTCAAATTCAATGAAGAATGTCTAGCTTCTTTTGAGAGCTTGAAAAAGAGTTTGACTACAGCACCTGTGATTACCGTACCTGATTGAAGTGAGCCCTTCAAGATGATGTGTGATGCTAGTGACTATGCAGTTGGAGCAGTCTTGGGCTAGAGGAAGCAGAACATTTTCTATGTGATTTACTATGCTAGTAAAACCCTTAATGGTGCTCAGCTGAATTACACTGCTATAGAGAAGGAGTTGTTGGCAATTGTCTATGGTTTTGAGAAATTTCGATCTTATTTCCTTGGGACAAAGGTGACAGTTTACACTGATCATGCTATTATTCACTATCTGGTCTTGAAAAAATATTCAAAACCTCGCTTGATTTGATGGATTCTCTTGCTTCAGAAATTCGAGCTAGAAATCAAGGATCGGAAAGGTACAGAGAATCAGGTAGCAGATCATCTATCGTGCTTGGAAGATCAAGGTAAAACTTCAGAGGATAAGACATTGATCAACGAATCTTTTTCGGATGAGCAACTTTTTGGGGTGCAAGGAGAAGAACCATGGTTTGCAGATATTGTGAACTATCTTGTGAGTAATGTAATTTCCCCAGAACTCTCGTATGCTCAAAGGAAGAAGTTTTTACATGAGGAGAAGTGGTATCGATGGGATGAACCTTTCTTTTTTAGATATGGACCTGACCATATTATTAAACGATGCATTCCGTATAGTGAGACGGAGGGAATCTTGTGCGACTGTCATTCTACTGTGTATGGTGGAAATTATGGTGGAGAGAAGACAATTGCTCGTATCCTTCAAGCAGGATTCTAATGGCCTACTTTGTTTAAGGATGCTCATCAGTTTATTTCGAGATGTGATCACTTCCAATGAGTTGGTAATATATCCAATAGAGATGAGATGCCTCTTAATTTGATGCTTGAAGTTCAGATTTTCGATGTTAGGGGAATCGACTTCATGGGGCCATTTGTCTCATCCTACAATAATCAGTATATTTTGTTGGCGATGGATTATGTGTCAAAATGGGTCGATGTAAAAGCGTTGCCAACCAATGGTGCTTAGGTGGTGATTAAATTCCTTCATAAGCAGATATTCACACAGTTCGATACTTCGAGAGTTATAATCAGTGATGAGGGATCGCATTTCTACAATCGCAAGTTCATTTCATTGTTGGAGAAGTATCACGTGAATCATCGTATTGCCACAACTTATCATCCTCAAACTAATGGGCAAGCTGAAGTGTCTAATCGGGAGATTAAATGTATCTTGGAGAAGGTGGTGAGTCCATCAAGAAAAGATTGGTCTTTGAAGCTAGTTGAAGTTGTTTGGGCAAATAGAACAACATTCAAGACTCCTCTTGGTATGTCTCCTTTCCAGTTGGTGTATGGAAAGGCGTGTTATTTGCCTGCGGAGTTAGAGTATAAAACATATTGGGCTTTAAAGAAGTTAAATCTTGACATGGAAGCTGCTGGAGAGAAAATAATGCTTCAACTAAATGAGCTCGAGGAGTTTCGACTACAGGCTTATGAGAATAACAAAGTGTGCAAAGAGAAAGTCAAGAGATGGCATGATAGGAGACTAGTGCGCAAGTCTTCTGTGCCCGGTCAGAAGTTTCTATTGTACAACTCTCGTCTCCGACTTTTTCCGGGAAAACTTAAGTCGAGGTGGTCAGGGCCATTTACGGTCAAAACTATGTTTCCACATAGAGCTGTGAAGATTTTTGATACGCACCCGGATCAAGAATTCAAGGTGAATGGACAGAAATAGAAGCATTACAATGGAGATACGGCAAACCGTGAGGTAGTGAGCGCCGTTCTATTGGTAACTTGAATATGAGATTTCACGTTAAGCTAGAAATGTAAATCAAGCGCTTCGTGGGAGGCAACCCATATTTGTTGTATAGTAGGTTAGGTTCGTCAAGAAAAAGGAAAAAAAAAGGAGAAGAAAAAATAATTTTAGTTTTTCCAGAAGCACGGCGCGCCTGCGCCAGAAGCGGGGCGGCCGCGCGCGGTTTACAAAATCACGGCGCGCCCGCGCGGAGATGCGGGGCGGCCACGCGGACGTTTTGGAAAAAAAATACAGAAAAATAGAAAAAAATACCCAAAACCCAAGTCCAATTCAAATTTAATCCTTTTTCTACCCTAATCACTATTCCTAAACAATCCTAAGCCAAACCAATCTCTATTCTATATATACATACATCCTACATACATCTCTATCACATCTATTCTAATTCCAAAACCATAGCTTCTCCTATACACTACATACACATAAAATCTCTATTGATCTAATGGAAACCAAAAGATCAAGAGTCGTGGTGAGTAGCAGCTCTAGTGATTCGAGTGCTGGTGGAGCGGAAAATAGATTTTCTTCTCCAGATGCTCAAGTTGAGTTTACGGGATTTTTGTCCAAATCAATTGCTAAGGAGAGGGGTTTCTTACCCACGGCGAGGGATGGAAAGCTCTTGGAGATGATAACTGAGATGGGATGGCAAACTTTTTGTGAGGTACCTACTGCTATCCTGATGAGCATTGTTCGGGAGTTTTATGTGAATGCAAGGGTGGACAGGAATGAGTTTTCTGTGGTACGTGGTTTGACGGTGGATTACATATCGGCGTCTATTTGTAGGGTTATCAATCAACCCGCGAGAAATCCAACGTAGGAGGATTGGATCCAAAAGTCAAGGGAGGATTTTGATCTTGATCATATTGTGGCTGAGTTGTGTGTTTCGGGAATACAGTGGAAGTGCAAGAGGGGCACGAATGAGCCTCTTACTTTTTCGAATGCATGCATAAACAGGTATGCTCGGGCATAGAATGCTTTTGTATATGCAAATATTATGCCTTCTTTGCATCAACATGATGTTACTGTTGATCATACTATTTTAATTTGGGGGATCTTGAATGAGGAGTATATGGATCTCAGCCATTTGATACATCAAAATATGTTATGGTTTTTACGAAGCGGGACATCGGGGGCGATACCTCATGCCTCTATTGTGACGAAGCTTAGTGTTTTGGTGGGTGTTCATTGGCCCGAGTTGGAGCAGTTTCAAATGCCGAGCACTCCTATTGATAGCTCCACGATCTCAGTCATGCAGGAATGGTATGGTGGAAAGGGTGATGAGAAGGGTCTGGGTTATATTTATGATTATTTTTCCGGTGGCAAGCCAGCCGATCAGACTTATGTTGTTGGTTCTTCTCCGGCTAGGCGTGCAGCTTGGAGAGCCGCTCGTGGAGAGGCTAGTTCTTCGCTTGCTCAGCAAGAGGAAGGGGATGGTTCTGGGCTTGGCGATGCGCAGTTTCGGAGATTGGCCAGGCGTATGGATGCAATGTTCGATATGCACAATCATTTTGCGGCCGACTAGACAAAGGCTTTGGGCACTGCTTTTCGAGCCCCTGGTGTTGAGGTTGATTGGCCGGTGTTTGGTGCTAATTCTGTGTATCCGCTACCTGATACTCCACCCGAGGAGGGTGATTTTTCTGATAACTAGGTATGCCTTAAATCCTTATTATTACCTTCAATGAGGACATTGAAAATTTTAAGTTTGGGGGTGATAATGTAAGGATTAGTTTGTGTGTGTTCATATAGATTCATATAGATTCATGTTGCATGTTTAGTTGTATTTCATTCAGATTTTTGCATGATTGTTCATATATATCATATTTGTTTATATTTTTTATGTGAGTTCATATAGTTGCATGTGCATGCATATAACATGATCCCTTAGGTTGAGCTATTTCTATTTGATAAGTTGATGTTAATTTGAGTGTGGTGATGGCGAATAGAGGGTTGTTTATGTCTAATGAATTGATTTACATGCCACATAAAAAAAATCACAAAGTCTTATAGGATTTCTTTTGGGCTAGATCATGATCATACTTGTTTATTAGTTGAGATTTAATCACTTGTTTATATCTAGAATTTTTGGTATTCTCTTAATGGAAAAAAGAACACTAAATTTTGATCTGGAGAAAAACTTGGATTTCATTTCTAGTCATGAATAAGGCTAGATGTCAAATGGCTAGTAGCCGGCTCATAATTTATGAGTAGTCTAGGTTTGAATGAGATGGAGTGAAATGCACTCATTCAGAAATTGTTTAAAAGGAGAAAAAAAAAAAAAAGAAAAAAGAAAAAATATACATGTTTATGCATAATTGATCAAGAGTGAGCTATTTAATACTCGAGTTATCAAGTTCTAGGGGATATTGTGCCTAGTGACATAAGGCTTTGATTGTTTGGGATCTGCTAACCTAACGCTCGCTACATGGGTATTAGTGTCTAAGTCTTTTGGAACCTCATTCATTGCGCATATAAATAAGCATTTTTTATGTGTTCAATAATAGCATGAATCCTTGTATAACTCTAGTAGGAAGGAGGTGTTGTGAGTCATTATGTGTTCAACGTCTATTTTGTTTATAAACTCATGATTATTTTGATGAGAGATAAGTTATGGTTATTGATCTAGTATCGAGAGTATATCTGTTAAGCATCCACACACGCACATTCCTGGTTTGTGAGTTGGTTTGTGGGATTTATTCAAATTCTGTTTAGAGTCATTTCATTCTTAGAGGCATTAGCTTGGTTGGTTATGGTTATTTTGAGGGGATCAATTGCATTATCATTTAGTTGCATTCACGTAGTTGCATTCATGCATTAGGATGTTTTGTAGTTTTTGAGTCTGTTTATGCTTGAGGACAAACATCGGTTCAAGTTTTGGGGTGTGATAAGTGGATTTTATTTCTATTTGGAATGCTTCATTACAATCTTAAGTTGGTGTTTTGGACTCAAGTTATTGGTATTTTTTATGTCTTTTTATGTTTTTGCATTACAGGCATTAGTTGGATGAATAAATGAGCTTTTCAAGGAAATATGCTGAAAGGAGATCAGATTCTGAAGCCTAGGGCATGTTCATGTTGATGAGCATCTCGATAGCTTCGTGTGGACTATTGGATCGCCAAATTCTAACAGACGTAACTCAAGCTACAGAAGAAGCAAAGAACTGAAAAAAAACCCAGAAGCATGGCGCACCCGCGCAGGAAGTGGGGCGGTCGCGCCAGGTTGACAGAAGATGCGCACGCCCACGCGGAAGAGGGGGCATCCGTGCCAGAAGCCTGAGCCAGAATCCTGGTTTGACTTGAATTTGATGATTTTGAGGGCCCAGGTCATCCAGAAGCATATATAAGCCAATAATAATTCATTTTTAATAACAAGGAGACCAGGGAGAGCAATACGAAGACCTAGAGAGCACTAGACAGCTACGGAGAAGACTTTTTTATTCTTCAATATAGTTGATACTCTGGATGCTTATTTTCGATTTGTCTTTGAACCCTAGTACTCTTATCTTGTTTATTATCATGTTTTCATTGGAACCCATGGTGATAATGAGTTTGATTATGAACTAATCGTTGTCATGGGATTCTAACGGATTTATTTATGGATTTCAATAGTTAATTTATTTATAATCCTTTGTGTGTGGTAATTTATGATTTCCTAGTTTGGTTTTGCTTATTCGTCTTTAATGTGTAGCTAACATCTAAGATTGTTTGTTAATCTCTATTAAAGTGAAAGTGAATATAGAGGTTTAAACTTGCCATGCTAGCATAGGTTTATGTATGAATTGATATGCATAATTTGTGGGTAATTTTAACCATCTTATTCACCCTATGTAATCAAGATAGATAACTTGCTCTTAAACCATTATGTTTTCAATCTTTATAGACATATAGGGACTAATCATAATTGTTGTCTATTCAACTTTTATCTTAATTATGGATGTTTGATAATAGGGTATACGTATAACGAAAGTTAGCGTATACTAGTTTCGTGTTATCTGATTAGTTGTCATCACCATCGCTTGTTAGGGTAAAAGAACATAAACTTTGAATGAAGTATTTAATGAAGTTAGAATCCCATATTTATTCTCATATAAGTAATTCAATCTTAATTCTCTTAGTTAATGTTATTTAGTATAATCTCTTAGTTAAATCAAAACTCAATTTGTTATTTGTCTTAGCATTGAACGATAACCATACATTGTTGCATAAGTGCATAATCTGAACTTAACCTAAACCAATCCATGTGGGAACGAACTTGACTTATATCTTATACTACTTGTGATCGCGTACTCTTGCGTGTATTTTTGCATTAGAATTACAGCGAACAAGGAGAATCTTTCATCATAAAGATGCTTCGCAAATTTGTTACGCTCAATAGGATTCCCCTTCATGAAACATGCTTATGTGCTGGAACGCATCAAGATGGAAAGTACTCGGTTGCTCATCCGCCCTTTCGCTCTGCATGCTCTTCAGACTGTTAGAACAATGATTAATAGAGTAAGGGGAAACAAAAGCTATACCTTGCAGAGAGCAAATTGTAGCGCTCTTGTGCATAGCCTCTCTCATGGAAAGGGAAGATTTTCTAGGACCTTAACCTTGAGACATCTTCGAAGGACTTGAGAGAAGTTGGGAGCTTCTGAAAAGCTTGAGAGAATTTGAGAAGGTTGAAAATGAAAGTGTGAATGAAAATGAACACTTCTCCTTTTTTATAGGAAAAAAGCTACCTGCTACAGCAGGTCTTAACAATTCACGGTTCGCGTTAGCAGGTACCTCTTGAAAAAAAACATCGGAAAATGGTGGAGAAAATGATCAAAAAATGGAAGAAAGGACATAATAATTTAAGAACGATGTAGAGCATCGCTTATCGTATTAGTCCTCCGAGAAAAGCCTGGTTGAGGCTAAACACAAGTCGTTAATCTTAACTGATGGTTGATTACACCAATCACCATGATTAGTAAAGCCTATAAAGATCATAACAAGATTAGGTTCTTAGCTGAACAATTTCCATGAAGAACAGAGTATTCACGAGCAAGAACAGAATGTTCTCCTCATGGCTGATCAGACTACCCTGCATGAGGCCCAAAGGCCTTCCAAGAGGAGGCCTGGCCGACCAGGCTACAAGTAGAACCATTTAGGCCGACCAGGACCCTATGTAGGACATACCTGAGGTCTTATGAAGGTTTCCGGTGGCCCTCCTGTAAAATTTTTTGAAAATTCATAAAAAGGTTAATCACCAATGGAAACAAGTTTTATAAAGACTAGGACGTCCACGAGAACGAGTTCCATAAACATCAGAGTGTCAGTGAGAACAAGTTCCGTGAAGCCTGGAGTTTTCATGGAAATAAGTTTCGTAAAGAGTAGAGCGTTCACCATAGCAAGTTCTGAGAACTTTTCCTCCCGACCAACCAGACTACCCTGAGAGTGGCCCCAAGACCTACCAAGAGCAGGCCTGGCCGACCAGGCTACAAATGGAGCCATTTTGGTCGACCAGGAGGCTCTGTAGGATAGACTTGAGGACTTATGAAGTTGTTCCTGAGGCCCTCCTGTGAAATTTCTTGGAAAGGATAACTCTCAGTGGAAACAAGTTTCGTGAAGACTAGAAGTCTACGAGAACAAGTTCGTTGGAGTACAGGCTCTCTTGTAAAACAAGTTCGTTGGAGTACAGAACATCTTATAAAACAATTTTGTTGGAGTACAGAACATCCTGTAAAACAATTTTGTTGGAGTACAGGACATCCTGTAGAACAAGTTTTATAGAGTATATAACGTTTAGTAGAACGAGTACAAAACGTTAAGTAGAATGAGTACAGAACATTCACTGAAATAAGGATAGAGGAACCACAAGGGCTCTAGGACCACTATGAGATTAATTCCATGGATGATCAAGAACAAGAAGAGCTTAACAGAATACATGAAGGGCTTGAGTCCGGACAGAAGGTTCCGCAAAAAAAAATTGGGACAACCACCCCTGGCTAGCAGAGGACAAAAGGTTCTTCCCCTAGCCGACCAGACTTGGTCGAGAAGAATACATGGGGGCCTTGGGGCCAAGCAAGACCTCCTGTAGGCTGGTCTAGGGGTCCTGCAAAATTCCGGTGACCCCCAGTGATTTTTTTTGAAAAAATGGGGGAAGATTAAAAAAACTTATTTTTTTTAAAAATTTTAGGCTTTTAAGATTAGCCCATATTAGGGCCGATTAGTGAGATTTAGCCCCGATTAGGGCCGATTAGTGTATATTACACGTAATTAACCCGAATTAAGCGGAATTAAACACTTGTGTGATGAAATTTGCCCCGATTATGGTCGTTTAACCTATTTACTCATGTGATTAGTGAAAATTATGGATAATTAGTGTCTTATGCATACTAATTAGTCCTGATTATCCCCGATTAGGGAAGATTAGCCTTGATTAAGGCCAATTAACGCATTCTAGCTTAAAATTAGGCTCATTTGAGCCTAGTTAGCAGTTTATACACAGAAATTAGCCCCGATTAGGGCCGATTAGCCCGATTAGGGCCTGTTAGCAGCTTTCACCCTGTAATTAACCTTGACAAAGGTGAAGGGGTGACAAGTGCTCGCTTTTTAGTCCCGATTAGGATCGTTTAGTGTTCAACACTATCCAATTAGCATGTGCAAAGGCCTTAAATGTGTATACTCACAGTATATAAGTCATTATAAACATGTAGATCGCTCCACACTTTACGATAAAATGGTGATACCTATGAAGGACCAATACCCATAAAGGGCCAATACCTGAGAAGGGCCAAAAGTACCCCGAGTGGCGAAAAGACCATTATAACTTCCACAAACACTCGATCAGTATTCCCGGAAGTTGGGAGCAAATGATATGGATAGAAAACATATCCTAATGACACATTAATTACACTTGGGATTCTTGACTAAGGTCTAGTACATACCTGTCTAGTCTAAGCTCATAGCAGAATCAAGACGGCCCATGTAGTCAAGGCCCACCAGCAGAGGTCGTCAAGGACCACGAACATGAGTTGTTCACGGGCTAGGCCCAATAAGGCTGAAAGAGCAGAGACATGTCCAAAATAGACTCAAAGCCCTATAAAAAAAGGTTCTGGAGTTTCTTCCCTTATGGGACTCCTAATTACCATCTAAGTTGGAGACTTGTCCACCAAGTCTCCCAACACAAGTCTAACCCTAGACTCACCTCTATATAAAGGGCTCTACTCCTCAACCTAGAACTACGTTTTTGGCTTGATTCTCTATTACACAGAGATACGTAGGCATCTTGCAAGGATTGGTTGTCCCGAACGCGGGAGTAACCATTAAAGCTTGAAGCTTACAAACCCTAGTATTAATTACTAACGCATTCTAATTTTTATTCCACAACAACTCTCTCGGAATTTCTACATGAAAATGGTTTTACTAGAGGTGTTATAAATAAAATTCGGTTTCCTGGAATGCATAAAACTGATATGATATTAGTGCAAGTATATGTTGATGACATTATATTTAGCTCTTCTAATGATGATCTTTGCAAGAGATCTTTTAAGTCAATGCAGAGTAAATATGAAATGAGCCTGATGGGAGAGTTGAACTACTTTCTGGGACTACAGATGAGTCAAAGGAAAGATGGTATAATCATTTTTCAATCCAAGTATATCATAGAACTTCTCAAAAAGTACAATCTGGAAGATTCAACTCCGGTAAAGATTCTAATGCCAACAGTTTCTAAGCTTGAACATGACAAAACCGGTAAGAAGGTTGACATCACAAGCTATAGATGTATGATAGGCTGATTATTATATCTTATAATAAGTAGGCCAGGTATTATGTTTGCAACATGCTTATGTGCTAGATTTCAAGATAACTCTAAAAAGTCTCATCTTATAGCTGTTAAACGGATTTTTAGGTATCTTAAAGGATCTCCAAATCTTGGTATTTGGTACCCTAAAGGTATATGTTTTGACCTTGTTGTCTATATAAATTCAGATTTTGTAGGTTGTAAGATTGATCAGAAAAGTACTTCAAGAAGCTGTGAGTTTCTTGGAAGAAGATTGGTATCCTGGCATAGTAAGAAGCAGCACTCAGTATCCACATCAACTGCTAAAGTTGAATACATAGTTGCTGGAAGCTGTTATGCATCTTGTGGATGAGGAACCAACTCCGGGATTATGGTATGTTGATGTCAAAGATTCCAATATTCTGCTACAACACTAGTGCCATAACAATATTTAACAACCCAGTTCACCACTCGAGAACAAAGCACATTGATATCAGGTATCACTTTATCAGAGAGCATGTCACAAATGGCACTGTGGAATTATATTTTGTACCCACAGAGGATCAAATTGCTGATATTTTCACAAAATGACTTGATAAATATACTTTCTCTAAGCTGGTTAGTGAACTTGGAATGTTAAATCTTTCTAATTGAGCAAATTAGAAATCAATAACTGCATTTTGCTTTAAATAAATTCACTTGTTAATTAATGTCAATATTTTTAGGATATGTGAATTTATTTATCATTATTTATTTCTTGTAATTCAAATACTTTTGTTCTTGTATCTAGTTGATAAATATTTGAGCATATTTATATTGTCAAAATATTTGAAAATAATTTAATAATTATTGATTAAATAATGAGTAAAATAAGTGCAGCATAATTTTGATACAAAAAAATTATGGTATTATCAATTTAAATGATAATTATTTTAATTTTATAAGCAAAGTTGTGATTTATTGATTCTAGTGGACTTTAAATTATTTCATATTTAAAAGGGTTCACCAAAATTAAAATTAAATAAACAGCATAAGTTTGTTCCCAACAAAAATATGATATAATCAATTTAATGATAATTATTGTATGTTTGAGAATAAAATTATGATATTATAATTCTAGTGAATTTTTAAATCATTCTATATTTTAAAAGATGCACTGAAATTAATAATAAGAAGCATAATTTTTACTTGTGATATTCCTAGAAATGATTCTCAGTGTTCAGTTGTAAAGAGGATCTATATAGGGGCAAGGGGCAAGTACTTAGAATTATTGTAAGTACTTCCACTATTAGATCTAGTATTCGTAACTTAGAGCAGTGTTTAAGTCTCCAAATATGCGCAACTGGAAAGTTCTTTATAGTCTCAACTGAGTATCATAGTATTTTTTTAAGTCTGAGATGCAGCCTTTGGTACTCGCAAGTGACTATACTCTAGATTATTTCTAAGTAAAAGAATTACCACTATTGTCGCAAGTAGAATATCCCATGGTCGCAACTTAGAAAACTTTCTAAATTAAATGGCACAAGGACTACCCTTTAGTCGCAACTTAAGGGATCAATCCCCGTGAAAGTAGAAAATTCCCATGTGATCGCAACTAAGCCCTTAGAATTAATTTTTTTTTATTGTGTATATATTCAAATTTTCAGTTTTATTTTACATGTATATACACACAGAGCTTGTAAAGACGCAATTGCGACTAAGGTCATAATTTTAATTTAAACATATCAAACAAAATACTGCCAAAATTTGTAACAACAACGGATAATTGTAGCCCAGAACATTATCTTTTGGTTGATCTAAAAATCTCCTGACTTCATCAAGTTTTTGGATGAATCAAATTTTACAGTTAGTTTACATCTAAGGCATTGTTTGGCTATTGTGTGGTTTAATTATTTGCATTATAATTGAACACTTGCATTAGGGTTTTGAGTTGTTAATTTGTTCCATAAGAGTTTTTGTGTGTTTTTAATTCAAGATTTAAATTCAGTGCATAATTTAATTTGTTTTAAAATCAAAATTTTATTCTCATTTTTAATTAAATGGCGAATAATATTAAGATTCCAAAAATAAATTTTGTTTCGATTATAAAATGCGATCCAATACGTATTTTTGAAAAATGGATAGATTTTCTGAACGAACACTCAATTATACGTTATGCATTAATTACTAACGTCAAAATGAATGTTGAGCTTTTAGATATGTTCACACAACAACTGAAGACACATTGGACGATAATCAACTTGGTTTCTCTACTTAATTGGTGACGAAACAATCAGAATCACTGAGGATGATTTAAATGAACATCTCCAACTTCCTCGTGATCATTTTGATGAATTACCAAAAAGATGGTAACCTCACGTTTTACTTTGCTACCAATAAGAACCCAATCTCACTGACAGATCACATTAGAGATTACTTTGCTACCATTGCTCTGCAACCTGAAGCTGCACATCAAGTTAAAGCATGTATAAGTCACCAAAGTGCTCACCAAAGTGATCCACAACCTGAAAATGAAGCTCAACCAATGGAAATTAATCATGATCTTATTTTTACTGAACTACAAAAAGAATCTGTTCCAGAATAATTAGAAGCAGATGTCTATCGACCATACTTCTCAGGTATGAATGTATCTTCATAAAGTCAAACATTTGAAGACTTTCCTGATTTAACAAACATTGAATCAATATGGATGACTTTCACACACAGATCCTTGAGGATCATGTTAGTATAAAAAGAAGTGAATTTGTTTTCCCGCAAATTCATAACAACCCTATAGAGCCTATACAACAATCTTAAAATCTCGTAACAAAATCCCTAGAGTAAAAGGATCCACTAAGTGAAGAGGGAGAAACTGCACTTGATGTTGTAATATCCCGTATTTTCAGAAGTAATTATTATTATTATTTGAATGATTTTATGTGATTATTTCAAATCAGAGGGAATAAAATTATGGATATTTTATTCCTCTTTGATGAGTTCGTGTTTTTAAATTATTAATGTGTTAATTGATAATTATTGTATTGATCCATATCTTTAATGTAAAAGTATTTTATTTCTTTTACTATTTACAAAGTTTATTTGAAAGCCAATCGTTTATCGATATCGACAAGTTGAGTTTGTTCTAAAATATTAGGAATTGAGTGAATATTTTATTCGCGTAAAATATATTTGGTTTTATTCAGGTTCGCCCTCGTAGCGGGTGAATTGTGAAATATTCAAAAATAGTATATAACAGCTATTTTGCTACGTGTTCAATGAATTATTATGTGTTTATTATTATTTAAAATATGTTGGCAACGATTTATTATCCGATGGATTTATATGTGGTTCCATTAAGACCAAAGTATTTTCCGGATACTTGGTACGTGTTAAAAATATATTTATATAAATTATACATAATTTAGACGTGCGTCAAAGTGCGTTTATCACGTGGTACCCATTTTATATCGTTATGCGTGTATTTGCATATTTTATATTTGTTTTCGGGGTTTACTGTTAATTTAGAAAATATTTCCGTTTATTAAAAATGATCGGACCGGTATCCAACGGGGATGTCAAAGCCTATAAAATTTGTATTTTCATTTTTAGAAAATCATGGAACTTTCAAATATTTTATGTTTTCGTATTTTATGTTTTTGTATTTATTGGATAAAATATTATTCCCCGTTATTTATTAATTCGGGGCTAATTATTTTTATTTAATGATATAATTAGGCCCCAAATAATTTTAGGGGATATATATTATAATTATAAATAATTTTCAGATTTATGAATATTTAGAAAAATTAGATATTTATTTTTTATTTTTCATAAAAAAAATCCTCTAAAATTCGTTCTTCGTGTTCTTGAGAATCAAACTCAAATTTTAAGGTGATTCTGGCCTCAGATTTTGAAGTTCTAGTAAGCGTTTTGAAGCTCTTGTGATGTTCTTACTTAATCTATCATCAAATGATTGGTAATTTTCCAATTCAAATTTTTAGGGTTTATGTTAAAATTTGGGGGTTTATTATATAATGATTTTCTTTTTCTTTTGATGATATAAATAGCTTTATATGATAATTTAAAATCGGATCATGTATAGTTGTTTAATTTCCAAAATAGCTAAGTCGAGTTTCGAGTTTTAACCATTTTTAATTTTCATTTTTAAGTTTATTTTTTAATTGTTTGATGGTAAGAATGATTGTATTAGGTTATATATATTTAGAGCTTTGTTTTGAGATATATATCATTGTGTTTGGTTTGGATTTGACTGGAATCGAGTTTTTGCCGGAATTTTCTTCAACCTCGCTGGTTTTCATGCCTTTTTAGTCGGAGATCGTGAATAAACAAGAGATTGATGTAGTTGTCGGCTTAAACGAACTGCTGGTAGTATGTAGAAAGATTGTGGGCTTAAAAACCAGAGATACCCGAGTGTTTTGGGCACAAATCGGGGTCCTCGAAATCCAGGGACTTCACCGGAATCTTGGAAGATCCGGATGGTTCTTGGTTGTTCATCCCAACCCATTTACCCGGTTCTTGGTTGATTTATTTATTTATAATTTATTTTAATTAATTATTTATTCATTTGATTGATCTATTAATTTATTTAATCGATTAATTTTATTTATAAATAGTTAAATAAAATGTAATTATTTATAATTAAGCCACATTCTAAAATTATTTTGAGCTTCTAAAAATATATATTAAGGTATTGAATAATTAATTAATATTATTATTAATTGAATTATTCATATTTTATTTGTAGAAAATAGATCGTTTATCCGTTTAATACGAAACAAACATGTATAGACTCTAAAAAATATTCAGCTTCTATTAAAAATATTTTCAAGACATAAATTATTTTGTTTTGAAAGGTCGCTTGTTTTTCAAACGGATCCAAGTCGTGTATATATTGAAAAGTCATATGTTGACTCATTTTAAACATGTCGATTTGAATATTTTGACGAATTGAGTCATGTATTATATGAATTATGTGATACGTGAATTATGTATTTACATGCTATGTGGATAACATATGTATGTGGGTCAAGATTCTCATGTTTAACTATTTTCTTTATGTGCGGACTATCGTATGGGTAGACGATAGAGTTTTGATGCGTAGTTTGTCGGATAATTATCGCGTAAACAATTAAAGTGTTATTTTTAACTATAGATGCAGATTGTTTGAGACGATCAGGACCAGACTTTGGATAAATAGTGAAATGGAATGGGAATGTATATCAGGCTTCTAGCAATCGCAGGTGCAGCTCAATAAATTTTTGGAATAGAAAGAAAATGAAGTCATGAGATGTCAGACTGAGATGATTGTGTGTTTGCGAGTGTGCTTAACTGCTAAAAACCAAAGGCAAGTATTTTTGACCTATTCTACTTTCAGAATAGATAAATGTTTTACATATCGCTGAATTAAATTCTGATTATGCAAGTACTCTTCTGCTATTCTATGTTTGGAATGGTTAAGTGTTTTTACTTATCCAAACAGTGGATTTATATATGTTTTATACTCTGAGAAAAATGATTTTGTTATGAGTATTCCTGCGCAAGTTGTGATGCCTTCCCAACCCGGGTCAGAAGTTTGGGATTCACAATACACATACAATATATAAACCTGTATAAAAAATAATATAAGCAATGACCATTCTTTACACAACCATGGATCGCAACAGATTGAAGTATGAAAAAAAGCCACATCCTTAACTTTTATTATATCGTACCAAATCACAACTAGTTTAACTTACAACTAATAGTGAAATTATTCTTACAATCTTGCATAACTCAACCACAATATAAGGCTCATGCTAGCTCGATCCAACTCAACCTAGAATCCTAGCTCGCACACTGGACTGGGAAACCTCGCTATCAAGCATTTCATTTTTAACCGTAAAAAACATAAACCGATTCGCAAGAGCGAGCTCACTACCTTAGCAAGTCATAATAACAATAATTGAGGTTAAACGATGGTCAATTGAGATGATTCAGAGGAATCAAGTTTCATGTCAAAAAATTATTAGAATTGGATATTCATTTTAAATTATAAAACCAAGGTTAGGCTGCTGATTAGTTACGCACTAACCCCGAGAAAGGCAGACGGCTCTGCTTTATAAACTGGATCCAAGGCATGAATTGGCCTAATACGACCACGAATCTGGTTTGACCACGAATATGGTCCACATAAAGAAAAATATCCAATTCTAAAACAATTTCATATGATAAATATTGTAATTCACGAAACAGAATCATAATTAACATTGATAAAACATTTATCTCAGATCATAAAGTAATTCATGAGTGTCGCTAGGGTATATCAAGGTATATATATGAAGAACGGCTTCAAGCCTGTTGAAGAATCAGGTATCTGATGAACAACGGTTCAATGATAATACAAGGTGTAGATCTTTGATGTCATAGGGTATTATAGGGTATATAAGTTTCTGTATGCTCAAGTAATTCTGTTTTAGTATTTGGTATATGGTGTATATATATTTGTGGAGTTGTAATGTATTTGTATAGTCTAATATCTGGGAAATCAACATTTGGTGGTTTATAATGAATAAATCTTATAGCTCAAGTTCAATAATGTGATCAGGGTTCAAGGTTGAATAATTTAAAGCACTTACAATATAAAACAAGAGTATATTGAATACTACCAACATGTTATGAGAAAGTTCATAAATATTTGCAATATATCTCGAGGAAGGTTCAGAAGTACTTGCCTTATCATAGATGATTTCCAACTTTACCTGTACTCGTCTAATAGTTCTACTCAACAACCACTTTCCTTCTTTTTCTATGCCTCGCTTCTACTCACTAATCACTTGCTTTCTTCTTGTACACCTCGCTTACTCTTCTAGGCGTCAAATTATCTATCAATATTCAATCTCATATTATTCTAATTGTCACATAGACACCATAAGCTTTGATCTACCCTTCGTTTCACCCAAATCTGATTTACGGATTGAAAGTTATGACCAAAACAGTCAAGTAATACAGACATAGACATATAACACATTAATCAGATAGCACATAGCACATAGCTTGCAAGGTATTCGATAAAAATAATCTTTCAAAGAAGATTCGGGGTTAAATGATTTTCCAGATATTTAATATGGATTTTTAAACATTTTTTTCGGAATTAAAACGGGTCGATAAATCATTTATAAATAAAAAATAAAGTTCAAATACCCTAATATGACTTTAAAATCATTTCATAATAATTATCGAGCTTTGAAAACAATTTAAAATAATATTTTAAAACTCGAAACTTTTTTTCAGAATTTTTAAATCAAAAGAAATAATAAAATCTAATTAAATAATCAATTAAAATTGTTAATAATCAATTAAAATTTAAATTAATTGACCAAATAAATAATTAATTATCAACTAAAATCAATTAAATAAATAATTCAGATTTATTTTTGAATTAAAAGCAATTTTCAGAATTAAAAATATTAATTTTTGGAATTTTAAATAATTAAAATCAATTTCTGAAAATAATTATAAATAGAAATATAATTTTTAAAAAGTTTTAAAACAGAAATCCATAATTTGAATTTTTATAAACTACATTATATTTATTGAAAGAAAAGAGAAAGAAAGGAGACCAAACTGTAAGTTTGGCATCTCCTTCCCCCTTCCCCGGCTCCGGTGGTCGGACTTCATGGCTGTCGCCATGGAGCTTTTCCGACGAGTGGTACTTGCCCAGAACGGGTTCAAATTCACAGGGAACGGCCTACTAGCTTCCAGGAACTCATTCTTGCAATCGATTTTATCAAAAATGTTAGATCAAAAATCCCGTCGCCGCCGTCCTCACTTTTCTAGCCAACAACAACTAGTTATCCTTTGTTCAATTCATTTATACCAATCAATAGCTTGTTCAACGATCTATCTAATGACATAAACAAATTAAACTAATAACCATCATAGCAAAAATGCCTAATTTCTAATTAAGAACATTCATACTAAATTCAAACCCTAATTTAACTATTTCGAAAATCAAACCCAATTTTCTATATGTTATTGAACTCCAAATTCAACATATGATCTACCAAAATGATCAGAATCAAATTATCTACAACATGCAATTATCAAATCATACAAACAACATCAAAATCAAAAATTCATAATTAATCCCAAAATAATTTGAATTTAAATAGAATTAAGAAAATTACCAGTTGATTCTGCAGTAGTATGGATAGTAGAATCTGGTAGTAATCTTCAATACCTTTGTTTTGGTTACTTGTACTCCAAAACCGGATATCGATAACACCTTCAAATCTTAGTTTGATTCTCAAGAACACTATGAATTTAGGGGTTTTCTTTGAAAATTTATATATTTTACTATTTGCAAATGATTATCTATACAAAATAAAATAAGGTAAGGGCTATTTATATTTACAGAATATTAGTACCCCGTTGGATCATATCGGATATAAAATAGAATACTTAATTGATAAAATAAATCCAATTCGGTACCAAATTTGGGATAATTATCAAAACCAATCTTTTTGTAAATACGGTCTTGGTCTCAGCACTTTGGTTATACGAATTACGGTAAGATAATATAATAGTTTAATCAAAATATCCCGTTTTTCAAAAATACGGGTTTTATCGATTTAAGGAAACGAATATTGTATTAAAAAAATTGCGCCGAGACCCGCACAGGTAAAACCGTACTCCGGATTGAAAAAGTCAAAACATGGAAAATGCTCGGAATATTCCAATTAGTTTAGAAATGAGTTTTCGTGAGACTTCCGGGTTGTAAAAACGTAAAAATGATTGAAATCGGCCGATTCCGGTTTATACAAAATAATTTATAATTACTCAGAAAAAATAACTTATTAAATCCATAAATCCTTTATAAAATCATATAACAACATAAAAATTAATAAAAAAATATCAAAATTATCTATACTTTATTTTGGACATTTAAAAATTAAAATACTCAAATTTTATCACATTTAAATATCCAAACACCAATACCAATCAACAAAAAATTCACCAAAATTCACATAATAATCACATGATATTTATTTATTGATAAAAATAATTACACGTCATATCCCGGATATTACATCCTTCCCCCTTGAAAGGATTCTGTCCCTAGAATCACTTAAGCAATGACTAAGGGTGCTATTTCACGCATATCACTTTCTAACTCCCATTTTGACTTTTCAACCGTTGGGTTTCTCCACAATACTTTTACTAACTTTGCATCTTCATTCCTTAAAACTTTCTCTCTCTTTTCTATGATCTCTATTGGATTCTCAACATAGGACAACTCTGCCTGAAGTTCTATCGGCTCATATTCTATCGCATTCCTAGAATTCTGGATTATACTTTTTAAACATTGCCACATGTAAAACATTATAAATATGTTCCATATGTGGGGGTAATGCCATTTCATAAGCTACCTTACCGACATGTTTTAAAATTTCAAAAAGGTCTAACGTATCTAGGACTCAGCTTTCCTTTCTTTCTGATCCTGGATGATCTCTTTCATGGTGACACTTTTAACAAGACTAAATCTCCTTCTTCAAACTCCATGTTCTTTCTAGCTTGATATGCATATATCCTTTGACGATCCTATGATGTACTTAACCTTTTCTAAATAATCTTGACAACTTCCTTCATATGTTGTACCAACTTTAGTCCAAGTATCTCACGTTTTCCAACTTCATCTCAATTTCTTCTAAAATCAATGGCACAAACACATAACATATCTTCAATTGTCCAGATCGTTCTTTCGCTTTGTCCGTCAGTCTGTGGATGATAAGTTGTACACATATTCAACTTAGTTCCTCAAACATTCTTGAAAATGTTTCTAGAACCTTGAATTAAATCTTGAATCTTGGTCAAAGACAATTGACACGGGGACTTTATGACGAGCTACTATCTCCTTCAATTATATATGAACCAACTTGTCCAATGAAAATCTTTCATTAAATCCATAAATCATGTATAAAATCATATAACAACATATAAATTAATAGAAAATATTAAAATTATCTATACTTTATTTTGGACATATAAAAATTAAAATACTCAAATTTTATCACATATAAATATCCAAACACAAATACCAATCAACAGATCATTCACAAAAATTCACATAATAATCACAAAATATTTATTTATTGATAAAAATAATGACACATCATATCCCGGATATTACACAAGTGAAGGGGGAATAAAATTTATAAGGGTGTCGATTTTTATGACCCCTTTCAATAAAAGGTTTTAAGATTGGATGGTTGCGTAAAAGGCCGAGGCGGTGGTCCAGTGTCAGCCATGTATTATACTTGATTATAATACCTTGATAGGCCAATGTGTGCCTTGGTTGACCCTTTGTTTAGTTGGCTATGCTTTGGCATACCGGTGTTGCTCCGCGGCTGATCAACGACGACAACACACCGTCGTTGAGGATTCCAATCTAAATTGCTATATTATTTTTTATAATCATATAATAAATGATTTATCAAGTACTTCTATTTTGGATAAAATATGAGAGACAGTTTTGATTCGGTTTCTAACTGATGTTGATATTTGATTTCCTGTTAGTATCAAAAGTGGTATTGATATATATGATTGATGTTGATTTCAATACTTCAGTACCAGTATGTTGTGAGCATCTAAGATTAGTATTGATATCTAGTTTGATGTTGACGTCAAAATGGGTATTAATATTAATAGTGTGATTTTCAATAAATTTAAGATTCAGATTTTAATTGTTGTTTCATATTGATTTGGTTGTAATATGCCTGTTAGTATACAACACAAAGTGATTTGGAAAAGATAATCATTTTTCTTTAACTGATTTCCAATGTGGATGATTGACCAGGTTCTTATTGAGATTTAAAATGTGGTTAAAGCCTTTGTTGCTCAATTCTTAGATAGGTTTAAAGAAAAAGTGTTGCAGTTTATCAAAATCACTTTAAGGTTATTAAAGTGAAGTTTTTGGTTTTATTTAAGAAACTTGCAATTGTTTTGAAGCTTTGTAATTATGCTTTTAATATACTTTTTGAGCATTTCTTTCGCTCATACTTTCCTATTTTTAAATTTAACCTTCCACTGAAGATTAACTTGAGTTGTTTAGCCTTGTAATTCGAGAAAGGCATACAAGGATGAATCTAAAAAGATGGTTGGTCTAGGGTTTGCGGAACTAGTGTAAGTTCTATTGTGTAAAGTCATTTTCTATATATTATAGTTGTGTTATCATTTAATTGGGCCTAGTATACTTCTTTTCGAAGTTATAGTGGCAGGTTGAGTTTTGAGATTAGAAATTGTTAAGAAGAGTTTTAAAAGAAAGTGAAAATTTATTTATGGAAGTTTGGAAATTCTTGTTTCTAGAGCTGTAACCTGAAAAGATCTTGGATTAGTTGGGGTCGGAATTTATGTATTTTAATTGCTGAGCGATTGTTGGCACTTGCTTATTTATTAAATAGGTTATTTTATTTTTAAGATTTCATTGTGATGACCAAATCCTCTGATCCCGAATTTGGGGGCGTTACAGGTTGGTATCAGAGCAGAGGTTATAGCAAACTAGAAACGAGAGTATGTAGGAGTGTATATAGTTATGTAAGGACGCCTGAACTCTTATCGAGTTCATGTTGGACTATTGGAAATAATACCTGATATGGATATAAAATACATCCTAAGGAGATATTAAATGTCACATTAATTACGCTTGGGCTTCTTATCCAAAGCCCAATACAGACCAGGCTGGTCTAAGCTCATAGCAAACTCAAGACGGCCCAAACAGTCAAGGCCCATTAGCAGAGGTCATCAAGGTCCATGAACACGAGTTGTTCATGGGCTAGGCCCGATATGGATAAAAGAGTAGAGACATATGTCCAAAATGAACACACACTCCTACAAGGAAGGCTCCCGAATTCCTTGCCTTACAAGAGTCCCAATTACCCGGAATCTGGGGAAGATCCGGTCAGCTCCTGGTTGTTCTCCCCGACCCATTTACCCGGTTCCTGACCCGAAATTAGACCTGAGTTTGATCTTAGAAACCCCAATCCCTAATCTAAAATTTGTTTCTGGATTTTTGGTTTAAAAATATTTCAAAAATCTTATCTTAGTTCCAAAATTGATTTTAAATCTCAAAAAATAATTTGGTTAATTATTTTAATAATTAACTGAATTATTTTAATTCCAAAAAATTTTATTATTTTATTATTTTTGAAAATTATATTTTGATAAAATATTTAAAATTTGTTTTAATTAATTATTTATTCATTTAATTGATTAATTTTATTTATAAATAGTTAAATAAAATGTAATTATTTATAATTAAGCTACATTCTAAAATTATTTTGAACTTTTAAAAATATATATTAAGGTATTGAATAATAAATTAATATTATTATTAATTCAATTATTCTTATTTTATTCGTAGAAAATACTTTTGAGACATAAGTTCTTTTGCTTTGAAAGGTCGCTTGTTTTGTAAATGGTTTCGAGTCGCGTATTTATTGAAAAGTCATATTTCGACTCATTTTCAGTTTTAAACATGTCGAGTCAAATATTTTGACGAACTGAGTCATGTATTATATGAAATATGTGATACATAAATTATGTGTTTACGTGCAATATGAATTACGTGTGTACGTGAGTTGGATGAGCATTATTGCTCACTCTTGCTTTCTTTTAAATGTCACAACACAACAGATAACCAGCATGCCAGTGAGATACCTAGTCGACTGCAATGGCGAGGACAAGTCCTTGCAGCATTACTTTAGTAAAGCCAGAACATTAAGATAGGCTTCAGATAATTATAAGATTATTGTAACTTCATGTAGAGGTTACGAATAATAGTTTAAGATCCTCTAAAGTATATTTGAGTTGTAATAAAAGATGATACTTGTTGTACATCATTTCTAAGGCTATAACTTTTGTATGTGTGTGAGATAAATTGGGGTTTGTTGGATAATTAAATCAATACATTTTATACATGATCGAAGGATGGCATGATGACCCAAATTCCTGACCCCGGATTTGGGGGCGTTATATTATCTGTCCAGAAATTAGGTTCAGAAACTAGCATTAGTGTAACCGTTTACAACAAATTCTGTATCTTCTCTATACACCAAAAATAAATCTTTGGTCCTCTTTAAGTACTTAAGAATATTCTAGACAACTATCCAGCCACCCTCACCTAAATTAGACTGGTAACTGCTCGTCATGCTCAAAGCATACGAAACATCAGGAAAAGTACATATCATTGCCCACATTACAGATCCAATTGTTGAAGCATATGGAACTTTCTCAAACGGACTTTATCATTTAGTGATTTAGGGTGCAATTATCCTTTGAGATCACTATCCCATGAGACATTGAAACATATCATTTCTTTGCCTCCGACATCCTAAAATGATGTAATACTTTATCAATGTATATACTCTGACTAGGTCAATTAATTTTCTCAATCTATCTCTATAGATCATGATTTAACACCCCACTCCAACAAGTAGCGGCTACACAATCCAAGGCTTATTTATTAATGGAAAGTAAAAACAAGCTAAATATAATTTATTAAACTAAAAAAGTTTAAAATCTTTAAAATAAAACATGATATATCATTATTTTAAAATAGAAGTTCTATAAAAAGATCTAAAATAATAGGGAATAAAACATGTCCTTGACTTTATTTTCAACTAGATAAATAAGCTAAAATTTGGGTCGCACTCATCACACCCCCACTTTACCCATGACTACCTATGGAAAGAAATAAATACGAGTGAGTCAAATGCTAGTAAGAATATCTCATTAAAATGTAAAACAAATGAATACATTTGATATAAACAATTAGCCAAGAAAAGCAGTAATATGACAGTATATATTTAGAGTCAAGGAAACAAACTAATCCGACAAATCAAAGAAATGGCTAAGAACAATTAAGGTGGGTACTAATAAGGGCATCTTATAAAACCTCTGCTCGCTTGTAAACATCAAGCAAAGTACAGTGAAAAAAATTTCTTCTCCGGTTATTCACACAAAGGATAAAATGAAATGTTTAAACATTTCCACAAATAAACAAAATGATCATGATCTTAATCATGCCTGATACCCCAAAGATATGCTCGTATACTCACAGCACTAATACGAGTTAGTACTAAGAGCACCAAAGACTACAAAAACTCCATATGTATTGTCTGTGATTTACCCACACAGATAAGCTTAAGAGCTCATAATAAAAGGTTACAAAGGGTTGCTAACAGTACTGAAAATAAGAGCTCATAATATAATGATCTATCTCTTGGAAATTCAAAGTTAAATGACCTCAGGACTGCCATCTATCAGAATGATGAATCAACAGATGAACTGAAAGAACACAAATAGAGGATGCAATGGTATTTGGATGTAATGGAAGAAAGTCTGTTGAGGAAGTTTCTTGAAGATTTTCTAGACTGTATTAGAGTACAGAATGAAGAGTGAAGTCTGATATTCACTAAAGTAAGAATGAATATGTTTACTTGATTTTCACATTTAGATAGTTCTGACATCATCAATTAAAACTTGTATATATTTTCATAATGCACAAGTTGAGGGAGATTAATAGATATAATTGATGATATCAGACAAAAACTATCAGAAGTTCTTATGAGGACTTATATCATTATTGTCTGAAGAGTGATGTCATCAGTACTTATATCAGTACTTGATGATCAGCAGATGATGTCATCAGGATTTGTCACATCAGTAGATATTTGAGAAGGAAAAGGAAAGCAGAAATTCAAGGCGTTGAAGGACTTTATCTTAGAAGCAATCTTACATGGATATGTAATAGGTTTCCTTATTATTATAGAATAGGATTCCTTATTGATTGTGTAACTGTGCTCTATATAAAGCACATTTAGGTTTATGCTATATGCATTGCGAACATTGTTATCTCATTCACATAACCTAGCAGTCCCAAGGGTAAATATTCATCCTTTGAGAGAGTACTTTTGTAATCAGTTTTTATCTATTAATATAAAAACTGTTGATTATGTTAAAGCTTTATCAAATTTTTTGCATAAACTGTATTCACCCCCCCCTCTACAGTTGATTACGGACCTAACAATCCAACACAAGTTATAATTATACATAATTTGATTCCCAAAAGCTGAATGCCTAAACTTCAGATAGATCTACCTTTGTAGTAATGGCAGCTAAGATGTAACACCCCCAAATCCGGGGTCGGGGATCCAGGTTGTCACGAGTTCCATTTCCCTTAATAATACTTAATCTTAATAATCAACCAACTACTACGTACTGTGACCCCACAATATACACATACACCACAAGTTATAGTCTCAGAGATGGATATCCAAAAATAACATAAGTCATTTTATTCCATAATTATAAGCCATTACACCTCAAAGGGTTTCTGAATAAATTTACATATTCTTTGCCATTATTACAATTCATAAATGTACATAAGTCTGGCACATCAAAAGTTGAAAGCCTAGCCTATTGGTAGTTCCTACCTCAGCTACAACGGCATCAACGCCTACAGGAAACTGTGGAACATTTCCTAACCGCTCACGAATTGGGAGCTTGATCCTATTCATCTTGTCTATCTGTTGTTGTGTGATGAAAGAAGAAAGAAAGGGTGAGAAACAAGCCCACCAAAATAATATGTATAATCATTTACAATATATGAGCATTCTCATAGCACTCATTAAAGTCTTGGTCAAAAAGAAATGAACCAAGTTTGATCTCTTAACGCGACCAAGTCATAAAATATTCAGTATATATGTACATATACTTTTCAAAATCTTGGAAGTCCTCTTCCATGCATAATAAACACAGAATTCCATTTTATAAGTGTATAAAAATATCATTGCAAGGTGATCTCATATATCTAACCTTGTCTCAACGTTTTTGTGAAAATCTTTGTCATGCATAATATAATCATTAACCAGATATAAGTTGGAAAGATGAAGTTACAAGATACTCCAATATACTTATATCTTTTCCGAATACTACTTGAACTACCACCTTTCAAGGTATAATCAGTTTCAAAAGTTCATCACATAGATGAGACTACAAGAAAAGACTTGGATAGATTCAATCTTTGAATATCATTATAAATAATGAAGTTACGAGATACTTCATTAAGTCCCGATATATATATACACCTATATATATACATTTCATACACTCCTTGAGAACCTCTGTTATGAAAATTATAAATAGAGTTGCAATATCCAATGAATTTGGAAAGGAGAAAACCTTGGCATAAACCTGATACCAATAAATAACCTTTTCTACTAGTAGATGGACGAATTCCCCACTGGTCATCACCCTGGCCGCATTAGGACCTATGCTGGACTACCACTCAGCCACTTACGCATTGATGGACTCCCACTGAGCTACTTACACTTTCATGGACGCCCACTGAGCCCATGTTGCTTATGCCGACTCAAATAAATGGACTTACTTCCCGAATGTTGGGCAAGTAATCAAGACGTTTTCTGAAAACAACAGCCTTGTTGCGAATATAAAATGCACCACAGAGCCGGATCCCTCAGGTTTTGAGCGAGTATTTAAATCCCCTTTGAAAGGAAGATCTTAAATATAAAAATGAGTTTTGGGATCCGCTTTAACTTTTAAAAATCATTTTGAAGACTCGAAAATATTTTTAAGAATGTTTGGAGTAATGCTGATTTAATGAAATAAATCAGTCCCGGTATATTAGAAAATATCTGAATATTATTATTTAAATAATATTCCCATAAAGGATAATCTCTATATAAATAATTGAAGTAGAAGTTTTAAAACTCATACTTGAAATGAATAATAAATAACCAAAGATATACTTATACGAAAGTACGATCTTTATTTGAATAATCAAAAATAAGTTTGATTATCGAACATTATTCTTTAATAAAATAAAGAATATTACTTAATGAATAAGCGGAGTCATAAGTCCTCGAATGAATATTCAAAATAATATTCATTAAATAAAATAAACGGAGACCTAAGTCCTCGAATGAATATTCAAAATAATATTCATTAAATAAAATAAACGGAGTCATAAGTCCTCGAATGAATATTCAAAATAATATTCATTAAATAAAACAAAGTTATCGAATAAACCTTATTCGATTAATAATTTTGAAAACTATATTTATATATATATATATAAATATAAATATATATATATATATATATTATACTCGGGAACATCGACTCCCGGTTTAGCAATATGTTCACATTTGTGTCCCCTATACTAAGGGTATACGCAACTACTGCTTATCTCTAGCATAGGTATTATGCAACTTATAAGCAATCGAATCAACAATTAGATATCAAGATTACAAAACAGACATGCATATATACCATATCAGCATGCTCCAATATATCGCAAGATTTGCTAATAACAATCATGCACTTATCACAAGATAATGCATATACATATATACATCACAACAACAGTATAACGGGTAGAAAACTTGCCTGAGTGCTCCCGGATAGACTTAAGCTTAGAGTGGGTCTGATAACCTATGAAAAACAACATAAGTCGGAATTAAACCCCGGTCGCTTAAGAAACTAGACTTTAACCAATTGAACCTTAATGTTCGCTTATGGTCACTCCTACGCTTAACGAATCACATAAGTCGTTCGAGTACCTCGGCTCCACTATTTTTAATAAATTAACCATTAAGAATTTTAAGGCGATTCTTTCGCGAGTACCCTACCAACTGCCTAATCCACTTTACATAATTTTTTCATACTCTAATTAGTCATTTAAGGGCCTTAACCAAGGTTTCAAAGTAAGGCGATGGGTAATGGTTCGTTCGCGAAATGCCGTTACCTAAAACGGTCATTTCTCCTAGACCGTACATCGGATTCAAACGAACCACATATCAAAACGAAGCTCATAACATGAACTATCTAAAAATGGCAACGGTCAAAACCTAACAGTGAGTTCACGGGTCCTGATGTTAAGAACAAAATCAGTCTAAGGTAAATCGGGCATTACAACGGCTATGTTTACGCGATTACCAAATTTGTACCACTCCAAATCAATCCACAATCAACCCACAATCATTACTACAACCAAATCCATCTATACTCTACTAAAACAGCCCCAAAATCTCAAGATTTCCAATTTATACTACTCTCAATCATGAACTAAAAGCTTATACTTAAGTTCATTAATCAATAATCAAGATTTACAACTCCATACTCATTATAAATCCAACCCAACTCTAAATATACATGGATCATACTTCCCCAGAACTAAACCAAGCATAAAAAGCTCTAAATAATCAAAAGTAGGGCTAGGGTATGAGATTATACCTTCCTTGTTGAGTAGGAGTAACTAAGGAGCTTGAAACAACCCTTGGAAATCCTTACTAAAGCTTTATCTAAATAAAAACACAAGATCAAAATTTCAAGTTCTTGAAAATACTATTCACTCTCTTCTTCCATGAATTATTGGAAGAGATTGTGAAGGAAATGGAAGCTTAGATTCATAGGATATCTATATCTATGTACAAGGAACCTTGGATAATTACTTCACTAATTATCAAAGCTTGGAACTTGAATTTGGATTTTCTTTTCTTTGAAAAAGAAGAAGGGCCGAGAGCTTTGTTCTTGAGGAACAAAGTGAGCTTCTTGATTTTTTTTTTGTGTTATGATAATTGTTGGCTTGGTTGCTTCCTTTTTGGTTTGTTAATTAAATTGTTACCATGGTAAAAATTGTGTGGCTTGTAATCAACCAACAAATCCTTCCCATTTTGTCACGCTTATGTCATCCACTTATGTCATCTTCCCACACTTGTCTTCTTCTTGTTGGTGTGATGACATCATCATCCACTAACCTCTTTGATTAACTCCTAATTACTTGGCTAATGATCACTGATCTGTTATACGGTTCGCTTAACTTTCGTTCTTGTTTATCGTTTGAGGGATCATACCCAGGATCTTATTACTTGGGTTCCCTTAACCTTTCTCAATACATTATATTCCTTTTATGATCCTCTCTTATAATCTTTGAATTTAAATCATTTTTATCATGTTACCTTATACTCAACTCTTTCTGTATCTGGTGGATTTTCGGAAAAAATCAAAGTGTTCGAATTTGGATTCTGACGATCTTTACATACACTTATATAACATATAGAGTACTAATAAGATCTCAGAATATCAATAAAAGAACCCCTACAAAGGGTGGCATGAAAAGTTTTCTTATTCAGCATAATCAGCAAAATCACTATTCATAAGGGTTACAAAAAGTCTAAATTTTTGGGGTTATTACATAAGATATCAGCGGGTAGACGCGGGAGGCTTTCCACGCTCTTGCATTGGGTCTGCTTGAGTCTGGCCCTCCTTCCTAACTGTTGTTGTGTGATGAATAAATGAAGCAAGGGTGAGCAAAATAGCTCACCAAGATAACATATATACTATGATTAATAATGCAAGTATCTCAATCGATTACTTACTAAAAATCTTTATGTGTAAGATAATTATTTACTAGATATAAGATTAAAAAGATAAAGTTATAGAAATACTCCAATATACCTATATTTGTTCCGAATATTACTTGAACTACCACTGTTCAAAGTATAATTAGTTTCAGAAGTTCATTATATAGATGAGGGTACAAGATAAAGCTTATATAAGATCAATCTTTGAAATATCATTTAAAAAATGAAGTTACGTGATACTTCATTTAAAACATTATTTTGAACAATTTACCCTGCCAACATTCATCAGTCACCCAGTTCGTAGCTTTCCAATCAGGGTGTTCTCAATAATGTTACAGAAAATATCAAAACTGGATGATGAACCAATACTGAAGTTTTTTGTGCTAGGAATTCAACCCACGATGATCAGTGGCTATTGAACAACCCACAAATATCTATATGTAGAGGATAACAGTCGAATTTACTTGTCGACCAAATGCTGGACTCCTAAGGAATGAACCACCATAGCAAAACTTCCAGGAGCATTAGGCCCAATAATAAAATAAGGATGGGCCCGCGCCACTAGTCCACTTACGCCACTCCTAGATCAGATGAAATCCATGACTCTGAAATGTAAAGTTCGTATCCTCTATTCTCAAGTAGAAACTTGTTGACCGGACTTCACCAAGAAGTCCTATCTAGTTAGAAGAAAGAAAATTCACCAATATTTCACAAGCAATGTTTGTTAATGGATTAAACTTGTTCCATGTATTACTTCCCAAATGTTGGGTAAGTAATCGGGACTCTCTTTATCCACCTAGCAACTTTGTTGCAAAGATAAAGATATCCCCTTTTTCTTGAGCCAGATTCCCTATATTTCAAGCGAGTATTTAAATCCCCTTTAAAGGAAATATTTAAATTTGAAATCGGTTTTGGGGTCCGCTCTAGCTTTAAAAATCATTTTGAAGATTTGAAAATATTTTAAAAATGTTTGAGGTAAAGATGATTTAAAAAGATAAACTAGTTTCAATATATTAGAAGAATATTTAAAAATTATTCTTTAAATAATATTCAAATAAAGAAATAGCTTTTATAAAACAACTGAAGTAAAAGTTTTGAAAATATTACTTGAAACGAATAAAATTAAAAAAAGGTATACTTCTACGAAGGTAAAATCTTTATTTGGATAATCAAAAATAAAGTTTGATTATTATTCAAATCTATCGAATATACCTTATTCGATTAATAGTTATAGAAAACTATAAATATAAACACTCGGGACATGTTATTCCCAAACAATCTAACAATATAATTACAGAAGGGGGATTGAATGTAATTCTTGGTTTCTTTCTGAAAAATAAGAAAATTCTTTCCCAAAATATTTCAATGTTTGAATATGCAAGTGTGCGGAATGAAATATAGATGTATTCAAGACACAAAGTAATTAAACACAAGGATTTAAAAACTTTCTAGTGGATTAATCTTTTCCACCATAGATATATATTGATTTGAGAACTATGTGATGCAAGAATGCACACAGCTGCTTACAATGAATTTACCATTCTATTGGTTCATCCTTGGGAATGATTGGATCACCATGAAAGTTCACACCACGATGGACCTTGATTTCAACTTGCTCCATTGTGGGCATAGTTGGTTAATTTGTGGTAGTAGACTGAATTGGCTTTGGTTCTTCCTTTTCTTCTTCAAATACCAGCTTCCTTTTGGATCTTTCCTTCCTATACATTTTTCCTGATTTCTGCTTTGTTTCCTCATGCTTCTTAGTTTCAGTTATGGTGGAAGGATTCTCAGTTTATGACTTGGTAGCAGGCTTTTCAGCTTGTTTCTTTTCTTCTAAGGCAACATGCCTTTTCTTAGACTTGATCCTCAATTTCTCTTCTCTTTTGGCTTCTCCAAATTGAGGATATCCATCCATCACACAAATAAGTTTTCCATGCCTGTAGATCTTTGCCACCATTTTTTTCAAAAATGAATCTCTTAGATCTTTGTGATTTGCAGTTGAGTGACCTAGCAGCTTCTTTTTATCAGGTTTAGGAATTGAATAGACTATGCCCATTGGATTTTTTCTTGAGTGTTTTGATGAGTGTTTCTTACGCTTCAAAATTACAATGGCCTGTTGATGTCTTTTATATGAGGTTTAACATATTTCCATGTTTCCTAACTTCATTTTGTTAAGTGGCATTCATATCCACTTAGAACGCTTCGTAAAGGCTCGAATTGGTGTTTTGTACTGAAGTTGTTTGTGTATTTGATATGTTTTTCGTAGTGTTTTGCATTTCAGGGCATAATCGGAAGAAGGACTGTAAATTGCATGATTTATGCTTGGAAGAGTGTTAGGATGAAGCCTTGGTTGAGTGCGTGAAGAAACCAGCAAGTGAAGGAAATTAAAGAAGAAAAATTAAGTTATTCTTGAAGCTCGACATCGCCGCGCTACAATTGGGAGCGTCCGTGCCATACTTAGATCGGCCGCGCCGGATCCCAGGGCGGGCGCGCTAGGTCCTTTTGCCAGAATCTTGTTTCTAATAGAATACTGATCTGCTGGACTTGTAGTCAACTTAGGCTGCTATATAATGACTTTTTAAAGACGTTTTTCATAATGGAGAACAAGGAGAGAACATGAAGAAGACCTAATAGCACAAATTCGATGAAGGAGAAGAAGAACAAGTTTTTACTTGTGATTCTTTGCTTAAGTTGTAATCTTGGATGCTCATTTTCTTTATTGTTTATTTACCATGCTTTCATCGGAACCCACGGTGATGATGAGTTTGGTTATGAACTCATCGATATCATGGGGTTCTAACTGATTTACTTATGGATTTCAATAGTTAATTTGTTTTGATACCTAAGTGTGTGGTGATTGTATGATATCCTAGTATTGGTTGTGCTTATTCGTCTTATGAGCGTCGCGAACTTATAAGATAGCATGTTAATCTCTATTGAAGCGAAAGAGAATATGGAGGTTTAGAACTTGCCATGCTAGCATAGGTTCATGTATTTATTATGCATGATTCGTAGGTAATTTTAACCATCTTACTTGCCCTATATAGTCACAATAGATAACTTGCGCATTAAACCTTTATGTTATCAAATTATATAGACATATAGGGTCTCAACATATTTGGTATATATTCAGCTTCTATCTCTTTTGTGGATGTCTGGTAGTAGGGTATTCGTACAACAAAAGTCGGCGTTTACTAGTTTCGTGTTATCTGATTATTTGTCATCACCATTGCATGCTAAGGTTAAGAACAATGACTTTGAATAAAGTATTTAATGAAGTTAGAATCCCATATTTGTCTCATATAAGTAATCCAACCTCAATTCTCTTAGTTAATCTTATTTAGTATAATCTCTTAGTATAAAATAACCCAAATTTTTATTTTTCTTAGCATTGAATGATAGCCATATCATTCTTGCATAAGTGCATAAATTAAAATTAACCTTCACCAGTCTCTCTGGGAACGAACTAGAAAGAATTCTATATTACTTGCGAAAACGTATACTTGCGTGTAATTTTAGCGCGTGTTTTCGTCCTAACAAGTTTCTGGCGCCGCTGCTGGGGACTCGGTGTTAATTTTTAGTTTATGTGCTTGACATTAGTGGTCGTTAAAGTTCACTGACTCGGATATTTTACTTACTTGTTGCTTGTTTGTGTTTTAGGTACTCTAGAGAGTGTTTATGCTAACACGTTCTCGATCTCGAAATAGAATACTGGATAGAACCGAGGAAGAAGTCAAAGTAGTTGAAGTAGTTTTGCAGAAGTTGAGAAAGTTGAAGAAGAAGCTCTTATTGCAATGGGAAAACCAGTAGCGAATTCGAAAGCTTTGATGGATTACTCTTAACCGAAGATCAATGACATTTAGTCTAGCATTGTCAAACCAGCCATCGCGGCTAATACTTTTGAAATCAAGGCTAGCACGATTCAGATGGTGCAAAACTCAGTCCAGTTTGGGGGTTCTCCAACGGAAGACCCCAACATGCATATTAGAGATTTCATGGAGATCTGCGACACTTTCAAATTCAACAATGTTTCTGAAGATGTTGTTAAGTTGAGGCTTTTCCCATTCTCTCTGAGGGATAAAGTTAAGTGGTGGTTGCATTCTCTATCACCAGACTCTATTACTACTTGAGAAGATCTTGTTCAAAAATTTCTTACTAAATTCTTCCCTCTGGCAAAGACAGCTGCAATCAGAATCGCTCTTACTCAATTTACAAAGCAATCGGGAGAGTCTTTATGTGAATCTTGGAATCATTATAAGGAGATACTTAGGAAGTTTCCTCATTATGGGATGCCTGACTGGATGATTATCAACTACTTTTATAATGGCTTGGGAGCACAATGTAGACCCATGCTTGATGCAGCATCAGGTGGAGCCTTATACGCTAAGAGCTACGATGAACCTTATGAGTTAATTAAACTTATGGCTGCTAATGGATACCATAACCCTTCTCAGCGACTACCTCAAGGCAAGGTAGCAGAAATTCTGGAGGTAAATGCAGCTACTGCTATAGCTGCTCAGCTTAAGGATTTAACTATGAATGTGGATTCTTTGGCTAATTATGGAGTTAATCAGGTCACAAGTGTTTGTGAGCTTTGTGCTGGTGTGCATGATACTGAGCAGTGTGTTATATCTAGTGAATCAGCTCAGTTCGTGAGCAACTTTCAAAGGTCCTAGAAACCAGTTCCAGCCACTTATCATCCCAACAACCGTAATCATCCTAACTTTAGCCGGAGCAACAATCAAAATGCGATGCAATAGCCTTATCAACAGTATGCAGCAAAGCAATTCAAGCCTCCTGGTTTTCAACAACCGCAATATGCACCAAGACAATAACTCCAACTTCAATAATCTAATGAAAAAACTGAATTGGAGGATTTGAGGCTCATGTGCAAGAGCCAAGTGATTTCTATTAAGACCCTGGAGAATCAAATTGGCAGATTGCCAATGCCTTGCTGAATCGACAACCTGGTACACTCCCTAGTGACACAGAAGTTCCAGGAAAAAAGGAAGCAAAAGAGCAGGTTAAGGCAATTAAATTGAGGTCTGGGAAGGTTGCAAGCCCCGAAAAATCTCAAGTTCTAGAAGAGGAAATTGTGGCTGAAGAAGATGTGCAGAAGGAAGTAGAAGTGGAAGCAAATAAGAAAGCTGCGGAACACACTCATCCTGATAATAATACAGGGGAGAAACAGATCTATCATCCACCTCCTTTTTGTAGAAGGCTGCAGAAGCAAAAGTTGGATAAGCAATTTGCTAAGTTTCTGGAGGTGTTCAAGAAACTTTATATCAACATACCTTTTATTGAAGCTCTTGAACAGATGCCTAGCTATGAGAAGTTTATGAAAGGTATTCTCTCTTAGAAAGTGAAGCTCGATGACGTAGAGACTGTTGCTCTTACGGAGGAATACAGTGTTGTGCTGCAATAGAAGTTGCCTCAGAAGCTTAAAGATCCTGGAAGCTTCACTATTCCTTGCACCATCAGAAAATTGTCATTCGACAGGTGTTTATATGATTTGGGAGCTAGCATCAATTTGATGCCTTTTTCTGTCTTCAAAACGTTGGATTTACCTGATCCAAAGTCTATATATATGTCCTTGCAGTAGGCCGATCGTTCTATTACATATCCACCAGACATTGTGGAGGATGTCTTAATCAAGGTGGACAAACTCATCTTTCCTGCTGACTTTGTAATTCTTGATTTTCAGGAGGATAAAAAGATTCCCATAATCTTGGGAAGACCATTCTTGGCTACTGGCTGAAACTTGATTGATGTGTAGAAGGGTGAGCTCACTATGCGAGTACTAAATCAGGATGTGACCTTTAATGTTTTCAATGCAATGAAATTCCCTACTGATAATGAGGAATGCTTAAAAGTGGAATTGGTTGATTCTGTGGTTACTTTAGAGCTTGATCAAATGCTAAGGTCTGATGCCTTAGAGAAAGCCTTGATAGGAAATTCAGATAGTGAAGATGATGAAGGTGATAACCAGAAAGCCTTGTTAGGATGAAGCCTTGGTTGAGTGCGCGAAGAAACCAGCAAGTGAAGAAAATTAAAGAAGAAAAATTAAGTTTTTCCAGAAGCTCAGCACAACCACGCTATACTTGGGAGCGGTCGCGCCATACTGAGAACGGCCGCGCCGAATCCCAGGGCGGCCGCGCTAGGTCGTTTCACCAGAATCCTGTTTTTAATGGAATACTAATCTGCTGGAATTCTGGTCGACTTATGCTGCTATATAATGACTTTTTAAAGATGTTTTTCATAATAGAGAATAAGGAGATAACATGAAGAAGACCTTATAGCACAATTTCAATGAAAGAGAAGAAGAACTAGTTTTTACTTGTGATTCTTTGCTTAAGTTGTAAGCTTGGATGCTCATTTTCTTTATTGTTTGAACCTAATACTCTTGTTACCGTACTTTGATTATTTATTCAGTTGATAAAGACTTAGTTTATTTACCATGATTTCATCGGAACCCATGGTGATGATGAGTTCGGTTATGAACTAATCAATATCGTGGGGTTTTGACGGATTTACTTATGGATTTCAATAGTTAATTTGTTTCGATACCTAAGTGTGTGGTGATTGTATGATATCCTAGTATTGGTTGTGCTTATTCGTCTTTTGAGCGTCGCGAACTTATAAGATAGCGTGTTAATCTCTATTGAAGCGAAAGTGAATATGTAGGTTTAGAACTTGCCATGCTAGCATAGGTTCATGTATTTATTATGCATGATTTATAGGTAATTTTAACCATTTTACTTGCCTTAAGTAATCACGATAGATATCTTGCGCATTAAACCTTATGTTGTCAAATTCTATAGACATATAGGGTCTCAACATATTTGGTGTCTATTCAGCTTCTATCTCTTTTGTGGATGTTTGGTAGTAGGGTATTCGTACAATAAAAGTTAGCATTTACTAGCATGTTATCAGATTAGTTGTCATCTCCATTGCATGCTAAGGTTAAAAATAATGACTTTGAATGAAGTATTTAATGAAGTTAGAATCCCATGTTTGTCTCATATAAGTAATTCAACCTTAATTCTCTAAGTTAATCCTATTTAGTATAATCTCTTAGTATAAAATAACCCAAATTGTTATGTATGTTAGCATTGAACGATAGCCATATCATTGTTGCATAAGTGCATAAATTGAACTTAACCTAAACCCGTCTATTTGGGAACGAACTAGAAAGAAATCTATATTACTTGCGAACACGTATACTTGCGTGTAATTTTAGCGCGTGTTTTCGTCCTAACACATTTCATCTATTGAAATTGGTCTCAATTGAGTGGAGTGCTTCACAAATTTGTCTTTACTTGCAATTGGACCAAATTCCTTCTCAATTCTTTCATCAATCTTCTTCATTTGTTCTTTCAGCTTTATTTCGGCTGCTTCTATGTTGATTAAGTCAATATTGTCCAACATTGGTGGCTTAGAGAAGGTAATGGCTGGAATTATTATCTTACTAACTTGGACATGCACATTCTCCTCTCCCATTACAAACTTGGACATTTACATCCTTCTCCCCCTTTTTGTTATCATCAAGTAAGGCAGGGGTTGGAGTTTAGGAAGCCACCAATTTTTGAAGAAGGAATGTCTAATGAACTTGATTGAGAAGCACCTTGGTAAATGAATTCTCCACTGTTGTCAGCCTAGAATCCAATGTTTCAATCTTGCAACTCAAGTCCAAGTCCTTCCTGATTTTCTGGTGAATGTCTTTCATTGTTGACTCAGAAAGTTTGTACTTCATTCTGTCATTGATGTCCTTTTTGACTTTCTTAATGGTGCTCTTAAAGTCATCCACATCTTGACTCTGTTTGAGAGATTAAATTTTGTGCAATTGCAGAGATTCAAGATGATCTTCTAGAAGACATTTGGTATTGGCATATGTGGTGGATTGGAGGGCTGATTGAGTCTGATGGATAAGCTTAAATAGTGTGGATTTAAAATGATGATCATTCCAATCTTTGGTGAACATCCAGGATGGAGTGCTTGTGGTTGACCTAGGTCCTACATCTCCCTCAATGTTCATGCCAATTTCATCAGCATCCTCTTTATTAGAATCATCCCCAAAAAAGCCACTAGAATCTAACTCAAGATTATCACCATTTGTAGGTGGAAGAGAGTTGATTGCATCATTTGCCCTTTAAATGGAGGTTGTAGTGTGTACCAAATTGAGATTCTTCTCAGCATCCTCATTTCCCTGTTCATCTAGAATGTGATATTCTGGAACAGGATGAGTAAATGCCTCAACATTAAAAGAGACAGAATCTTGAACAGTTTGATATTCTTACTGAAATAGTTGCTCTTTTTCTGCATCATTGACATCCATTAAATCACTAGCAGTGGGATCTTCCCATTCTTCTGTACCTACTTTTCACTCATTATCTCTCTATTTTTGCATCAAGGGATCCCCTTGGCTTTCCACCGTGACACCCACACCTTCACCATCTAAGGTGGGACTCCTCTCACTCACTTTTGCCATGCTGGAAGAAATAGCATGCATGTATTCACTCTTTTCCTCTCATTTTGCCTGAGAACAACTCAGCCTCTCACTCAAGTCACTCCCTTCCCTCAATCCTAAGAGTGATTGAACAACCACTAAGTCATCTACACTAATAACAAGTTTAGAAATTTCAGGTTGTGTAGAGACTTTCAACGGATGAGAGATATCCGTCAAAATAGCATTTGTGAATGTCGACGAATAATTGTTGTGATGTTTATCTGTCAAGAAACAATCACTTGTCGACGGATAAGGAATATCCATTGAGAGAGTAGAAATGATAGAGTTAGGAGTTGAAACTACTGTTGAATCTGTGGTGATTGATTTGAGATTATGCACAGATTTCACAGTAGTTCCGAAAAAAGGGCAAGTGAGCCAACAAATCATCTATAAGATGATTCTCACTTGCTTTAGATTTTGGCTCCTCCATGAGTTTCAAAGATGGAGAATCAAGAATTGATGTGTTTATCATATCCATATCCACTGAGTTTATGGGAGAATTGTGTCTGTGAGGTGATTCACTTGTGAGAGAATTTGGCTGTGACTCCACATTTATTGAAGCCACATCAACCTGAATTTGAGATGGTGCAGCAACTGAGTCTTTGACTGCAGCCGGCACTTTGTGTGCACCCTGTGACTCTCCCAAAGTTTTGAATTTCTTCTTTTTAATGTAGGTTTGAGTTTAGCTTGCAGTGTCCCTACCCCTTTTGTTCTGTGCTCTTGGAGATGAGCTATTTTCAATAGTTACATCCTTTTGGGAGGATGCAACTAGCAATGAGCTACTTTCCTTAATAATCACCACAACCTGTTGGGAGACTATGGTTTGGCTACGCTGGAATTCACTAACCTTTTTCACCTTATTTTTAGGGCTTCTTTTATTTTTACCCTGTCCCTCACCTTTCTCACGACCCTTCACACCCTCAGGTGCTTTGGTAGTTTTTAAAACTAGTTTCTTTTGAGAGGAACTAGAGTGTTGTTTCTTTTATTTGGATTTTGAGATTTTAGGTTTTGTGGCTTTGGTAAGCATCTGGTTGGTCATAGTCACAGATGCCATAACCACAGTTGAATGAAAAGAAACTGGAGGTTGGGAAAGAGTTGTGACAGAAACATTTACCTCACTTACCTGAGATGCCTCCATGATTGGCAGATAGTTGAGGCACTTCGCTGTGAAGATTGTTCTTGTTCAAATCAGCAAGTACCCTCTTTTCTTGGACCCAACAATCAAGCTTATTTGTTGGGTTCTCAATCAAGGGGTCCTTAGACACATGGTTTGCTAGAATTATAAGAAACCTAGCATAGTATATGTTCTTTGACCTCTTTTTAATATCTCCTAACTTATACCCTAATTCTATCATGATAGAGTTACTAAAATTAAAGTACTTGTCATTCAAAAGCATATATAGCATGTTAATCATTGAATAAGTAACCACATCAAAGTTGCTAATTTTACCAGAAAATGCTTTGATAAAAGAATCATAGAAAAAGCTCCATTCTTTTCTAAGGCCCATTCTCTTAACATCACCTAGTTTGGCAGGATTGAGAGACCCATAGACACAAGCATGGTGCTCACATATGTGTTCGTGTGTGGAACAATAATATTGTTTTTAGGCAAATGAAAGCAAGCTTGAACCTTTAAGAGTGAAGGCAATGTTCTTATCTTTGGAGTTGTACACAGCAGTAGTCAAGATCTGCTCCACAACTTCACAATAAATTATTGGACACTCGAGCATAGTATAGCTTAGTTTACAGTTGTGAATGAAGTCCATCATCTTGTGATAGTCCTCATAAGCAGCAATGTTCTTGTCCACCTGTCCCACGAAGTTCTTCTCATAGACAAATCCAGACTGAGACATAATCTTGACTACATGTGCCATTGTTGTGATTGAAAGCAATTACAGCGAAAAAGGGTTTTGGAGATGGAGAGAGTAAAAATTTCTTTGAGAAAGATAAAAGTAAAATGAAAAATTAAAGAATGCTTTTATACTTTCTCAAAAATAAACAAGTAAAAATTAAAAAGTACAATAAAGTACCCAATGAAAATTTCCAAAAATAGCCGTTTAACAATCAAATAAACTGTAAAAATTTTAAAGATTACCCATCGACAGATACATATGTACGGTAAGTAAATTCGACGGATAAGGTAGAGAATTATTGGCTATAATTAAAGTAATTCAACGGATATAGATCAAACAATTATCCGTCGAGATATAAAGTACACAAAAAAATATTTGATTTTTAACACATAATGAAATTCAACGGATATTCATTTTCAACGGATAAAAAACATTAGTCGAGATATAAATTTTGACTTAGCCAAAATTTCATCTTTTTAGGAAAAATCAAATTTATTTTTGGTTGCATTACAAATTGCTTAGACATCAAAATAACTTAGGAATAATTAAGCATACCTAACTCACTTACCAACCTAGTGAAGGTTGACTCATCAAGTAGCTTGGTAAAGATGTCTGCAAGTTGCTGCTCACTTAAAACAGAATGAAGTTCCACAGTACCATTCATGACATGGTCTCGAATGAAATGGTATTTAATGTCAATGTGCTTTGTCCTTGAATCTTTGTTGTCAATGGCACTTGTGTTGTCACAGAAAATTGGAATCTTATCCACATGTAGACCATAATCCAATGGCTGATTTTTCATCCATAGAATCTGTGTACAACAGCTACCAACATCAATGTATTCAGCCTCAGATGTGGAAGTAGAAACTGATTTTTGTTTCTTACTAAACCAGGATACTAGCTTGTTTCCTAGAAACTGACAGGTTCCTGTTGTACTTTTTCTGTCTATTCTACAACCTCCATAATCTGCATTTGAATAACCAAGTAGATCAAAACTAGAATCTCTAGGATACCAAATGCCAAGTTGCTGTGTTCCTTTGAGATATCTGAAAATTCTCTTAATAGCTACTAAATGAGATTCTCTAGGCTCAGCTTGAAATCTAGCACAAAGATAACTACCAAACATTATATCTGGCCTACTGGTTGTTAAATATAAGAGTGAGCCTATCATACCTCTATAATTTGAAATATCTACAGACTTTTCAGTTGTATTTATTTCAAGTTTAGTGGCAGTGGCCATGAGAGTTTTTGCCACTACGCTATAGATGACTTTTAGCAACACCAAAACTTTGTTGCTATAGACCCCAGAAAATATTTCTATAGGCAAAAAATGTTTCTGTAGGCAAAAAGTGGTCTATTGCAACACATTTTCTATGTTTCTATGAGACTGTGTGTGTGTGTTTGTGAGTATACTGCAGCCCAACACGTATCAGTTAAGTGGATACGTGTCAATTTCTTTTATAAGATTTTGACAGGTATCCCTGAAATATCCGGGAACCGAAATTTACCTCGAATTATGCAATTTATCGGACAGAATTGCGGGTAAAAATAAATCGATAAATTACTAGACATCTTTTAAAATTATTAGAATAATGAAATATTAAGAAAATAAAAATTTCGAAATGTTTGAACCAATTTTGGAACGCAACTTGTACCCGCTTTTAACGATTTAGCGAATAAACGCGCGAGTGAATTTAACCCCAAAAATTTCCAAAATAATTTTAAAATTCTCAAAATATTATAAATTTCATAAAATATGAGTTTCGAAATTTTCAAAATATTCTGGAATTAAATTTATTAAGTCATAAAAAAATTTTAGGGACATTCCAAATATTAATGAAAATAAAACTGCAATAAAACCACTTTAAAAGTGAATACAAATCAATGCAGCTCAATAATTAATTACGCAAATAAAACCCGTACACCGTAAATCACACATAAATAATATTAAATGACATACAGCTGTCAAAATCAATACATATACTTTATAAATAATTACCCAATCAATTACACTTTTAAATAATACAAAATATATGAGTCATCATAATTATCATGCACAGGTTGGTTAACATGAAATGGCATATTATGTGTAAACAAGTTATTCCAGTATGACATGCTAAATGGCATTTGAGCCATATTGAATGCAGCATAGTAAGGATTTTGTGTAAATGGCATATTAGCAAATGTGCATTCAAATTTTGTGTAGGCATAACATTCATAGGCATTGTGGGCATGTTGGGAAATGAGGGAGGTGCGGACATGGGTGCAGGCATAGCAGATTTGCAATTAATAGAAGAATGATAAACACTACCATACTTAACACAAATTTTTCTAGGTGCATATTTATCAGGTGTGTAGTTGTTATGTTTGTTAACTTCTACTTTCCCATTTCTATTGTTTTTCCTTTTGGAGTTTACCTTGACCTCAATTTTCTCTAATCTGTCATTCAGTTACTTCATTGACAGATGCCCCACATTAACTCTCGTGTTCTCCTTGACTTGACTTGATTGTCCTGTAACAAAGTTCTTGAAAACTGATCCATATTTTTCATTGAGTTTAGCTAGCTTGGGTTTGCTAATTAGATTCTTTTCTATCGACGAATGTGGTTCCTTGTCTTTCGACGGATAATCCTTTTTGGCTTTCGACAGATAATCCTCATCATCCGTTGATTCCACATCCGTTGATAATCATTTTACCAACACAGGATCCAATTTCTTTTTTTTATCGTAGGTAACCCGCAGCCGCTACCCTTCGGGTGCGCACTGGGTAAACCCTACGGGTTCACGTAATAGCCTGCAAACCACGTGAACCAAGGTAAACCGCATTTAAGCGACAGGCTCTGACTCAGGAGGCATAATCATAAATTCTGCTCCCCTGGGATTCGAACCTGTGACCAAGATATTAGTTTTCCTCTCTTTAACCAACTGAGCCAACCCTTGCGGGCAGATCCAGTTTCTCCTTGCTATTTTTCCAGGCTTTCTGCACATAATGATTATATACCTTGAACCTTAGCAATTTGGGCATGTACATCTCTTGGTGACTTCCAAGCCTTGATTACCTCTTGCTCTCATTCAAGCTACTTTCTCAAAATCTCCTCTTTCTTCAAAGATTCAGTTAATTCCTCTTTGGAAATCTTACACTCTAACTTCAATTTCTCAAACTCAACGAATTATGTTTCTAACACAACATTTCTCTCACTTAAAAATAGATTATTATCTTTAATTCTTGTGTTTTCTTTAGTGAGTGATCTAAGTGTAACACGCAAATGATATAATTCTGTTGACATGTAATTTATAGCGTCAATACACTCATCTTTAAAAAGGTGTGCTAGGTTTGTGGTGATTACCTGATTACTTGAGGAACTGACTTCCGCTTTATCTGATTTACCCATCTAGGCTAGGTTGACATAGCTTGGTTCTTCATCTTCGTCTTCCCCATCTACTACCCAATCGTTTTCCTGAGTCAAGAAATCCTTCTCCTTTTATTTTAGAAATTCAAAGTATTTCTTCTTATAGTCAACTGGCTCAAACTTCTTTTTCTCAGAATTGGGCTTTCTGCTTTCATTAGAAAAATGACCATTCAAACCACATTTGAAACATTTGAATTTAGATTTATCCACCATGTTTCTATTTGGCTTGGTTGCTCCAAAATTCTTCTTAAATTTGAGCTTGGCAAATCTTCTTGATAAAAAAGCCAGATGTTCATCCAGATCCTCCATTTCATCCTGACTGGTATAGTCTTCAACATATGCTATTAACCCTTTTCCCTTTCATTCACAAACTCTTGAGTTTTGTGCAGATTCCACAGCTTCAACCTTCATCTCTTTCCCTCTGTCCTGTTCAGCTACAAGTGCAATAGATCCGCCCTTCTTTCTTCCTTTTTTCAACTGCTCATCCTGCTCCATCTCGAGCTCATAGGTTTTTAAAATGACATACAGTCATTTTAAAGTAAACTCTTTACACTCTTGAGAGTTTCTAAGAGAGACTATCATAGGCTTCCATTCTTTTGGAAGAGATCTATGGAATTTCAGGTTCGAATCTTTTATTTGGTAGACTATCCCATGCAGCTTCAGTGCATTTAGTAGTTTTTGGAACCTACTATAAATGTCACTTAAAGATTCACCTTCTTCAAAATAAAAGTGCTCATATTGTTGTATTAAGAGTTGCATCTTGTTTTCCCTCACTTATTCGGTTCCATCACATATGATTTGAATAGTATCCCAAATATCCTTTCCTGTCTTGCAGTTGATAACATTATCAAACATATCACCATCAAGACCATTGAACGGAATGTTCATGGCCTTTTTATCCTTGTGAACTGCTTCAATATCTTCATCAGTCCATTCTGACCTTGGCTTTGGGATAGTCTGTTCATTTCCAATAGCATTCTCAACATCAGTCACTACCCTTCTAGGAACATGAGGACCATTATCTATGCATCTTACATAGCTTTCATCTTGTGAGAAAAGATGAAGGTGCATTTTCACCTTCCAACGGTGATAGTTGTCTTTATCCAGGAAAGGGATCTTCACTCCAACATCCTTTCTACTCATATTGTTATTCTGTTTTGATCTTTAAACTCCTAGTGTGTCAAGTTCTTGATCTGATACCTATTTTTATTCCTAAACAATCTAATAATAGAATTATAGAAGGGGGGTTGAATGTAATTCTTGTTTTCTTTTTGAAAAGTAAGAAAATTCTTTACCAAAATATAGCAGTGTTTGAATATGCAAGTGTGCGGAATGAAATATAGATGTATTCAAGACACAAAGTAATTAAACACAAGGATTTAAAAACTTTCTGGTGGATTGATCTTTTCCACCAGAGATATATATTAATTTGAGAACTCTATGATGCAAGAATGCACACAGCTGCTTACAAGTGAATTTACAAAGAGAGAACGGAGAAATTCCTAACAAATGTTGCCTTTTCTATTTCTCAATTCAATCGATAATTTCTTTACTTGCTACTCCTGGTTTATATATCACCAAGTTACATATCAAAAAGATAAACATAAAAAATAAAACATTTAGGTCTAATCACATATTTCTTCATCTCTCTATCCAGCATCTTTGTATTGCTTCGAGTAAGCATGGAAATGGAAATGCTTTTTGTTCACATAAACCTGCAAATAGGCTGCAACATTTCTTTTGTATATAATCAACCCATATGACTGTCAAGTCGCTTTCAACTGCTATTTGAATTTGTTATCCATAGAGACTTTGTAGATTATCCATTGAGTCTCTATTGGATTATCCGTTGAGAGCATCTTGAGTCATTCGTCGAAGCCTTGTAGAATTATTCGTTGAAAGTATTTCCACAGCAGTTGACACAATTTCATTTATGCAAAATTAGAAGGCAACTAATGTTTACAATTAGCCAACCTATTTTGCATATCATTCTAGTAGTCAACATGACTTAGAATATCCTACAACTTCTAATTCTCTAAGACATTACAGTATACAGGATTGTGCTACAAAAACTTATTTAAACATAAGCTACTCTTTCAATGGATGATAGAGTAAGATTATTCGTTGAAAGTTACAAACTCACTTAATTAAATCTACTAAGGTGTTTTGGTGGAATATCATCAAGCCCATAACATATTCCTAACTGAACATCACCTCCTGGTTTAGAAAAATGTTCAACTTTGGGTCCCCTATACTAAGGGTGTACGCAATTACTGCTTATCTCTAGCATAGGTATTATGAAACATCAAGATTTAAACATGCATGCATATATATATCATATCAATATGCTTCCTAAAATATACATGAAACAATATATCACAAGATTTATCAACAATACTTATGCAATTCTCTCAAGATAACGCATATATATAACATCACAACAACAGTAATATGGGTAGAAAACTGGCCTGAGCGATATGGGGTGGAAATGGATCTGGGATGAGTCCGATAACCTATAAAAAACACATAAGCCGGAATTAATCCTCTTTCGCTTGAGAAACTGGACTTTATTCATTAATACCCTAACGCCCGCTTCTATGCTTAAGAATTTATATTAGTCGCTCGAGTACTCTCGGCTCTACCATTTTTATAAAATTAACCGTTAAACATTTTAAGGTGACTCTGAATCATACTATCTCCAAAATCAACTAAAGAACTTAATCAAAAAAAGTTCAATCATGTTTATCATTCAAATTGCTACTCATTCATCCAAACCATCTCAAAACTTCAACATTCAAACTTATTAATAAAGGGTTTGAAGCTTCATACCTTGCTTGGAGGGTGGAAAGTTGCTAGGGAGCCTCAAAGTACCTTGATCAAACCTTATACTACCTTAATCAGCCAATGAAATTAAGAACACAAAGTTATAATTTAAAAACATTATCCACCCTAACTTTGGTGAATTAATAAGCTATGTGATCCTTGTAATCAAGTGTTCAAAATCATATCAAGGATAAGTTATGAAATGTAGAATCCATAGAACAAACCTTGGAATTTATGCTTGAGTGGAGCTTGAACTTTGGAATTTGCTTCCTTGCTTTCCTGAGAAAAGCCGAGAGCAAAGTGAAGATGGGGGGGGAGAAATGCTTCTTGTTTTTGCTTTGATAATTGTGTGGTGTTTAATGGCTTGGTTAGCTTAACCTTGGTTTAATCAAGGTTTAAAACACTTGGCTAACATTAGACCTGGAAAAATGGGTTTGGATCCGAAAAACCGAACCAAAATTCATGGAACCGAGATCCAATCTGAGATCTGAATCGTGTAATCTGATATTTATCCAAAAACCAATTAAACCGATTCGAAAATTACCCAAACGGAAAATATAACTAAAAATGATCCAAAATATTATATCTGATTAAAAGTTAGAACGAATAAAACTGTATCATATATTATCAGAACCGAATATAATCCGAAATAAGCAAAATTCAAATTTAAAAGTATTTTATGTTTACAATAATATAATTATTTAATCATAGTATTTTGTAAAAGTACATTATATTATATTAAAAGTACTACATTTAATAAAAATATATTTGTTTAAGTCTCACAAATTGAAAAAATGAATAAGTTATGATCCGAAAATATCCGAACCAAACTTAATCCGAACCTAATTTTCTCCGAATTTCATCTGGTTTCAATCCGAATTAGACCTGAACCGAATCACGTCTGATTTGATCTGATTGGTCTCCAGGTATATCACAATCTGAAAGTTGAACCGATCCGAAATTTATCCGATCCAAAACTGATCCGGTTATCTGATTTGCCAGGTCTAGCTACAATCAATCCTTGCATAAATATCTCTTCAATTGCTTACCTCATCATACTTACATCACTTCTTTGCCACTTGTCCAACTCTTGTGGCTTGACGACATCATCTTGCTAGAATCATCTTGATTAGTACTTATTTTTTTGGTTAATCTCCTTTTTATTTGCATAAGCTTGATCCTTGGTCGCTTATTTATTTTACGGTTCTCTTAACTCTCGTTCTTGTTGTTCGTTTGAGGGATCATGTAATAACCCCAATATTTGGAAATTTTTAAAACCCTGATGAATAGTAACTTTTGTTGATTTTGCTGATTGAGTAAAATTATCAGACCACCCTATATACGAGTACTGTTATGGAAATTCAGAGATCGTATTAGTATTCCATAAAGTAAATGAGTATATGTAAAGGTCGTCAGAATTCGAATTCGGACACTTTGATTTTTCTTGAAAATCCACCAGATACCAAACGAATTGAGTATAAGGTAACATGATTAAAAGGAATTAAATTCAAGGATTATAAGAGAAGATCATTAAAGGAATATTAAATATTAAGAAGGGTTAGAAAGCGCAAGTAATAAGATCTCGGATACGATCCTTTAAACAATCAACGAGGGCGAGAGTTAAGCGTACCGTAAAAAAATAAGCGACCAAGAATCAATCTTCTATAAGAAGCAAGGGGATTAAACAAGTGGACTATAAACAAGATGACATCACCTCACCATGGGAATTATACATGTGGCTAGTTAGTGATGTAATCAAGACAATGCAAGCAAGTAATCAAGATATTTATCCAAGGATCATTCTCATTCAAGTATTTCTAACACCTACTTTACCAGGATCAATTAGAAACCAAGTAAATCATTTCAATTTCCAATATTACCGAGCAAGCTTCTTCTCCCCTCCCCATTTCTCTTCTTCATTTCGAATTCTTCATGAAAATAGAGAAATAGGAATTCAAAACTCAAGCTTGGTTCATTCATAATTCTCAAGGTAATTCTCATGGCTTCTTGGTATTATAACTTAGTTATCCTAGAAGTTTAAGCTCCAAATTTCATTCCTATGTAGCTTAAACAATTCATCAAAGATGATGATGAACAGTGATGAATAGTAACTTTCAAGAACTAACTTTGATTTCTTGATTTCTTTTGGAAGCTCAAGGTTGTTTAAGCTTAGGCCAAGATTTTCCTAGGCATTCCAAGCTCTTGTATTGTGTTATGAAGCTCCAAGAAGGTATAATAAATCTTCCAACCTCTTATTTAAGTTATGAACTTGTGTGATTTTAGATTAGGAATGAATAATATGTTAAATGATGTGTTTTGGAGGAGTAATTTGGCTTTACTAGCTTGTATTGATCTTATGATTATATTTAATGTTAAAGCGGTGGATCTTGAATATTTTGACTTAGAAATTGGTAGATTAGGTTATGGTATGTTTTTGGTGAATTAATTGTTGATTGGTTTGGTTGTATTGTTGGATTGATGATGAATTGGTGTTGTTTTAATTTGGAAATCATGAGTTTGTAGTTGTCGTAATGCTTAATTTTCCTTAACTATTTTTTGCATAACTTTTGGACTCGAACACCTACTGTTAATAACTAACCACTTCCATGCTTAGATAGGTTATGTTCTAAGCTTCGTATTGATATGTGGTTCGCTTCGATCCGATTTACGGTTAAGGAGAAATGATCGTTTTAAGTAACGGCGTTTCGTGAATGAACCCTTACCCCTCGCCTAACTTTGAGACAATGTTTAAGGCCCTTAAAAGAATAATCAGATCATGAAAGAATTATCTAAAGTGTATTAGACAGTTGGTAAAGTACTCGCAAAAGAGTCTCCTTAAAATGCTAAATGATTAATTTTATAAAAAATAGTGGAGCCGATGGTACTCGAGCGACTAATGTAAATCGTTAAGTGCAAAAGTGAGCGTTAGGGTCTAAGTGGATAAAGTCTAGTTTTTAAGCGACCGTTGTTTAATTTTGGCTTATATGTTATTTATAGGTTATCGGACTCACACCAGGCCTTTTACCACCCCTAATCACTCAGGCAAGGTTTCTACCCGTATAACTATTGTTGTGATGTTATATATATATATATATGCATTATCTTGAGATAAGTGCATGATTTATATTAGCAAATCTTGTGATATATTGAAGCATGTGGATATGATATATATGCATGCCTGTTTTGAGATCTTGATATTTCATTGTCAATTCAATTGCTTATAAACTGCATAATACCTATGCTAGAGATAAGCCGTAATTGCGTATACCCTTAGTATAGGGGACCCAAAGTTGAATATTTTCCTAAAATTGGGAGGAGAGGTTCCCAAGTATATTTTATATAGTTTTCTATAACTATAAATCGAATAAGGTATATTCGATAGTTTTGAATAATAATCAAACATTATTTTCGGGTATTCAAATAAAGATTTTACTTTCGTATAAGTATATCTTTTGTTAACTATAATTAATTTCAAGTATTAGTTTCAAAACTTCTACTTCATTTATTTTTATAAAAACTATTCTTTAAGGGAATATTATTTAAAAAATAATATTCAGATATTTTTCTAATATATTGGAACTGATTTATTTTATTAAATCGTCATTATTTCAAACGTTTTAAAAAATGTTTGCAAATCTTCAAAATGATTTTAAAAGTTAGAGCGGATCCCAAAACTCATTTTTAATTTAAATCTTTCCTTTCGTGGAGGGATTTAAATACTCCCTCAAAACTTAAGGGATTCGGCTCATGGTGTATTTTTGTCGCAATGAAGTTGCTGATTGGAAAAGAAAGTTTTGATACTTGCCCACATTCAGGAAGTAGTTGATTATATAATATTGTACCTATCAATGGGCTATTATATGCTCGGGGAATTTCGATTAAGTTCGTATTCCAATTATAAGTATAGGATTCTTCAAGAAACTGCAATGGTCTGGCACCTTGTGTGCCAGAGTGAGTGTAAGAGACTGCGGGGCAGTCCATCAAAGTGTAAGAGGTTGTGAGGCAGTCCGTCAAAGCGTAGGAGGCTGTGGGATAGTCCAGCATATCGCACTCATATGGCCAGGGTGATGACCCAACGGAATTCGTCCTTCTACTAGTAGAGAATTATAGAGAGTGATACATTGCCTAATCCGTATAGGTATCACGTTATTCCAGTGGTTTCCTTCTTTCAAATGTATTTGAATAAAACTCTGTGTTTTCTTTTCACACAAAGTTTTTAAAGAGTTTCTTCTCAGAAATGAGTCTTATACAAGTCTTACCTTGTAACTTCATCGATATATGATGAACTGTTAAAATTGACTGTACCTTGAACCACAGTAGTTTTCAAGTGAGTTTATGAGATAGATATATAAGTATTTTGAAGTATCTCGTAACTTCATTTTTTAAAAACATATATCTAGTAAATGTTGCATTATGCATAGCAAAGATTTTCAGAAAAAGGTTATAGGCAAGATTAGATATATGAGATCACCTTGTAACAATATTTTTATACAGTCTATTTAATAGAATTTTGTGTATGTTATGCATTACAGATGATTTCATAGTTTATGAAAAGAAAAGTATATATATATATACACTGAATATTTTATGACTTTGTCGCGTTAAGATATCAAACTTCGTTCATTTCTGCTTGACCAAGACTTTCATGAGTACTATGAGAATGCTCATATATTGTTAATTATTATACATGTTATTTTGGTGGGCTTGTTGCTCACCCTTGATTTATTCTTTCATCACATAACAATAGCTAGACAAGATGAACATAACCAAACTCATAATTCGCGAGATGATAGGAAACATTTCGCGGTTTCCTGTAGGCGTTGATGCCGTTGTAGCTGAGGTAGGAATTACCAATAGGCCAGGCTTTCAACTTTTGATGTACTAGACTTATGCATATTTATGAATTGTAATAATGGCAAAGAATATGTAAATTTATTCAGAAACCCTTTTGAGGTTTAATGACTTATAATTGTTGAATAAAATGACTTGTATTATTTTTGGTATTCATCTCTGAGACTATAACTTGTGGTGTATGTGTGTATATTGTGGGGTCATAGTATGCAGTAGTTGGTTGTTTATTATGATTAAATGTTATTATTTAGGGAAATGGAACTCGTGACAAACCAGATCCCCGACCCCGGATTTGAGGGTTTTACAGAAATGGTATCAGAGCTAAGCGTTATAAACCTCAGAGAAGATGCGTTGTTAAAATAATTTCACTAAGATAATAAGAACTCTTTCCAAGTTCATAGTCGGACTACCTAAAGTAGTACTGACTGTTAAAACCTTTATAAATATCATGATAGTAACATAGTTCATTATCGTCTAGGGTAGCGGGGCACCGAACCCTGAGGTTGAGAAACAACCACACGATGCTGTTTTATTTTATATTGGAGATCAGATTGTTGATCCTATGGAGTACCCTAGAGAGGGACCGAATGAGATTCATATTGAGAATGTAGCAGTTGGGGATGTTATCCCAGAAGGGATTGTTGCTGAGGAGGATCCCATGGAGCATCCTGACAATAATGAAGAGATGATCGCTGCGGAATTGGTGACTGTAGTCAGGGCGACTACCAGACCTAGGATGGTCGCAAGGGCGATACTAGAGGATGGAGAGTTACCAATGGAACATCATAAAGTGAGGGCAGATGGAGTGGGGCCTTTCATGATACCAGTTATACCAGTATCTGACCCTCTCCAAGAGGTTTATGTAGATATCCATGAGGTTCCACCAATTCATGTTCCCTCCCCTGTACAGAGCCCAGCACCTACTAAGGAGATGCCTCATTTGTCTCATGCACCATTATCACCTGATATTGTGCTTGGTTATCCAGTTGGATCTCCTAGGTCTACACCACCTGCACCCCATGGACTACTAGATACAACCGTTCAGGCTTCTCTTATTGTCGATTATCAAATTATTTTGGGCGTCCTGTCTGAGGCCCGTAATGTTAGAAGCGAATTATTGGATCATTATTGCATCGAGGGGTAAGGGCGAGGTACTTCCAACAGGCTTAGTCTATAACATGGATAGGATTGAGGGTACTACCCCAATTATAGCCAGAGGCCATCTTGAGGGTCAGATTGATCCAGCTCTACTTGAGGCTATCCTAGACCTTATCACCTCCTTGATGGAGCAGGTTAGTGATGACGTTCGTGCCCGCATTCCTTGATCCAGAGTAGTGTGCAGAGTCAAAGAGATCATACAAGGATTTTCACCCAGCACTACTTTTGGAGGATTAGCCTAGTTGTGAATGATTAGTCTAGATTGACTGGATGATTATCTGCAGTAGTAACTTTTGCATAGATTAGATCAGATGATGTAATTCTCTTTCATGTGTTTATTTGTTGTACTCTCGAACAAATGATTATGTATATATTTGTTCCTTTCAGTTCAGATCAGATCTTTTGTAATAAGATCGCAAGTTTATTCGTAATTTTATTTGCATTGTTTACACTTAAGAGTGTCATGAAATATATAGAAACTGGGGAGTTCATATTTTTCGACCATGTAAGGACTGTACAAGAGAAAGACTTAAGCACGGTAAGTAAAACCAATATAAAGAGTTTCTCAAAACAATTTCAAGCATTATGCCCTCACGAGGAATAAGATTAGGGCAAACCCTGAGTTTGATAATCAGGGAGGTCACAATCAAGATATAAGGAACCCAGAACCTTATGAAGTGGAAAATAAGGATTTAAAACATATAGGATGACCCCGAACATGGGGAGAAGGATGAAACATTTCATAGTGAGAAAACAGAAGTCGAGTAAGGAAAGGAGACCCAGGACGATACTCCTATGAGGAAATTCATGGACCTGCCTAAACAAAAGACTATTATCCCCAACCACTACCCTGAGGAATCAATGTGGCGGGAAATTCTTTCAGGACCTTTTTTTCCGCTAAAGCTCTCAAAATTCCACGGAACAGCTAACCCATCTAAGGCAAGAGCCTGGCTAAAGGAAATAGAGGAATTATTTTAGACTCTACCTTATTATTGAAGCGCAAAAGAGTGTTTATGCCACTTGCCTTTCGTACGTAGAAGCCAACCACTAGTGGGAAGGCCAAGAAAGATATAAAAGAAAGAGTTTTAATAAACTGGTTAAGGTCCAGTCAATTGTTTCGGGGAAAGTACTTCCCAAGGTATAAGAGAGAAATGTGAGAAAAGCTTTCAAGAGCTGAAGAAAAGATTGGTGATAGCCCTTGTGTTTGCGTTGCCAGATGGAAAAATGGTGATATTTGTTTTATCTCACCAAACCTTAAGGAAGAGAATTTTCACACAAGCAGTGATTGGAAATGAGGTAGAAAATTTAGTTGAGGATGGTTCAAAAGACATTGATTGTAAGGAAGTATTACTATCAGGAAAGGCCAATGAGGTGGAAGACACTCTAATTGTAAGAGAGCAATTATAGGCACTCGTGCCAGAGGAATACAGTAATGTTGGTTAAATCTGTGAAGGTTGTATTATGGTGTGAAAGATTGACATTCCTTCTGATAATTGTGCGATACTCAACCGTAATAGTAGTTTGGTAAAGATTTAATTCATGTTATCACCGTGAGTGGGATACCTATCTTAGAAGGTCCTATCTTGAGATAAGCCATGACTATGTTACGAAAGGAGTAAATTAACCTTTGAGCTTCATGTCTCCTAGAAAAGACATATGATGAATAATGGTATTAACCTGTTATCGCTGCTTAGACTGAAGCATTTTTGCAACTTTATCTGTTTTATGTCATATATACATCAAGTTCAGGAGATGTACTTCATGGATCACAAATGGTGATTATGTTACCTCCTCAGAAGATTTCGATATGGCAGGTATGGACTCCGTATGATTAGCTATTAAGATTCCAAGGAAAACAAAAGACTACTGTAGGTCTGCGGTGGACTATAGTAATGCAACAATAATTCTGTGAATAATAAGACGATAACAACCATAAGGGTTGTATTGTAATGGATGTGGAGATCGAGTACCACTAATTGAGTCAGGGAAATTTATAAGTTATCATTGATAGACTAACTAAGTCGATTATTTACCTATTGAATATTTATTCCTTCTTATCGACAAGGAGTAGTATTACAATACAAAAGAGATTATGGTGCAACGTAGGATTCTAGTAATGATGATGTCGAGTATGAAATCCCAGATTCAACTATAGATGTTGAGGGAGTTTTAAAGGTGATTGTTAATAAGATTGAATGAGAGCATGGGTCCAGGGAATGATGGACGAAATAGCAAAATATTCAGACACGTGAAATTCGATGATATAATACTTGATGTTAATATATATACATATATGTTCGTTCTCCTATGATAAACCTCTATAGTTCAGAGGTAGATTACAAAACAGATATTTTGTAACCATATTTTTTCTTAATTTTTTTCTTTTTTCTCTTTTTCATTTCGTGTAAACTGAGAAGAACAACCCTTCCAGAAGGGGGGGGGGGTATTGTCGAATGACTATCTATTTGTGTGATAGAAGCCTATTAGCATACCACATATTGTTTAATTGCTTTTCAAGTACTAAAGGCTGGCCACCTTATGTACTAACTATGCGATGTAATAGTGTTCAAGATCAGAGTGATCTCTCAATAAATACTTTTACTTCTATACGATGGATCAAGCTTTTGAAGATTGAAGCGGATAGAAAGGAAGAAGTATCAGTGTAGTGGTATTTGAAATCTAATGCGTTAATGATATTAAGGTTGATGCAATTATTAAAAGGTTATAAAATGCCAGCGAGTAAAAGTATAGACCGAATAATATTATGACCAGAAAATGGTAATGCTAACAAACTGGAAAAGAATGAGTATTAAGAAGCAAAAGCTGTAGCGCTAGAAGATATGATGAGAGTCTGTGTGATAGACTTGAAAGGAGTTTGAAATGATCCCTTAGCATGGATTGAGTTTTCTTACAATGATGGATGATATGTCAGTATCAAAATGTCGCCTTATAAGGCCCTTTAGGAAAGAAGATGTTGATCTCCCTTGTATCGGGATGAAGTTGTGGAGCGCAAGATGCTCGAACCAGCAATGGTCCAAAAGACCAAGGACATAATAAATTCAATTTGAGGACGGATGGTAGCAACCCCAGGATGGACAGAAGAAGTATGCTGATTTGACTCGAAAGGACAAAGAGTATGAAGTAGGGGACCTAGTGTTGTTAAAGATATCCCCTTGGAAAGGATTGATGAGGTTCGGAAAGAAAGGAAAGCTAAGTCCATGATTTATTGGACCCTTGGATATATTAAGACGTATTGGGAAGTTATCATATGAACTAGCCCTACCCTCGCACATGCAGCAAGTTCATAATGTATTCCGAGTATCAATGTTAAGGAAGTATGATCCGGATGCGAGACACATAGTGGAATAAGAACACGTAAAGATACAACAAGACTTGACCAATGTGGAGCAACCAGTAAGGGTTATGGATCAAAAGGAACAAGTGCTTAGGAATAGGGTTATCAAACTAGACAGAGTTTTATGGCAGAACCATAATGTGAAAAATCGACTCGAGAGTTAATAAGCGCAATGCTAGAAAGGTATCCCCAACTGTTTTCTATTTGATTCTCGGACGGAATCCTTTTAAGGAGGGGAGACTATAATAACCCTGATTTTTGGAAATTTTTGAAACCCTGATAAATAGTAACTTCTATTGATTTTGCTAATTGAGTAAAATTATTAGACCACGCTATATAGGATTACTGTTATGGAATCAGACCATGCTATATAGGGGTACTGTTATGGAAATTCAGATATCGTATTAGTATTCCATGAAGTAAATGAGCGTATGTAAAGCTTGTTAGAATTCAAAATTCGGGCACTTTGATTTTTCCCAAAAATCCACAAGATACCAAAAGAATTGAGTATAAGGTAACATGGTTAAAAGAAATTAAATTCAAGAATTACAAGAGAAGATCATTAAAGGAATATAAAATATTAAGAAGGGTTAGGAAAGCCTAAGTAATAAAATCCCGGATATGATCCCTTAAACGATCAACGAGGACGAGAGTTAAGCGTACCGTAAAACAAATAAGCGACCAAGAATCAACCTTGTATAAGAAGCTGTGATCCACAATCTGCGATTAATACAAACAAAATATATGAATAACAAAAAGAACAATAAAAGGATAAAAAGAGAAGTTCTCGAGTCCAGCGTATATTGTCTCCTTAAAGCTATTACGACCTTCACCGTATGTTCGAGTCGTTAGTCTCCCAGGATAAAATGAGAAATCGGCGTTGTCTTCTTCAATCCGAAGTCGGAGGATCAGGTACTCCATGGTCATCTCCTTTTGCTTGTGCTTAAGGTAGTTCTTGAACATTTTCCATGCAGGTGGCAGCTTTTCAATCACAGCAGCAACTTGAAAAGATTCACTAATGATCATTCCTTCAGCATGAATTTCATGAATGATCACCTTCAGCTCTGATACCAACTTGTGACGCCCTCAATCTCGGGGTTAGGGAATGAGGACTCACACACCTTTAATTTAATAATTAAATATGCATAAACCCCGATTATCTACTAGCAGGATCAACAGGATAAAGTATGGGACAAGATTACAACTACCAATCACAAAATATAACTTACAAACCCAAATTATTATTAAATAAACAATATCGATTCCGGCTGGGAACCGACAGATAACCCATTGTATCTTTAAACACTTCTTTCTAGGCGCGAGCTCACTCATAATTACCACTACCTGCTCTGGCAACCGGAAGCCCTCAACACGGTAGGGACCACCAGGTACGCTCTTACGAGCAGTGCGCCTAAGCCTGGCCATCTTCTTGCTTAACTGCCATGGTTAGATTAAAACAAAACAAATGAGTATAAAACTCAGCAAGCAACTATATAGCAGTTCTACAATATCAATTCTCAATATGCTTTACCAAACTCAAGGCATTCTACTTTATTTGATCTAGGTTGCAGATTTCCAGCTTTTGGGTTAAGGAAAGGTTTTTTTTGAAGGAACAATATGGAGCTTTTAAGGAACAAGGCTCAACGTAGGTCGAAAGCCGACATTCATCACAAATCAATAAAGGATCAGAATAGATCTTTCAATAGAGGAAAGCAACAGTATTTCAATATATGGAATCAATCATATGATCAACAGATTTAAGAATCAGGGTTCCCGAGCTTTAACCTTCACATTAACAAAATCAACTCTTTTCAAAGCAATATAAACCATTTTCATTTTCAAAAATCAATTTACTGAACAGAAAGTTTCAGTTCCCTTTTTAAATAATCATTTAGAACCCTTGATTGGATCACTTTATCTTTCCATTTCATATTAATACGGGTGATCAGCCCGTACCGACCTCCATCCGGTCTTTAAGGTACCAATCGGCATAATTTCAGCCTTAAGTTGGACTAGCCCCGCTAGCCTCTTACCATGACTGGACTAGTCTCACTAGCCTCTTACGTCCCAATCCAATCCATCAGGAATTCATTTGGAAAACCTTGAGTTGGAAAAACAAATAGGTTTTCTAAAATTCATTTTAGCATTACAGAGAATTTGAAATCATTCGGACTTTTTCAAGTCGAAACTCATTCTTAATTCAGATTTTAAGGAAACAAAGTTCAGGGGGTGATTCAAAGATACGCAAGGAACATTTCATAAGGATTCTGTATCAGGGATAACAAAGCACTTAAGTTAGAAGGATCAACATCTGTTTAGGGATCAATAGGGTAATCAGGAGGAACGGGGTATCATTAAACAGGGTTAACAAGGATAATCAGAGGGTTCAATATATTTCATTGTTCAATACATAATTTAAACAGAAAGGACAGATTATCAAAGGGTTGAATCATTAAGTTTATCAATTACAGTTTATCAAGAATAAAGGCAGTGAACCTAAAATCAATATCAGGGTTCATAATTAAACAGTTCAATACTCTACATGGTATGAACAACATTCTCTTTATAACCATTTACACAAGTAATCAGAGTTACTTGCCTGAATTTGCTTTCCTGAAGGTTGAACTACTGCCACCTAGTAAATCCTTTCCTTTCCTAGCCTGAATGCCCTCACGCTCCGAATCTACAATAAAACCAAAACCTTAATCAGATTCTCAACTCTCGTTCCCGGAACGTTTACTATTTACGATAATCCTATCAAATGATTGACCTTAACTATACGAGTATAGTTACACAAATACACATATCATATAATATACTTCACTCTTACCCTTTATACTTTCAAGTATTCAACGAACAACTTATATCTTAAAACACACTTTTAATTCGACTTTAAACCAAATCAAGCAACCACGACTCACATGAGTACACATTTCATTCAAAACTCAATTCCATAATCATAACACTACTTATAACTGTTTAGAATCAAGGCAACTAATTCTTCTTTTTAAAATTCTATAATTCGAACCAAAAATAGCAAATAAGCAAATAATTCTTAAAATTTTCACATGCAATCACCTAGTTATCTTCTATAATCAAATCCATCACTTAAATTTGAATTTGACTTCTTAAAAATCATGATCCATTTGGCCCTACTATAAATACCAATCAAAATCAATAAATTTTTCATACCAAATCAACATAAACACATAAACAATCATTTAGTCATATAATCCAACTTAATATTCTTATAAAACAACTATACCATTCGAATTTCTCAAGAAATACAACATACAACTTTAATTTAATCTTACAAATGACATGCAAGAGTATTTTCATGGTTTAAACCTAAATCCTAGTTGATTCAAGCAAGAATAACACACCAAGTTGCTATCTTCTTCTATATTAAGCAAGAATTCGAACCAAACATAACACAATCCCACATGCATACTCGAATTTAACCTTTAATTCAATTTAGGCCCTTAGTTAATCCATCAATTTCAAAAACAACTATCAAACAATCATTTTTATCAACCAAAATCAATTTATTCTTTGATAACCCAAAACCCTATTCGGCTTTTACACTAATCAACACATGCATGGACAATTTCGACCCTTTACACTACCAATCACTCTAATCAAACAATAATTTCAAAGATTAAACATTAACAACTCATTTTCATCAACTAACATCAACTTAATTCTTTTAAGAAAAATCAAAACCCATTCGGGTGTTTTCAAGATTAACACATGCAACAATTAAAAGAACAAGTTTTTGTGTAGTAGAGTTCAGTGGTTACATCATTACTCACCACCGGTTCACCGGAGTTCATCACCGGTGGCGGTGGCCTCACGGTGGTACCCTCATTCGAGGGTATCCTACCATAAAACCTCCGATTATTTTCTAAAATCACAACAACAAACACATACAAGACAAGATCACCACAAGTTCACTTCATCTTGTTTTTATAAAGAAATAATTCGGCCTATCCGAACCTACGCACACGCACACAACCCACATGCAAGTATCAAACTACGCATGCAATAGGATTAGACCTCATATATGGAACAAGAACGAATTTCCATGGAAGAATCCATAAAAATCAAGTGTAGAAGAGTGATATACCGAGTGGAATAGAGAGAGAGAAGAGAGTGAGCTTCGAGAGTGAGAGAGATGAGAGAAAAAGAGAGAATCAAAGTGTGGCCGGGTGGAAAGAAAGGGAGGAGGAAATGAGTGTATATATATGCTTAGAGGGCAGGGGCGTTTTAGTAATTAACTAATCCCGCTTATGTTGATTAATCTTTTTCTTTTTACTCAAATAAGATAAAAACTAAATATAAATTATATCTCTCTCAGAAAGTTGAAAATTATTGCAAATGACAATTTCAAAACGTAGATCTCAAAATTATCTTTCCGACCATTACTCATAATAAGGTTTTGAGTGTATAGTTGATTTTATATGAATTTCGAGATCTCGCCTTAATAATAACATTTTTCCACATAAAATCAATTTAAAAATGCAAAGACCACCAGATAAATCCACTTATCATTTTTAAAAAGTCTCTAGGATTACTAAGATGATATCAAAAACAAATCCCATGTTTTTATCTTACTCAAATAATTTTATAAAAATGCACGAAGGTTAATTAGACCTTTATTTAAGTCACATAATTCCTTAAAAATTCATTAAAATGTCACAGAACACATATTCATGCATACAGACAACAATCTCACATATATAATCACATAATGACTCAGGTCTAATCATGGAATTTATCCTTCTTTAATCTTTATCCTTTTCTACGCGTACCGGGTCACGTTCAGCCTGACGCCCCGACACTCAGCGTTTTGATTACGCTTCTCATTATCTTTTCCAATCAACACGTCACTTTGGACGAAATACTTTATTTACTCATTCATTTCATTCAATCACACATAATTCACATTTTATATTCTTTAATTCCTTATTAGGACGGGTTCCGTTCTAACTAACGGCCCGACGACACAGCTTAACTTCTAAGCTGACTCTTTAAATTGGAACGTTTTTATTTACGCTCCTATATTCTAATATACAGCAAAGACATTTGATCAACACTTAATCACATATTTATAATCACATAACATACTTTATTGACTTGATTACGTCACAAAATTCTCAGTCGTCACAATCTACCCTCCTTAAAAGGATTCTGTCCTCAGAATCTAATCTAAGCAAATAGATGGGGATACTTTTCTTTCATTTCTCTTTCTAATTCCCAAGTCGATTCTTCGACTAATGGATTTCTCCACAACACTCTAACTAGAGTTACAACTTTATTTCTAAGTGGCCATTCTTTTCGATCCAAAATTCGTACTGGCTGTTCCACATAGGACAAATCTGGTTGGATCTCCACTAGTTCCAATTCGATCACATGGCTCGCATCAGCATTATACTTCTTTAGAAGGGATACATGAAATACATTGTGCAGATGTTGCATTTGCGGAGGTAGTGCCAATTCATATGCCACTTTCCCAACTCGACGCAATACTTCAAATGGTCCAATATACCTAGGACTCAACTTCCCTTTCTTTCCGAATCGGGTTAAACCTTTCCAAGGAGATATCTTTAACAAGACTTTGTCTCCTGATTTGAATTGCACATCTTTCCGTTCTTGATTTGCGTACTTTACTTAGCGATCTTGAGCTGCAATTAACCTTTTTCGAATCATTTCTACCTTTTCTTTCATTTGTTGAACTAGCTCTGAGCCAATTAATTTGCGCTCACCAACTTCGTCCCAATAAGTAGGGGATCTACATTTTCTTCCGTACAACGCTTCATAAGGCGGCATGCCAATACTCGCGTGATAACTGTTGTTGTAGGAAAACTCAATTAAGGGCAAATGATCGTCCCAATTTCCTTTGAAATCTATTGCACAAGTTCGCAGCATATCTTCAATTGTCTGAATTATTCTTTCACTTTGTCCGTCTATCTGCGGATGATATGCCGTACTCATTTTCAACTTAGTTCCCAAATGTTCATGGAATTGTCGCCAAAATCTCGAGTTAAACCTTGGATCTCCATCGGACACGATAGACACAGGAACTCCATGACGCATCATGATCTCATCCAGATACAATTTGATCAACTTTTCCAACGAAAACCTTTCATTTATTGGCAAGAAATATGCTGACTTCGTCAACCGATCGATTACCACCCAAATTGCATCATGATTTGACTTGGTTTTAGGTAATCCTACCACGAAATCCATCGCTACATGCTCCCATTTCCATTCAGGTATATCTAGTGGCTGAAGCAATCCGCTCGGCCTTTGATGTTTCACTTTGACTCTTTGGCACATGTAACATTTACTTATCCAATCCGCAATTTCCTTTTTAATGTTGGGCCACCAATAACTTTCTTTTAAATCCTGGTACATTTTCGACTTCCAGGGTGAATTGAAAATTTCGAGTTATGCGCTTCTTGCAAAATCTCTTGCTTTAGTTCCACAACATTAGGTATCCAAATACGTGAGCTAACACGGTATATTGCTTTCCCATCTTTTTGAGCTTTAATTTCTTCTCCCGTCAACCTATCCTTTTCGCGATTCATCACTTGCTCTTGACATCATCGAATCTTTTCTAAAATTTCAGGTTGAAATGATATTGTATATATAGCTTCACCTCCAAATTCTGGAGTTTGCACCTCTATTTCCATCTTTTCAAAATCCTTGATTATTTCTTCTGATGATGTTTACAGATTCAATCTTTCTTTTCGACTTAAAGCATCGACTACGACATTTGCCTTTCCAGGATGATAATTTATCACACAATCATAATCTTTGATCAATTCCAACCACCTTCTTTGTCGCATATTCAATTCTTTCTGAGTAAAGATATACTTTAAACTCTTCCCGTACAAATAATGCCTCTAAATCTTAAGGGCAAACACAATTGCTGCCAATTCCAAATCATGCGTTGGATACTTTTGCTCATGCGGCTTGAGTTGCCTTGACGCATATGCTATTACCTTCCCGTGTTGCATTAACACACGTCCGAGTCCTTTATATGAAGCATCACTGAATATCACAAATTCCCCTTTATCATCTGGTAGTACCAACACTGGGGTGGTTACCAACCTCTTCTTTAACTCTTGAAAACTTTCCTCGCACTTTTCTGTCCAAACGAACTTCTCGTTCTTTCTTGTCAACTTTGTCAACAGAACGACAATCTTAGAGAAATCTTGCACAAATCTTCTATAATATCCGGCTAATCCCAGAAAACTTCTGACTTCCGTAGGAGTCTTGGGTCTTTCCCAATTCATTACAACTTCTATCTTGGCTGGGTCTACTTTGATTCCTTCCTTGTTAACTACATGACCATGAAATTGCACTTCCTTTAGCCAAAATTCGCACTTTGAAAACTTAGCATACAACTTCTCTTTTCGCAGAATTTCCAAGGAAATCCTCAAATGCTCCTTATGATCTTTTTCCATCTTGGAGTAAATCAGTATATCGTCGATAAACACAATAATGAACTTATCCAAGTACTGCTTGAACACTCTGTTCATAAGATCCATAAATGCGGCTGGCGCATTTGTCAAGCCAAATGCCATTACCAAAAACTCATAGTGTCCGTATCTCGTTCGGAACGCTGTCTTGGGTATACCTTCCGCTTTAATCTTTAATTGATGATACCCAGACCTTAAATCAATCTTTGAAAAACACGAAGCTCCTTTTAACTGGTCAAACAAGTCATCGATCTGTGGTAAAGGGTACTTATTCTTGATCGTCAACTTATTCAGCTTGCGGTAATTAATGCACAACCTCATACTTCCATCCTTTTTCTTTACAAATAACACCGGTGCACCCCACGGGGATACACTCGGTCGGATCACTCCTTTGTCCAACAATTCTTGCAACTGAGCTGCCAATTCTTTCATCTCGACTGGCGCCATGCGATAGGGAGCTTTTGACACTGGTTCTGTTCCAGGAGCCAAATCAATCATAAACTCGATCTCTCTGTCTGGAGGTAGTCCAGGCAATTCATCGGGAAACATGTCCGAAAAATATCTTACTACCGGAATATCCTCGATCTTCACAGATTCTTTCTCCACGTCCACGACATGAGCCAAATAAACTTCGCATCCTTGACGCATTAACCTTCTTGCCTCAATTGCCGTTAGAAATTTCTTCTCTTGCCTCTTTCCTTTGAATATCACTTCTTCACCATCCATGGTTCTTAATTTCACCTTCTTACTTTTATATTCTATTTGCGTTTCATGGTTTGACAACCAATCCATTCCTAGTATAACCTCAAATTCTCCTAACTTAAAGGGAATTAAGTCAGCAGAAAAGTGCCGACCTTCTATAGTCACATCACAATCAGGACAAATCTTACTAGCAATAACTTTCTATTGATTTGCTACCTCTATAATCATATTAGGCTCTAGAGGGTACGCAACACAATTTAACTTATCAAGAATACTTTCGGAGATAAATGATTTAGTTGCTCCAAAATCCATCAAAACTTTTACTTCTACTAAGTTTATATCAAGCATACCTGCTACCACGTCCACATCTTGCACCGCATTTTTCATCGTCATGTTAAAGGTTCTAGCTCTGGGTTGAGCTGATGGTGCTGGGAGAGACGGCGGTCCAGCAATTCTGAGAACATTAGCCTTCTTCGCTTCTGTATTCACGTACTCAGGTACGAATCTAGACAATTCCGAAAACTTCACCTCATATTCTGCTACTGACATATCCTCCTGTCTAAGGTCCAGAAATTTCATTTCCAACTGATCTTGCATATACCTTGGCAAATACTTCTCCAGAAACATCTCAGTGAACTTCTCCCATGTCAAGTCTTTGCCTTCCCACAAAGCCTTAGAAGACTCCCACCAGAAACTTGCTTCATCTTTCAGGTAATAACTTGCATACTGAGCTTTTTTGTCGTCCTTAACTTCTACTAACTCAAAGGCTTTTTCCATTTCTCTCTACCACGACTGAGCTTTAATCGGGTCTAGCAAACCTAAGAATTCTGGGGGATGAACAGATTGAAAGTGCTTGAAATTTCCAACTTTAGGGGCCACAGGTTATTGCAAAAGCTGAGCAAGTCTGCTCATCATGGTGGTTTCTGGGTTTACTTCTGGGTCTTGGGTATGAATTTCTCCTTCTTGGTGATTTGGTGAGTTGGCCATTTCTTACAAACCTGATTGAGCAATTATTTAGCAATATGATGGCATGGCAGATATGTAACAACAGTTTCTATAAAATCTCTTTTGTGGGTTTTAAGTTTTACCCAATTTTGCACATGCAATCCTATTACTACATAATTCTCATATCGGTGTTGTTTTGTCATGGCACAGAATAGGGTTTTATGATCTTTAAACATGGTTGTACGAAAACATGGTTATATAGAAACATAATATTAAGAACAGTTTATGAGATATTTAAGGTGCACAATGGAAAGCAAGACAATGGATTTATTTAAACAAGGGTACATAAAGATAGTTCTGGATATCACATGTTCTGAAATAAGGTACAATAAATAGCAGGGTTAAACAGAGGAAAAACTGGAAAACATCCCCCTATCTACCCCTAACTTCCAACTACTACTACTACAACACTGATCTAAAATACAACAAGATAAATGAAAAGGAATCTCGGCATCTGACCAAGTATCCCAAAGCCTACCTGCGCTGAAAAACAACAATCTACGGGCTCAACCAACAGTCCTGTCTAATCGTCCAGAATCTCTCTCAACACAACCAACATCCAGCGAATGATCTTATGCAGCCTCCGGGCCTCAACATCAGCATCACCAGTGGACGGTCCCTCATCCAATCTCCTCCTGGCAACCTGCTCCACCAACTGAATCCTAGCTCTCCACTCTTCCATCACTACTGAAGTCCTCTGCCTAGAATCTCGAATCAACCTATCCACCAAAGTTCCCAACTCAGGAATGCGGGAGTACACAAAGTCTCGATCCTGGGCTAACTTGCCACCAACACTGACAGGTACAGTCTTAGGCATCTCGGACTCTGGCTTAGGGGCAGGGGTCTCTGAATCTGGCCTCAAGGGTGAAATCTGCATAGGGATCTCACTACTCTCAGAAGGGTCCTCCTCTGGGTCTGAACTAACATATACAGGCTCCTCTGGAGAGGGTGGAATGGGGTGCACAGGGGTACCAGACAAACTAATCTCTGAATCCGAGTCACTACCACTACCAGGATCCTGAGAGAAAACATAAAACAGCAACCAAGAAACAATGTTAGGGTTAAATAAAGCTTCCAGCTAACTCACACCCTAACTCTAGTTTCCACTTTACCAATCAACACTTTCCTTAGACTATACCTAATAGTCTAACTCAACTCTATATGAGTCGAACTCTCTCGCGATATAGATATATTCCCAAAATACCCTTTTTAATCCTAACTTGTCTCAGGGACTAGATCCTGTAGCTCTGATACCAACTTGTGACGCCCTCAATTTTGGGGTTAGGGAATGAGGACTCACACACCTTTAATCTAATAATTAAATATGCATAAACCCCGATTATCTACTAACAGGATTAACAGGATAAAATATGAGACAAGATTACAACTACCAATCATAAAATATAACTTACAAATCCAAATTATTATTAAATAAACAATATCGATTCTGGCTGGGAACCGACAGATAACCCATTATATCTTTAAACACTTCTTTCTAGGCGCGAGCTCACTCATAATTACCACTACCTGCTCTGGCAACCGGAAGCCCTCAACACGGTAGGGACCACCAGGTACGCTCTTACGAGCAGTGCGCCTAAGCCTGACCATCTTCTTGCTTAACTGCCATGGTTAGATTAAAACAAAACAAATAAGTATAAAACTCAGCAAGCAACTATATAGCAGTTCTACAATATCAATTCTCAATATGCTTTACCAAACTCAGGGCATTCTACTTTGTTTGATCTAGGTGGCAGATTTCCAGCTTTTGGGTTAAGGAAAGGTTTTTTTTCAAGGAACAATATGGAGCTTTTAAGGAACAAGGCTCAACGTAGGTCGAAAGCCGACATTCATCACAAATCAATAAAGGATCAGAATAGATCTTTCAATAGAGGAAAGCAACAGTATTTCAATATATGGAATCAATCATATGATCAACAGATTTAAGAATCAGGGTTCCCGAGCTTTAAGCTTCACATTAACATAATCAACTCTTTCCAAAGCAATATAAACCATTTTCATTTTCAAAAATCAATTTACTGAACATAAAGTTTCAGTTCCCTTTTTAAATAATCATTTAGAACCCTTGATTGGATCACTTTATCTTTCCATTTCGTATTAATACGGGTGATCAGCCCGTACCGACCTCCGTCCGGTCTTTAAGGTACCAATCGGCATAATTTCAGCCTTAAGTTGGACTAGCCCCGCTAGCCTTTTACCATGACTGGACTAGTCCCACTAGCCTCTTACGTCCCAATCCAATCCATTAGGAATTCATTTGGAAAACCTTGAGTTGGAAAAACAAATAGGTTTTCTAAAATTCATTTTATCATTACCAAGAAGTTGAAATCATTCGGACTTTTTCAAGTCGAAACTCATTCTTAATTCAGATTTTAAGGAAACAAAGTTCAGGGGGTGATTCAAAGATACGCAACGAACAATTCATAAGAATTCTGTATCAGGGATAACAAAGCACTTAAGTTAGAAGGATCAACATCTGTTTAGGGATCAATAGGGTAATCAGGAGGAACGGGGTATCATTAAACAGGGTTAACAAGGATAATCAGAGGGTTCAATATATTTCATGGCTCAATACATAATTTGAACAGAAAGGACAGATTATCAAAGGGTTGAATCATTAAGTTTATCAATAATAGTTTATCAAGAATAAAGGCAGGGTACCTCAAATCAATATAAGGGTTTCATAATTAAACAGTTCAATACTCTACATGGTATGAACAACATTCTCTTTATAACCATTTACACAAGTAATCAGAGTTACTTGCCTGGATTTGCTTTCCTGAAGGTTGAACTACTTCCACCTAGTAAATCCTTTCCTTTCCTAGCCTGAATGCCCTCACGTTCCGAATCTACAATAAAACCAAAACCTTAATCAGATTCTCAACTCTCGTTCCCGGAATGTTTACTATTCACGCTAATCCTATCAAACGATTGACCTTAACTATACGAGTATAGTTACACAAATACACATATCATATAATATACTTCACTCTTACCCTTTATACTTTCAAGTATTCAATGAACAACTTATATCTTAAAACAAACTTTTAATTCGACTTTAAACCAAATCAAGCAACCACGACTCACATGAGTACACATTTCATTCAAAACTCAATTCCATAATCATAACACTACTTATAACTGTTTAGAATCAAGGAAACTAATTCTTCTTTTTAAAATTCTATAATTCGAACCAAAAATAGCAAATAAGCAAACAATTCTTAAAATTTTCACATGCAATCACCTAGTTATCTTCTATAATCAAATCCATCACTTAAATTTGAATTTGACTTCTTAAAAATCATGATCCATTCGGCCCTACTATAAATACCAATCAAAATCAATCAATTTTTCATACCAAATCCGCATAAACACATAAACAATCATTTAGACATATAATCCAACTTAACATTCTTACAAAACAATTATACCATTCGAATTTCTCAAGAAATACAACATACAACTTTAATTTAATCTTACAAATAACATGCAAGAGTATTTTCATGGTTTAAACCTAAATCCTAGTTGGTTCAAGCAAGAATAACACAACAAGTTGCTATCTTCTTCTATATTAAGCAAGAATTCGAACCAAACATAACACAATCCCACATGCATACTCGAATTTAACCTTTAATTCAATTTAGGCCCTTAGTTAATCCATCAATTTCAAAAACAACTATCAAACAATCATTTTTATCAACCAAAATCAATTTATTCTGTGATAACCCAAATCCCTATTCGGCTTTTACACTAATCAACACATGCATGGACAATTTCGACCTTTTACACTACAAATCACTCTAATCAAACAATAATTTCTAAGATTAAACATTAACAACTCATTTTCATCAACTAACATCAACTTAATTCTTTTAAGAAAAATCAAAACCCATTCGGGTGGTTTCAAGATTAACACATGCAACAATTAAAAGAACAAGTTTTGGTGTAGTAGATTTCAGTGGTTACATCATTACTCACCACCGGTTCACCGGAGTTCATCATCGGTGGCGGTGGCCTCACGGTTTTATCTTCATTCGAGGGTATCCTACCATAAAACCTCCGATTATTTTCTAAAATCACAACAACAAACACATACAAGACAAGATCACCACAAGTTCACTTCATCTTGTTTTTATAAAGCAACAATTCGGCCTAGCCGAACCTACACACATGCACACAACCCACATGCAAGTATCAAACTATGCATGCAATAGGATTAGAGCTCATATATGGAACAAGAACGAATTTCCATGGAAGAATCCATAAAAATCAAGTGTAGAAGAGTGATATACCGAGTGGAATAGAGAGTGAGCTTCGAGAGTGAGAGAGATGAGAGAAAAAGAGAGAATCAAAGTGTGGTCGGGTGGAAAGAAAGGGAGGAGGAAATGAGTGTATATATATGCTTAGAGGGCAGGGGCGTTTTAGTAATTAACTAATCCCCACTTATGTTGATTAATCTTTTTCTTTTTACTCAAATAAGATAAAAACTAAATATAAATTATATCTCTCTCAGAAAGTTGAAAATTATTGCAAATGACAATTTCAAAACGTAGATCTCAAAATTATCTTTCCGACCATTACTCATAATAAGGTTTTGAGTGTACGGTTGATTTTATATGAATTTCGAAATCTCGCCTTAATAATAACATTTTCCACATAAAATCAATTTAAAAATGCAAAGACCATCAAATAAATCCACTTATCATTTTTAAAAAGTCTCTAGGAAATATGTGTTGTTGTGCATATGCATGCAAATGTTTCTAAACATGTGTTGTTGTGCATATGCATGCAAATGTTTTCTAAATCAATGTTGAAAGAAACATACTCATAAATTTAAATTTCTAAACTTTTTGTTGGTGGATTACATTTGTAGGTGTCGATGAGGAATACCAGACGGTTGTGTTCTAGCAAGCCAATTATGATAGTTAATAAACGCTTTCCAGGCCCTACTTTTTATGCCAGAGAAGGTGACACAGTCCTCATCAAAGTTAATCTAAAAAGAAACATGAGAATCGCATAAAAATAGTGTCTGCAAGAGAAGTTTCTTTTTATTAGTGTCCATAATTAATCTGAGCTGTTATCTGTATTCGATTTATAATAACCGAGAGAAAGCAGCTCACAAGTTACAAATAAATTTTGGGATTATGACTACAACTAAATTACTTACAACAAACAATTAAAAGCACGTCATTGTTTCCTGATGATTCATAAACAATGCAGGGCTTTATTATGTAGCCTGGGACTTCAACATAAAGGACTGGCCTTCTGGGAAAACCTTTCATGCAGGTGACATAATTGGTAAGCCAGCAATGATCTGTTAAATTATAATTTTATCATTGTTTTAGATCAACAAGATCTGGAAACAGGTTTTAATTAATATCTTCATATTAATTTAAAATATCTTCATATTAATTTATAATTTATGGAAATTGACATTGTAATATATATATAGGTTATATGTGTGCTGCTTGTTCCATCATTTTATGATTTTTTTCCTTCAGATGGAAGCTTGTGAGATTGAGGACGTGATAATTACTGATGCATGTTTGAAGCTTGCAATAGAACAGGTATCCAAACCAGAAATCTATCAACCAAATGTAAAGGATCTAGGATGGCTGTAGAACTGAGAAAGAAAGACAAGGAAAGGATTCAAGAACCTTTAGACCGATTGACTAGTGAACTGCAGAAGCATGAATCAAATGTTGCATCGGTTCGTAGACGACTTAGTCATGAAAAAGACAAGTGGTTAACATCTTTTTTTAACACTGTTAACCACATAGACGTTCTTATATGCAAAACTTTACAACCTACGATATGTTATTGTACCGAGTACGAAATGGGTTGATTTGGAAGGTTTTTGTCCGATACACTGAGGACTGCTTATCTTTGGAAGGTACATAATGGCTTCTTTGGCCCTTTGGTTTATCAACATACTTGAAAGAAATTATTTTGGGCAAATTGATGATTTTGTGCGTATTTTTTCATATCCATTTTCATGTTTTTCAGAAAAATGAATCAATATATGAACGTGAGTGCGGGAATATGCCAGGTTTTGCTATATATTATAGATTCCAAAACAGCCAGTGTGTTATATATGGCCAATTTATTAAGGTACATTATTTCTGGTCACGTATTCTTTTTGTCTGATTTTTCGGACATGGGGTGGGTGGGGGGATGTTTAATGTATGTTTGTAATTTACACATTGAAATCAAATTTTAACTACACGTAAAATAAAAAACTTAATCTGAATTTGTATAAAGTTGTGGCATACTGGAGGTTTGTGAACTTGTGTTAGGTTGAAAATCCAATTTCATCAACTGCCTTGGCAGAACCCCCCTGGTTCCTATGCTACGGTGTAGTAAATTTACTCACAGAATCATAGTAATCATCATTCCATCTACATAAATAAACAAAATATTACATTAGGACAGAGTGTCCAAAGCTCGCATGTACCAAACCTAAAAAATAAACCAAATAATGATTTCCATTTAGCTAATTATGCTTTAGTTTAAACAACTTTATAATTTCAGTGTTCAATGTATGTTAGAAAGATGACCATGTTTGACGTGATGGTCCTATGTGTACTTCATATCCTTGGTCACACGTTTAAAACCTCTGGTAAGAGCCCATAAACAACAAGGGCACAGCATAAGCTTTAATTACTATAGTCTCTTTTTATATCTTAGAAGGTGTTTGCTTGATCCAACACAGGTCATAAGCTTTAATTACGACGGTATTTTCTTTTACCTGAGGACTATTGATCACTGTTACTTAACAATTCTGACAATAATCTGGTAAGGACACGTGTGAAATATAGGTAACCTGTGAGTAGGATTGTTGGATTTTTTTCGTTGTTTCTTGTCTACTACTAGTGATATGTCACAGTGTGTGTTCCCCTTCACACCTTGTTGTGTGGTTTAGATAGAGTGAACGAGTACTATGGTATCATATGATTTAATGATGACGCAGTATTCTGCTTCCATATCAAAGCACCTTGTGTTAAGACCATTTTCTTACTGCAACATGTTTTTTGTTATTCTAAATTCATGCTTATTTAAGCATACTTTTATGTTTATAACATTCCCTGAGTTCTGATAGGTACACTGGAAATGGAGTCAGAGGATTACCAGATTACTCATACAATGCTTGGAGTCTCCAGAGTACATGGAGATTTGGAATGTTTTAATACTGTTAACTAAAATATCTGTTATATTTCCAGTCACCCGGAAAAGTGGGATCAATCTTATATTATCTTTATTTTAGCACTGATTGAATTCATCTCCATGCAGGTTCACAGAACAGATTATAAGACCGCAGATGGCACTTGCAATAGAAGGTTCAAGACAACGTACGCTTGGTCTTGCAGAAATTACTTGAAGCAAACCCCGGGTTGAACATTGACATGGCTCAGATTTGTGAGACAATTTCAGGTGACACAGGAGCTGATGGTACTCCTCTTACCGATGGTCGAAGAACTTGGACCATTTGTTATCCCTCTTCTACGTTATTTTCAAAGACTTGTATGCTTTTGCGTTATCTTGCAAATTTATTTCATAGAAAGAGTACTTGTATGTCTTAAGTTATATTTTGGTATGATGTATTGTAATTGTTGGTTGGACAGAATGTAATGGTTGGATATGTAGTTAAGACTGGTTGGATGAATTGAATTGGTTGTGAATGTTGTTGAATTTATGGGAAATCAAGTATTTGAAAAGTATAATTCAATTTTTTACAGTTCAGGTGTTGCAATAGCCTATTAGTATGTTGCAAAAGGGTGCTAAATTATGCACATAAATTTCTTTTTTGCAACATTAAAGGTGTTACAATAGGTGTGTTGCCATAGATGATAAAGATCCCTATACGTAGGCCCCACATGTGGGTCCCACCAGTGGGACCCAGCCATGTGTCCTTCCACGTGTCCCCCCACGTGTCCCCCCACGTGTCCCGCCACGTGTCATACCCCAGGTGGGACATATTTTTGTCAGTTAGTATACCTATTGCAACACCATGTCTGTGTTGCTATATTCTAAAAATTCTGTTGCAATTGATATCTATAGAAACATATTTTGTTGTGTTGCTATAGATTGACACTGGTGTAAGGTTAGATACCTATAGTGACTGCCTTAGACCCAACACCGAAAAAGTATTGCAATAGACCCATTTTCTCCTATAGCAACATTTTTAGGGGTCTATAGCAACACATTTTTGGTGTTGGTTAAAGCCATTTATGGCTTAGTGTTATTTTATAGAATAACCCGCATTTACTCAACTAAATTCCATGCGTTCACTCCTGAACTCCATGTACTCCCTAAAAGATCATTCAAAGCTCAAAGGCTTAACCTCGTACCATACGGGTCTCATTGTTTCGTCATCATGGGAACATGCCAGGGGTTTCCCCACAGTGATTTGGTGATCATGATTTAGTTGGCCCATTGAACCAAGTTCTTGGGATCTCTAGTCAGCATTGGTTGGGTGTCCACCATGACTCCTTTAAGCAATAGGCCTAAGGCCCATCCCCCTCGATGATTTCTCAACCACTTCTCTTGATAACCCTTTGGTTAGCGGATCCGCGATATTATCCTTTGACGGTACACTACACCATAAATGGCCTACAGCAACACCAAGAAAATGTTACAACATGTCCAAAAAAGTGTTACCACAGCCAGAAAAAGGCCTAAGGTAACATAAAAATTATGTTGCTTTTTTTCGAGTTACCTTTGGCCCCTAAGGTAACATTACTTTTGTCCAGGTGTAACATTCACATTTGTGTTACAATAGCTGTCAAAGGTAACATCAATCTATGTCTATAGTATCACAATATGTATGTTACCTTTGGACTTATAATATCCAAAAAAAATGGGGCCCACTTGTGGGCCCCACTGGTGGGCCACAAAATCATTGTAATATTTTTTTCCGTACTGTAAAAGTTTTATAATTATTTGTATTATATTAAACCAATTTTTTTGTAACACTTATGTACCTAATGTAACATATTTCTCAAAAAAAAATTGAAAGGATTTGTTTGTAAATTGAACATGCCATAAACCTGTTTTACATACAAGTCGACAAAATAAACAAAAATATGCTCTATAATGTTAACCAGAGCTTCCTGATCTGTAACAATGTCAGGCACAACATCATGGGACTCAAATCCCCAAAAATGGCTTCCTATCCTGGAATTTCCTAACTAAACTTCATCAGATATAAAAAGGCCTCCTACTTTCTTGATGGTGCTATGTACAGCAGACTGATAACCTGGAGCCAATTCAACAATACCACCAACTCCCTGCCACAAAAAGGAGGTGCCTCAGTTGTCACAAAATATTTGCTTTGTATTTTGCAGGAACTAACTATTGGGCAAAAATATATCAATAAGGTAACCTGAATTGCTTCACAAATAAAACCAGCAACATTGCCCGAAGTACCAAACTGAATGAGATCATCAACGTCTTTAACATACTATTCACCATCAGAACCAAAAACTCCTTTATATGGGTCTCGATTCATGGCATGATGAACTCTAGTCTTTTGCATAAGAAACATAATCAGAAAAATACAATTAATTTATTTTTAAATATTCAAATGTGTGTGGTCAACACGAGTATGCTAATGTAATATCAAGTATGTTATAATTCATTTGTGGGTGCCAAATTATAACAAACTATAAAAAGATATACGAGCATCTCATGACACCTGCAAGTTAATCTGTTCATATAAAACCCAGAGGATTATTAATTACTTGTGAGAGGTTACATTTTACAACAGTTTCACTAGTTCACATACTGGCACATATATTTCTTTTATATTATGATTGTGTTCTTAGTATGTGTACAAAGTCAGAAGTGTCTTCATCAAATAAGAAACTCTAGTGTACAAAAAAACAAGTCTCAAATTAAAAGACCTGAAAAAACGAGGAAGATGCAGATACTCCTACCCTGTTACTATTGCTCTTTCGAAGAGAGAAGCTCCTACTACCTACTTCCCCAATAATTTCCGACTTATTTAAACCTGCAGTATAACAGAAGTGGTTAATTTTTCTTTTTCTAGACAAAATTTGAGTACACTAGTCACAACTCAGATCAGTGGTTCATAGCTAAATGCTTAACAAAGAGCTTTAGCATAATAATAAACTAGTATTTTCTAAAAGCTTTAGCATAATAATAAACTAGTATTAATAAAGAGTCGATGATCAGATTAGTCTAACTCGACTTGATCTACTACAAATCTCCTTAAATTTCAGATAGAAGGCTGACCATGCTTGGTCGAGCTGCACACTTTGCCTTCAAGGTTACAACCTTGGGAGCAAAAAGGCCATGGCCTTCAGTCATATCAACCATCTCTTCACAGATAAGGTCCCAGTTAAAACACTGAATCAATGCTCCTAATGCCAATACAACTACCCGCGTAACCTGTAATAACCCCAAAGTTTTTGAACTTTTAGTAACCCTTATGAATAGTGTTTTGCTGATTATGCTGAATAAGAAAACTTTTCAAGTCACACTATGTAGGGGTTCTTGTATTGTTATTATGAGATCTTATTAGTACTTCATATGGGATATAAGTGTATGTAAAGATCATCAGAATCCGAATTCGAACACTTTGATTTTTCCTGAAAATCCACCAGATACCGAAAGAATTGAGTAGAAGGGAACAGGATAAAAAGGATTTAAATTCAAGGACTATAAGAAAGGATCATAAAAGGAATATAATGTATTGATAAAGGTTAAGGGAACCCAAGTAATAAGATCCCGGGTATGATCCCTCAAACGATAAACGAAAACGAAAGTTAAGCGAACCGTATAACAGATCGGCGGTCATTAGCCAAGTAATTAGGAGCTAATGAAAGAGGTTAGTGAGGATGATGTCATCAAACCAATAAGAAGAGGACAAGCATGGGAAGATGACATAAGAATGATGACCTAAGCATGACCAAAAAGGAAGGAAGGTTGGTTGATTATAAACCACACAAAATTCACCATGGTTAAAAGGTAATAAATCAAAACAAAAGTGGATCAACCAAGCCAAATAAATCAAAAAACACAAAAACAAAGTTGACTCTCATTATTCAAGAGAAGCTCTCGGCTTTTCTTCTTTTTCAAAGAGGAAAATTTCAAAATCCAAGATCCAACCATTGTTAAATTGCAAGGTAATTATCCAAGGGTCCTTATGATTAGTTATGGCTATCCTAGGAGTTTAAGCTTCAAATTCCTTCACAATCTCTTCCTGAAATTCATGGAAGAAGAGGGTGAATAGTGTTTTTCAAGAACTTAAAATTTTGTTCTTGAGTTTTTGTTTAGATTAAGCTTTGGTAAGGACTTTCAAGGGTGATTCCAAGCTCCTTAGTTACTTTTACTCACCAAGGAAGGTATAATCTCATACCCTAGCCCTACTTTTGTATATTTAGAGCTTTTGTGTTTGGTATGGTTCATGGGAAGCTTGATTATTGTGTATTTAGAGATATGTTGGTTTTGTGATGTGTTTGGCATTGTAAATCTTGTTGATTAGTTAAAGAACTTAAGTAAAGCTTTTAGTTCATGTCGGGAAGTAGTATAAATTTGGAAATATTGAGTTGTTGGGGCTGTTGTAGAATTGTATGAATGGAGTTAGGTTGAATGATTGAATTGTTGTTGATTGGTGGTTGATTTGGACTAGGATAAAAATTTGTAATCGCGTAAATATAGCCGTCGTAATGTCCGATTTACTTTAGACTGTTTTTGTTCCTAACATCAGGACCCGAGAACTCACTGTTAGGTTTTGACCATTGTCATGATTAGATAGTTCATGTTACGAGCTTCGTTTTGATATGTGGTTCGTTTGAAACCTTGGTTAAGGACCTTAAGTGACTAATTAGGATATGAAACAATTATGTTAAGTGGATTAGGAAGTTGGTAAGGTACTCGCGAAAGAATAGCCTTAAAACTCTTAATGGTTAATTTATTAAAAATGGTGGAGCCGAGGGTACTCGAGCGACTTAAGAGAATCATTAGCAGCAAAGCGAGCGTTAGAGTCTAATTGGTTAAAGTATAGATTCTTAAGCGACTTTGGTTTAATTCCAACTTTTTATGTGGTTTGTAGGTTACCAGACTCATCCCAGGACTTTTACCACCCCCAGTCGCTCAGGCAAGTTTTCCACCCGTTATACTGTTGTTGTGATGTATACATATGTATATGCATTATCTTGTGATAGATGCATGGTGGTTAATTAGCAAATCTTATGATATATTGGAGCATGTGATACGGTATATATGCATGTCTGTTTCATAATCTTGATATATATGTGTTGATTCAAATGCTTATTAGTTGCATAATACCTATGCTAGAGATAAGCAGTAATTGCGTATACCCTTAGTATAGGGGACCCAAAGGTGAACATTTTCTAAAACCGGGAGTCGATGTTCCCGAGTATATTATATATATATATAGATATAGTTTTCAAAACTATGAATCGAATAAGGTTTATTTGATAACTTTATTTTATTAATGAATATTATTTGAATATTCATTCGAGGACTTATGACTCCGTCTATTTTATTAATGAATATTATTTTGAATATTCATTCAAGGACTTATGACTCCGTCTATTTTATTAATGAATATTATTTTGAATATTCATTCGAGGACTTATGACTCCGTCTATTTTATTAATGAATATTATTATTTGAATATCCATTCGAGGACTTATAACTCCGATTATTTACTAATTATTATTCTTTATTTTATTAAAGAATAATGTGTCGATAATCAAACTCACTTTTGATTATTCAAATAAAGATCATACTTTCGTATAATAATATCTTTGGTTAATTATTATTATTCATTTCAAGTATGAGTTTTAAAACTTCTACTTCAACTTTTTTTATAAAGATCATCCTTTATGGGAATATTATTTAAACAATAATATTCAGATATTTTCTAATATATCGGGACTGGTTTATTACATTAAATCATCATTACTCCAAACATTCTTAAAAATGTTTTCGAGTCTTCAAAATGATTTTTAAAAGTTAGGGCGGATCCCAAAACTCATTTTTATATTTAAGATCTTCCTTTCGAAGGGGATTTAAATACTCGCTCAAAACTTGAGGGATCCGGCTCTGTGGTGTATTTTATATTCGCAACAAGATTGCTGTGTTGATAAAAGAGTTTTTGATTACTTACCGAACACTCGGGAAGCAAAATTCTTGGAATAAGTTAATCCATTAACAGGCATCGCCTGGGAAATATCGGTGAGTTTTCCTTTCCAACTAGATACGACTTCTTGGTGGAGCCGTATCAACAAGTTTCTACTTGGGGAAAGGGGGGACGAGCTTTACGTTTCAGAGTCATGGATTTCATCTGAACTAGGAGTGGCGTAAGTGGTCGAGTGGCGCCGGCCCAGCCTTGTTTATTGGCCCAAATGGCCGGAAGTTCCGCTAAGACGGTCCATTCCTTAGTAGTCCAGTGTTCGGTTGACAAGTAAATCCGACAGGTTCTCCTCTACATGTAGAAAATGGTGGGGTTGCACTACTGCGACTGATCATCGTGAGTGGTCTTCCTGGCGCGCCAAACTCCCGTAATGAGTTCATCATCCAGTTGGATATTTCTGCAACACTACCCAGAGCACTTCGATAGAAAGGCTACGGTTGGGTGATTGTTGAGTGTTGGCAGGGTCGACTTTTCAAAATGATGTTTGCATCAAATGAAGTATCTCGTAACTTCATTTTATTTTGATGATATTTCAAAGATTGATTCTATACAAGTTTTGTCTTGTAGCTTAATCTATGGGATGAACTATTTATACATTGAACGGTGGTAGTTCAAGTAGTATTCGGAAAAGATATAAGTATATTGGAGTATCTTGTAACTTCATCTTTTAAACTTATATCTAGTAAATGATTATCTTGTGCATGTCAAAGATTTTCAGAAAAACGTTGAGACAAGGTTAGATATATGAGATCACCTTGCAACGATATTTTTATACAGTTATAAACTGGAACTCTGTGGATGTTATACATGTCAGAGAATTTCAAATATTGTGAAAAGTATATATATATGTATATATATACTGAATATTTTGCGACTTGGTCGCGTTAAGATATCAGCTTGGTTCATTTCTTTTGACCAAGACTTTCATGAGTACTATGAGAATGCTCATATATTGTTAATCATTATACATATTATTTTGGTGGGCTTGTTGCTCACCCTTGCTTTCTTCTTTCATCACACAACAACAGATAGAAAAGATGAATAAGACCAAGCTTCCAATTCGCAAGCGGTTAGAAAATGTTCCGCAGTTTTCTGGAAGCGTTGATGCCGCCGTAGCTGAGGTAAGAGCTGCCAATAGGCTAGGTTTTCAACTATTGATGAACCAGACTTATGTATAATATGAATTGTAATAATGGAAAGGAATATGTAAATTATTCAGAAACCCTTTTAAGGTGTAAAGGTTTATAATTGTGGAATAAAATAACTTGTGTTATTTTTGGTATTCATCTCTGAGACTATAACTTGTAATGTGTGTGTGTGTATATTGTGGGGTCACAGTTGTCAGTAGTTGGTTGACTGTTAAGATTAAGTATTGATAAGGGAAATGGAACTCGTGACAACCCAAATCCCCGACCCCGGATTTGGGGTTGTTACAGAAGTGGTATCAGAGCCAAGCGTTATAAACCTCAGAGATGATGTGACGTTAAGATAATAAGTTCACAAAGATAATAAGAACTCTTGCCAAGTTCATAGTCGGGCTACCTAGCATAGTACTGACAGTTAAAACCCTTACGAGAACCCTTATAAATATTATGATAGTAACATAGTTCATTCTCGTATAGGGCAGCGGGGCACCGAACCCTGAGGTTCAGGAGCATCAGCATGAGGATGTTTTATTACATGTTGGAGATCAAATTGTGAATCCAATAGAGTACCCTAACGAGGGACATGATGAGATTCATATTGAGAATGTTACAGTTGAGGATGTTATCCCAGAAGGGATTGTTGCTGAGGAGGATCTCGTGGAGGATCCTGACGAGAATGAAGAGAGGACCGCTGAGGAATTAATGACCGTAGTCAGGGCGACTACCAGAGCAAGAATAGCCACGAGGGTGGCACTAGAGGATGAAGAGTTACCAAGGGCACAAAGGTTAATGAGGGCAGGAGGAGTGGGGCCTTCCACGGCACCAATTACACCAGTATCAGACCCTCTTCCAGAGGTTCCTGTAGACACCCATGAGGTTCCACCGATTCCTATTCCCTCCCCTGTACAGAGCCCAACACCTACTGAGGAAATGCCACCTTTATCTCCTGCACCACTGTCACCTGATACCGTGCTTGGTTATTCATTTGGATCCCCTGGGCCTGCACCACCTGCACCCCATGGACTGCTAGATGCTACCACTCAGGCTTCTCTTATCGCTGATTATTATATGACTTTGGGTGGCCTGTCTGAGGCCCGTAATGTTAGGAGTGATCTGTTGGATCGACTTACTGCACCGAGGATTGAAGGCGGGGTACTTCCGGCAGGATTAGCTTATAGCATGGAAAGGATTGAGGCTACCACCCGTGTTACAGCTAGAGGCCATCTTGAGGGTCAGATTGATCCAGCTCTACTTGCAACTATCTTAGACCTCATCACCACTTTAATGGAGCAGGTTAGGGATGTCGTGCGTGCCCGCATTTCTTGATCCATAATAGTGTGCAGAGTCTGAGCAATCTGACAAGAATTTCATGCAGCACCGCTTTTGGAGGATTAGCCTAAGTTATGAATGATTAGTTTTTAATGACTAGATGATTATCGATGGTAGTACTTTTGGGATAGAAGCGATCAGATCAAATGATGTAATTCCCTTTAATGTGTTTAGTTGTTGTACCCTCGAACAAATGGTTAAGTATATATTCGTTAATTTCAGTTCAGATCAATTTGTTTGTGATAAGTTCATATTGTTAATTGCGCTGTTAACACTTAAGAGAGTGTCATGAAGTTTATAGAACTTGAGAATTCATAATTTGCAAACATGCAAGGACTGAATGAGGGAAAGACTTAAGCAAAGTAAGTAAGACAAATATCCAGAGATTCTCAAAATTTTTCCAAGCATTATGCCCCAATGAGGAATAAGATTAGGGGCAAACCTTGAATGTGATAATCAGGGAGGTCGTAATTAAGATAAAAGGAACCCAGAATATAATGAAGTGGAAATGAGGATTTTAAATTAAAAGATGACCCCAATTATGGGGAGTAGGAAGAACTATTTAGACTGAGAAAACAGAAGTCGAGCAAGATAGGAAGAACCAGGATGGTACTCCTATTGGGCAATCCATGGACCTGCCTAAAACAAAACTTATACTTTTACCCCTAACCACCACCTTGAGGAAACAATGTGGTGTGAAATTCTTTTAGGACCTTTAAGTCGCTAAGCTCTCAGAGTTCCAAGGAAATAGCTGACCCAGTCGAGGAAAGAGCCTGGCTAAAGGAAATACAGGAATCATTTGAGATTTTAAATGATTGACGAATCATAAAAGACTGTTTCTGTCACTTACCCTCCTAAGAGAGAGACCACCCACTGGTGAAAGACCAAGAAAGGCACGGAGCAAGAGGTTATGATAAACTGATTAAAGTTCAGTCAATTGTTTTCGAGAAAGTAAATCCCAAGGTTATGGAGATAGTGTAAAAGCTTTAAGAGCCAGAACAAAGGCGGACGAATATGATGAATTATGAATCTAAGATTGTAAAAGTTGTAAAGATTCGTTCGGAGGACAAGAATCCCAGAATGACGTGATGTTTGAAGTAAATAATTAGTGGGTTCATGAAATGATTGTAAAAGAAAGGAAAATAAAAAGAAACTGAAGTGGAAAGGAATATAAAGGCATAAGAGATGTACATATTGTACCCCCTTTAAGTTGGGAGAATTCGAGGAAACCTTGAGATAGTTCGAAGGATAAATAATGAGACGCGGATAGACTGAGGAGACAAGAAAGTAGGAAATTAGGAAAATTGGATGAAGTGTAAGAATGTGAAGTGTAAGACCGGTGGCATGATACCCAGAAAGGGAGACGCCAGATATGAAAGACATCCCAACATTGAGATGACTGTTGAGATAAACAACAAAAGAAAATGAGGAATTATTAAGAAGAAGTTCACGTTGAACACGACCAGTATCTTCCAGAACATCCTTGTTATCGTCACCAAATTAGGCATATACTATCGAGGTGGGAATGATTGAATAAGACACCCTTATCAGGGATATATGACTTGATTTATCCATGGAAGGATGCATGTACCTTTTTAAAGGTGGAATTAAGGATAAAACATAGGTAACTTAAAATGAATCCTAGGGGAATGCATAAAGGTTGGCATTTCACCCTTAATAGGGATGGTATGAGTTTTGACAGTATGAATTGCAAAGGATTAAGGTAGTAACATCCTTTAAAGATCAGTAGAGAAACTTTTCAGAAGTACATAGATAATGGTTCTAGTATTAGTAAATGGTATTTTGATATGCCCTGTATCTAGGGAATACAGGAGGAATGATTCAAGGATAACCTTAGAGGTTTTACAAGGAGAAAGGTAATATTCAAAATTCTCAAGAATAGAAATTTTGATAAAAGAAATATGAAGTAATAATAATAATACCAAGTGGGGCACATTTTAAACCATGAGAAAGTATAGATTGAACCCAACGAAGGTCAAGAATGGTGAAAACAAGAAGGACCCAAGATAAGAGACGTCCTAAGTATGATCGAGAGTCAGTCGTGACAATGATTAACCTCTAAAGACTGAGGCAATAACTTATGGAAAAATTGTGGTATTTTTTTTACTCATCAGATTTTAAGGAAAACATCTTCACACAAGCAGTGGTTGGAAATGAGGTAGAAAATTTAGTTGGAGATCGTTCAAACGACATTGATTGTAAGGAAATTTTACTATCAGGAAAGGCCAAAGAGGTGGCCGACACTTAAGTGTAAGAGAGCAATTATAGGCGATCGTGCCAGAGGAATACAGTGATGATGGTTGAAGCCGTAAAGATTGTATTATGGTTTGGAAGATTGACATTCCTTCTGATGATTGTGCAATACCCAACTGTAATAGTAGTTTGGTAAAGGTTTAATTCGTATAATCGCCATGAGCGGGCTATCTATCTTAGAAGGTCCTATCTTGAGAATAAGCTAGGACCATGTTTCAAAAAGGACTAAACAAACCTTTGAGTTAAGTCTTCTATTGAAGGCATATGATTATGAATGGTATTAACCTGCTATCGTTGTTTTGATTGAAACTCTTCTGCAATTTTATCTGTTTCATGTCATATGTACGTCAAGTTCAGGAGTGTTCTTCATGAATCATGAACGGTGATCATGTTACCTCCTTAGAAGAATTTGATACGACATGTATGGACTCCGTATGGTTAGCTATTAAGATTCCAAGGAAAACGAATAATGATAGTAGGTCAGTGGTGGACCATAGTAATGCAGCAACGATTCTTTGAATAATGAGCCGATTACAACCGTGAGAGTTGTAGTGTAATGGATGTTGAGATTAGGTACCCCTAATCGGGTTGTGGTGATGTATAAGTTATCCTTGAATAGACTAATTAAGTAGATTATCTACCTATTGAATACTTATTCCTTCTTATCAATAGAGAGTCGTATTACTATACGAGGAAGGTTGCGGTGCAAGCATAGGATTCTAGTAACGATGATGTCTAGAATGAGACTCCAGATTCGATTTTCGATGATGAGGGATTTCAAAGGTGATTGAGTATAAGCTCGAGGAAGAGCATGGGTCCATAGAATGATGGACAGAATAGCAAAAAAATAAAAAACATATATATATATTTAAGCATGTGAAATGCGATGCGATAATACTTGATGTTGATATATATACACATATGTTTTGTTCTCCTATGACAAACCTCTATAGTTCAGAGGTAGATTCCAAGCCAGATATTTATGGCAGTATATTTTTTTTCTCTTCATATACAATTCTCTTCAATTCGTTCTTTTCTCTCCTTTTCATTTTGTATAAGCCGAGAAGAACAACCCTTCCAGAAGGGGAGGTATTGCCGAATGACTATCTATCTGTGTGATAGAAGCCTAGTAGGATACCACATGTTGTTTAATTGCTTGTCAAGTACTAAAGGCCGGCCACCTTCTGTACTAACTATGCGATATAAAAAGTGTTCATGATCATAGTGATCTCTCAATAAATTCTTTTACTTCTATACGATGGATCAAGCTTTCAAAGATAGAAGCAGCTAGAAAGGAGTAGTCTCAGTGCGGTGGTATTCTGAATCTAACGCGTTCGTGATACTAAGGTTGACGTAATTATTAAAAGGTTATAGAATGCTAACGAGCAAAAGTGTAACCGTTATAGTATTATGTACGGAAGATAGTAATGACTACGAACTGGAAAAGAATGGGTATTGAGAAGCAAAAGCTATAATGCTAGAAGCTATGATGAGAGTCTGTGCAATAGACTTGAAAGAATTTGAAATGATCACTTAACACGGATTGAGTTTTCTTACGACAATAGATCATATGTCAGTATTGAGATATCGCCTTATGAGATCCTTGAGGGAAGACAATGTCGATCTCCCTTATGATAGGATGATGTTACAGAGCGCAAGATGCTCAGACCAGTAGTGGTCCAAAGGACCAAGGGTATAATAGATCTAATCAGAGGACGGCTGGTAGTAGCCCAAGGTGGACATAAAAAGTATGTTGATTTGACACGAAAGGACAAGGAATAGGAAATAGGGGACCTAGTAATGTTAAAGGTATCCCTTGAAAATGATGGATGAGGTTCGGAAAGAAAGGAAAGCTAAGTCCACGAATTGTTGGACCCTTTGAGGTATTAAGACGTATTGGGAAGTTAGCATATGAGCTAGCCCTACCCCCGAACATGTAGCAAGTTCATAACGTGTTCCACGTATCAATATTAAGGAAGTATAATTCGGATGCCAGACAAATAGGGGAATATGAGCGCATAGACATGCAACCCGACGTAACCTATATGGAGCAACCAGGAAGGGTTATAGATTGAAAAGGAACAAGTGCTTAGGAGAAGGGCTATCAAACTAGTCAGAGTTTGATGGTAGAACCACAATGTGGGAAGATTGACTTGAGAGTTAGAAAGTGCAATGCTAAGAAAGTATCCCGATTCATTTTTTCCTGATTCCGGGACGGAATCCTTTTAAGGAGGGGAGACTGTAATAACCCCAAAGTTTTTGAACTTTTAGTAACCCTTATGAATAGTGTTTTGCTGATTATGCTGAATAAGAAAACTTTCCATGCCACACTATGTAGGGGTTCTTCTATTGTTATTATGAGATCTTATTAGTACTTTATATGGGATATAAGTGTATGTAAAGATCGTCAGAATCCAAATTCGAACACTTTGATTTTTCCCGAAAATCCACCAGATACCGAAAGAATTGAGTATAAGGGAACAGGATAAAAAGGATTTAAATTCAAGGATTATAAGAAAGGATCATAAAAGGAATATAATGTATTGATAAAGGTTAAGGGAACCCAAATAATAAGATCCCGGGTATGATCCCTCAAACGATAAACGAAAACGAAAGTTAAGCGAACCGTACAACAGATCGGCGGTCATTAGCCAAGTAATTAGGAGCTAATAAAAGAGGTTAGTGAGGATGATGTCATCAAACCAATAAGAATAGGACAAGCATGGGAAGATGACATAAGAATGATGACCTAAGCATGACCAAAAAGGAAGGAAGGTTGGTTGATTATAAACCACACAAAATTCACCATGGTTAAAAGGTAATAAATCAAAACAAAAGTGGATCAACCAAGCCAAATAAATCAAAAAACACAAAAACAAAGTTGACTCTCATTATTCAAGAGAAGCTCTCGGCTTTTCTTCTTTTTCAAAGAGGAAAATTTCAAAATCCAAGATCCAACCATTGTTAAATTGCAAGGTAATTATCCAAGGGTCCTTATGATTAGTTATGGCTATCCTAGGAGTTTAAGCTTCAAATTCCTTCACAATCTCTTCCTAAAATTCATGGAAGAAGAGGGTGAATAGTGTTTTTCAAGAACTTAAAATTTTGTTCTTGAGTTTTTGTTTAGATTAAGCTTTGGTAAGGACTTTCAAGGGTGATTCCAAGCTCCTTAGTTACTTTTACTCACCAAGGAAGGTATAATCTCATACCCTAGCCCTACTTTTGTATATTTAGAGCTTTTGTGTTTGGTATGGTTCATGGGAAGCTTGATTATTGTGTATTTAGAGATGTGTTGGTTTTGTGATGTGTTTGGCGTTGTAAATCTTGTTGATTAGTTAAAGAACTTAAGTAAAGCTTTTAGTTCATGTTGGAAAGTAGTATAAATTTGGAAATATTCAGTTGTTGGGGCTGTTGTAGAATTGTATGAATGGAGTTAGGTTGAATGATTGAATTGTGGTTGATTGGTGGTTGATTTGGACTCGGATAAAAATTTGTAATCGCGTAAACATAGCCGTCGTAATGTCCGATTTACTTTAGACTGTTTTTGTTCTTAACATCAGGACCCGAGAACTCACTGTTAGGTTTTGACCATTGCCATGATTAGATAGTTCATGTTACGAGCTTCGTTTTGATATGTGGTTCGTTTGAATCCGATGTACGGTTTAGGAGAAACGACCGTTTTAGGTAACGGCGTTTCGCGAACAAACCATTTCCCCTCGCCTTACTTTGTAACCTTGGTTAAGGACCTTAAGTGACTAATTAGGATATGAAACAATTATGTTAAGTGGATTAGGCAGTTGGTAAGGTACTCGCGAAAGAATAGCCTTAAAACTCTTAATGGTTAATATATTAAAAATGGTGGAGCCGAGGGTACTCGAGCGACTTAAGAGAATCATTAACAGCAAAGCGAGCGTTAGAGTCTAATTGGTTAAAGTATAGATTCTTAAGCGACTTTGGTTTAATTCCAACTTTTATGTGGTTTATAGGTTACCAGACTCATCCCAGGACTTTTACCACCCCCAGTCGCTCAGGCAAGTTTTCCACCCGTTATACTGTTGTTGTGATGTATACATATGTATATGCATTATCTTGTGATAGATGCATGGTGGTTAATTAGCAAATCTTGCGATATATTGGAGCATGTGATATGGTATATATGCATGTCTGTTTCATAATCTTGATATATATGTGTTGATTCAAATGCTTATTAGTTGCATAATACCTATGCTAGAGATAAGCAGTAATTGCGTATACCCTTAGTATAGGGGACCCAAAGGTGAACATTTTCTAAAACCGGGAGTCGATGTTCCCGAGTATATTATATATATATATATATAGATATAGTTTTCAAAACTATGAATCGAATAAGGTTTATTCGATAACTTTATTTTATTAATGAATATTATTTGAATATTCATTCGAGGACTTATGACTCCGTTTATTTTATTAATGAATATTATTTTGAATATTCATTCGAGGACTTATGACTCCGTCTATTTTATTAATGAATATTATTTTGAATATTCATTCGAGGACTTATGACTCCGTCTATTTTATTAATGAATATTATTATTTGAATATCCATTCGAGGACTTATAACTCTGATTATTTACTAATTATTATTCTTTATTTTATTAAAGAATAATGTGTCGATAATCAAACTAACTTTTGATTATTCAAATAAAGATCATACTTTCGTATAATAATATCTTTGGTTAATTATTATTATTCATTTCAAGTATGAGTTTTAAAACTTCTACTTCAACTATTTTTATAAAGATCATCCTTTATGGGAATATTATTTAAACAATAATATTCAGATATTTTCTAATATATCGGGACTGATTTATTACATTAAATCAGCATTACTCCAAATATTCTTAAAAATATTTTCGAGTCTTCAAAATGATTTTTAAAAGTTAGGGCGGATCCCAAAACTCATTTTTATATTTAAGATCTTCCTTTCGAAGGGGATTTAAATACTCGCTCAAAACTTGAGGGATCCGGCTCTGTGGTGTATTTTATATTCGCAACAAGGTTGCTGTGTTGATAAAAGAGTTTTTGATTACTTACCCAACACTCGGGAAGTAAAATTCTTGGAATAAGTTAATCCATTAACAGGCATCGCCTGGGAAATATCGGTGAGTTTTCCTTTCCAACTAGATACGACTTGTTGGTGGAGCCGTATCAACAAGTTTCTACTTGGAGAAAGGGGGGACGAGCTTTACGTTTTAGAGTCATGGATTTCATCTGAACTAGGAGTGGCGTAAGTGGTCGAGTGGCGCCGGCCCAGCCTTGTTTAATGGCCCAAATGGCCGGAAGTTCCGCTAAGACGGTCCATTCCTTAGGAGTCCAGTGTTCGGTTGACAAGTAAATCCGACAGGTTCTCCTCTACATGTAGAAAATGGTGGGGTTGCACTACTGCGACTGATCATCGTGAGTGGTCTTCCTGGCACGGCAAACTCCCGTAATGAGTTCATCATCCAGTTGGATATTTCTGCAATACTACCCAGAGGACTTCGATAGAAAGGCTACGGTTGGGCGATTGTTGAGTGTTGGCAGGATCGAGTTTTCAAAATGATGTTTGCATCAAATGAAGTATCTCGTAACTTCATTTTATTTTGATGATATTTCAAAGATTGATTCTATACAAGTTTTGTCTTGTAGCTTAATCTATGGGATGAACTATTTATACATTGAACGGTGGTAGTTCAAGTAGTATTCGGAAAAGATATAAGTATATTGGAGTATCTTGTAACTTCATCTTTTAAACTTATATCTAGTAAATGATTATCTTGTGCATGTCAAAGATTTTCAGAAAAATGTTGAGATAAGGTTAGATATATGAGATCACCTTGCAACGATATTTTTATACAGTTATAAACTGGAACTCTGTGGATGTTATACATGTCAGAGAATTTCAAATATTGTGAAAAGTATATATATATGTATATATATACTGAATATTTTGCGACTTGGTCGCGTTAAGATATCAGCTTGGTTCATTTCTTTTGACCAAGACTTTCATGAGTACTATGAGAATGCTCATATATTGTTAATCATTATACATATTATTTTGGTGGGCTTGTTGCTCACCCTTACTTTCTTCTTTCATCACACAACAACAGATAGAAAAGATGAATAAGACCAAGCTTCCAATTCGCAAGCGGTTAAAAAATGTTCCGCAGTTTTCTGGAAGCGTTGATGCCGCCGTAGGTGAGGTAGGAGCTACCAATAGGCTAGGTTTTCAACTATTGATGAACCAGACTTATGTATAATATGAATTGTAATAATGGCAAGGAATATGTAAATTATTCAGAAACCCTTTTAAGGTGTAAAGGTTTATAATTGTGGAATAAAATGACTTGTTTTATTTTTGGTATTCATCTCTGAGACTATAACTTGTGATGTGTGTGTGTGTATATTGTGGGGTCACAGTTGTCAGTAGTTGGTTGACTGTTAAGATTAAGTATTGATAAGGGAAATGGAACTCGTGACAACACGAATTCCCGACCCCGGATTTGGGGGTGTTACATAACCAAACCTTCTCCAGGACACTTCCTTCTCCCTGATCCAAATGGCATGAATCCAAGCCCCACATTACCACCCTCCTGGAATCTCTCAGGCCTGAAGTTCTCAGGGTCTCCCCAGATTTTCGGGTCATTTTGTATGGCCTTCACATCAACCAGCAACATTGTTCCACGGGGAACTCTAAATCCACCAATTGTACATTCCTCTGCTAACTCGTGGGGTATAAGATATCAGGCTACTGGATACATTCTCAGAGTCACTGCATCACGCAATAATATGGTATGCATAAACCAGACTTAACAGTTAATTTGGCAATAATCAGTAAACTATACAGCAAACTACATTAGAACAATGACGGAAAAAATTATTCTACAATCTGTAGACTATCTGGACTCTCAGGTTCTCATAGTTCAAAAATACATCAAAATGTTGAAACAATGATTGTAGAAATCTAAACGAATAATTTAACAAACAAGACATTTCAGTTACAGATCACATTAAAGATAATTTAATCGTCTTAGACATCATCAACACCACTGTATACGAATGAATATTAAGCTAATAGGTAAAAGATTAAAGAGGTACCTGCATCAGGCTCATAATAACATCGTCTTTGTAGTAATTAGGTTTGGCCTCATTTAAATACAGCAACACATGAATCAAAGTTTTAGCCTCCCCTTCATTACCAGAGCCACGGACCTCATCAATTAAATTTTGCATAAACTCATCTCTCCGCTTGCTCAATTGAATAAATTGATTCTCCAAATCTCTAAACCAAAACAATTATAATGCATCCATTTATCTCCTGTTGCAGCAGATAAAAGTTCATAAAATTCAAAAAGAAAGTCAAATTTAGCAAAAAACTAAGATCTTGAAACTACCTGAGCAAGAAGCTCATCAACAAGAGCACACCCGCTAAAACCCACATCAATCTTCTCAAACCTCTTTTCAACATTATGTGTTTGCAAATTCAAGTCCTTCAAGGTGTTTGACAAAAGTTCCCAACGAGAAAGCTCGGCTTGGTACTTGTCTTTAGGTTTTAACAGAGAATTTCTTCTCCGAATCTTTCAATTGTTGTCCTCAACAAGTGGATCTGGAGGGGAGCAGAAGTGGCGGCAGTGATATCGAGGCGAGGGCGCTTGTTGCGCTTGTAGACGAAGCCATCGTCGTCGATGAGCTCCCATTTGTCTTCTTCTGGTAAAGACATTGCGCAAGCGCGAAGACCCGTGAAGCCCCAAACCAATTGTGTTGAATCCTTTTGCAGTGAAGCCCTAAATTGATAAAATAGATAGGGCGTGAATCGATTGAAAACTGAGAGAGATCGAGAGAGATATGTTTAGAGTGTAATAGAGCGGCTGATTGCCCGCTTCTCCAAAATTTTGAGCCCGCTCTCTAAAAATTTTGAACCCGCCTCTTCAGAGTCCAACTATAGCCCAACGAGACTCAAAAAAACTGTTTCTATTCACTGTTATTTTTTATTTTTTAATAAACTTTTAGGTTTAAATAGTGTTCGAATTTTTTATTAATAAAAATTATCAGTTACTAATTAGTATAGTTAACAAAATTTAACAAATTTTTTTTTATCAATCTTAGCTAATATTAATATTATTGTTTAATTATATTATCAATATTGATTAATTTTCAAGTCAAATAATTATATATATTTATTTTTTTGTAAAATGTTACTTTTTTTTATCTATTAACACCCTATTGTAACATAAGTTATTACATGTTACCATATGTAACACTTTGAAACTATAGTAACATGTTACAAAGGCTATGGTAACATAAAAAATACTACGTTGCAGTAGGCTAAGATGAGCATAGCTAAGGTAACATAATTTTGTAACACATATGATTAAACCATTGCGATAGGCCATCTATGGCGTAGTGGTATATAGTCAATAGTGATAATTTCGGTTGAGATCAATTGTCTAATGGAACTATGTCGTCATCATATATGATGAGACTTTCCATTATACATCGTGCTCTGTGCTCTACCAATAGTGGATTGATTGTCAAAGTGTATCCCTATTGCAGTCACAGGTTTTGGCTATCTTGGAATATCCTATAAAAATTGGCATAGATATTCAGCCTCTTCGGCGCATTTATCTAGTGCCACGAACTTAGCTTCCATCATGGAATGAGTTATCACTTTATCATTACTTCCAGCAATAAGTAGATCGTCCAAATATAATGTCATCATGACATAACCATTGTCATTGTCCTTGACATAACTGCTTTCATTATCTTTGTAATAGGCACAACATGACCTCATAAAATTTCTCATGCCATTTCATAGGCGCTTATTTCAAGCCATATAATGACTTCACTGATCTATAGACTTTCCTCTCTTGACGCGGGACAACGAATCCTTCAGGTTGTTCCATATAGATTTCCTCATCTATATCTCCATTTAGGAAAACTATTTTCACATCCATTTGATGTACTACTAAATTTCGCATTACAGTGATAGTAAACATCATCCTTATAAACGTTATTCTCGTTACTGGAGAATATGTGTTAAAGTAGTCAAGACCTTTCTATTGCTTGTATCCTTTAATTACAAGTCTTGCCTTATACTTGTCGATAGTACCATTAGTTTTCAATTTCTTTTTGAAAACCCACTTGCTGCCTAACTGTTTACAACCGTTTGGCAAATCAACTAATTCCCAAGTATGATTCTGCAGAATTGAATCAACTTCATTTTTAATGGCCTTTTTCCACATGGGGCCATCGGGTGAGGTAACCGCTTCCTTAAAGGTTTTCGGGTCACCTTCCTCGAGCAAATATGTCATAAAGTCAGACCCATAGGATTTCTCCGTACGTTGTCTTTTTCTCCTTCTCACTACCCCCACATTTTCATCCTCACTTTCTTCACTCTCATTATTGTCCTTTATAGACTCATGAGCTCATTTAGACATTGTAGGGGGTTCGTTTCCTGGATTGCAAGGAAACATCGTCTCAAAAAATGAGGCATTCCTAGATTCTATAATCATATTCTTCTTAATGTCAGGAATCTTCGAATCATATACGAGAAAATGATATGCAGTGCCATGTGGTGGATATCCAATAAAGATACAATCTACAGTCGTTGGACCAATCTTTACCTTCTTAGGTGTAGGGACCAGTACCTTTTCCAGGCACCCCCACACTTTCAGGTGTTGGTAACTTGGTTTCTTTTTCTTCCAAATTTCATAAGGACTTACATCCTTATTCTTGCGCATAGTAATATTTAAAATATTATTCACGCTTAAGATGGCTTCCCCCCACATTAACTGCGGAAGTCCAGAGCTTAGCAACATTGAATTCATCATTTCTTTGAGAGTGCGATTCTTCCTCTCAGCCACTCTATTTGACTGAGGGGAGTATGGTGCAGTGACCTCATGGATTATACCATGTTTTGAACAGAATTCCCCAAAGGGTTCAGCATATTCACCTCCACGATCACTTCGTATCGTTTTGATTTTCTCAGTTTGTTGTGTCTCAACTTCTTCCTTATAGAGTTAAAATTTATCTATAGCTTCGTCTTTGCTTTTCAGCAAATATATATAGCAGTATTTTGTACATTCATCTATGAATGTAATGAAATACTTGTTTCCTCCTCTAGTTGGAGCGAATTTTAAATCACATATATCGCTATGTATTAGGTCTAGCACTTTGGTGTTTCTTTCCACATGTTTATATGATGATCTCGTTAATTTTGCCTCAACACAAGTCTGACACTTATGTTTTGTATCAATTGTTAATTTTGGTATGTATTCTTTTACACTTAACCTTCATAAAGTGTCATAATTAACATGTCCTAATCCAGCATGCCATAAATTAGGAGACTCAAGCAAGTAAGCAGAAGAATTCTTCATTTCATTACCGTCCTTAATAGACATAACATTGAGCTTAAATAGCCCATCACTTACATACCCCTTTCCTACAAACATACCACTCTTAGACAAAACAACTTTATCTAACTCAATTACAATACGAAAGCCTGCTTATTCAACAAAGAACCACACACAAGATTTTTGCGAATATCAGGTACGTACAATACATTCTTCAAAGTCAGATTCTTCCCAGAGGTCATCTTCAGAATTACCGTGCCTTTACCTTCAATGGTAGAAGTTGCTGAATTCCCCATGTAAAGCTTCTCACCAGCATCAGAAGCCTTGAGGCTAGAGAAAATCGACTTGTCAGAGCAAACATGCCTAGTAGCACCAATATCAATCCACCACTCATGCGGATTAGAGCCGACCAGGTTCACTTCAGAGACCGTAGCACAGAGGTCTATGTCACCCATCTCCTTGGACATGTGATCGACTATGTTTGCTTCTTTCTTCTTATTGGCCTGTTTGGGCTTCTTGCAATCAGAAGACCTATGACGCACTTTATCAAAGTTGTAGCACTTCCCTTGGAATTTCGATTTCGAAATCCCTCCCTTGGGTGCCAGTTTTGCCCCTTTACCAGAAGTGGCCTTCTTTGGCTTGGAACTTTCAACATGCAACACTATGTTTGCCTTCTCATTAGCAACATTCGTCTTTTTCTCAGATCCTCTGTTGTCTTCTTCAATCCGAAGTCGGAGGATCAGATCCTCCATGGTCATCTCCTTTCTCTTGTGCTTAAGGTAGTTCTTGAACATTTTCCATGCAGGCGGCAACTTTTCAATCACAGCAGCAAATTGAAATGATTCACTAATGATCATTCCTTTAGCATGAATTTCATAAATGATCTCTTTCAGTTCTTTCATCTGAATGAACACGGTCTTAGAATCCGTCATCTTATAGTCAAGAAAATGGCCAACGATGTAACGCCCCCAAATCCGGGGTCAGAGGATTTGGTCGTCACTATAAAATTTCAATCCAAATTAACCTGTTTAACCAATAAATAAATGCCAGCGGAATATATTTATCATTTATGACCCCAAACTAATCCAAGATCTTTTAAGGTTACAGTTCTAGAAACAAGATGTTAAATATATTTGATAATGTCATGGCTAATGTGATTTATGTTTAGTTTTCAGATCTTACTTAAATAGGATAAATCAGTACTTACTGGAAGTCAGGACTTAAGGATATCAGTACTTATATTATCAGGAGATAATCATCAGAAGATGGATATCAGAACTTAAGTACTGAAGGACGTTCAGATAAGGAAGTCAGCTGGTTAAAGGAAAGAAGATCGAGACAAACATAAGAAGAGATATGCATGAAGAAGGAATTCTATGAAGAATAGAATACTTGGAAGAAAAGATATCTGATTGATATATTTTAGGAAGCAGAATTATATTTCATATCAATTAGCGATTATCTTGTAACTGTGTAGTATATAAACACAGACATAGGGTTTATACTATAAGTGTTATCACAATCGAGAAGATTAATTATTGTAACCCTAGCAGCTCTCGTGATATTTGTTCATCACTGAGAGAGAACAGTTCCATACTGTAACAGAGTTTATTATTTCAATAAAGTTTGTTTTCTGTTACTTGAGTAATTAAAGTTTGATTTGATTGTACTATACACTGTATTCACCCCCTCTACAGTGTGTGTGTGACCTAACAAGTGGTATCAGAGCCTATCTGTTAACGCACAAACAGTTTAAGATCCAAACACAATCATATCTGAAACAGAAACTCCAACTAAGCCCACCAAAACTGAAGAACCTCCAAAGACACAAATTCAAAGCCGATATGAGACTATTAGAGTTCCCATATTGAGACCATCTAAATATGCCATATGGAAGGTGAGGATGACCATGTTTCTGGAAGCTACAGATCCAGAATATCTTGATAGAATCAAGGAAGGGCCTCACAAACCAACCAAACTCGCTGTTGCAGTTGCAGGTGAAGTAGCAAAGTATGTACCAAAGGAGAAGAGTGATTACAATGCTGAAGATATCGCATCAATTGCTAAGGATGCAAAGGTACGACACTTACTGCATAGTGCTATTGATAATGTAATGTCAAACAGGGTAATAAACTGCAAGACTGCAAAGGAGATATGGGATGCTTTGGAAACAAGATGTCAGGGAACGAATACAATCAAGTAAAATAGGAAGACAATACTCACTCAAGAGTATGAACACTTTGACTCAAAGGCTAATGAGTCATTGACTGATTTATATGATAGATTTGTCAAACTCTTGAATGATTTGTCACTGGTTAATAAGGAGTATGATCTTGAAGATTCAAACCTTAAATTCCTGTTAACTCTTCCTGAATGCTGGGATTTGAAGGCAACAACAATAAGAGACAACTATAATCTTGATGAAACAACTCTTGATGAAATCTATGGAATGCTTAAGACTCATGAACTTGAGATGGAACAAAGAAGCAAGAGCAAAGGAGGAAAGTCAAGGACAGTTGCTCTTAAGGCTGAAGAAGAATCCCCCAAGGCAGCTACCTCAAGGAAAGACAAGGGTAAAGCTCTCTTCATAAAGTCTGATACTGAATCATCAAGTTATTGAAAGTGATGATGACTCAGAATCTGAAAGCTTGCCTGAGACGGATGCTGATAAAGAGATAATGAAGCTGTGTGCTCTTATGGTTAAAGGGATCACAAAGAATGCATACAGGAAGTTTAGGAAGGGAAAGATGTTTTCCAAGAAAGGCACAAGTTCTGATAAGAAGAATTTCAGAAAATCTGAAGGAAGAGGAGGAAAGTCTGACAGAGGAGATTATACAAATATCAAATGCTACAACTGTGGTGAGAAAGGCCACATATCTCCTGATTGCAAGAAAGTGAAGAGTGACAAAGGCAAGGCTCTTGTCATAAAGAAGAAAAGCTGGACAGACACCTCAGATTCTGAAAGTGAGGAGAATTATGCCTTGATGGCAAATACTGATAAGGCAAGTGCTGAAAGCAGTTCTGAAGCTGCTGAAAGCAGTTCTGAAGCTACTGAATTAAAGGTACCTCAAACTACTTATGCTTTTTATAAAGATGATATTAATGAGTTGAGAAGATATCTTAAAACCATGTTCAATAGTTATAGAGATCAAACTTTAACATGTGAAAGATTAACTTCTGAAAATCTTGCTTGCAAAAAGAGGAATGATTATTTAGAAAAAGAGTTAGTCATGTTCCATCAAACTCATAAATATAGAGATGATGCTTTCTATGTTAGGGATGAAGTACTTAAAATGAATGAATCTCTAAAAGCTGAGTTAGAAAAAGAAAGAGGGATTATTAGGACTTGGACTAACTCTGGCAGAACAACACAGAATTTGTTAAGTAGTGAAAACTGGAAAGATGGCTTAGGTTATGGAGAGGATAAGAATGATAAAGGAACTGTAGATGTTAAGCCTATAACTGTTAAACAAAAATCTAAGCTAAAGCCTGTTAAGTTTGTAGCTGTAAAGTCAGATAATGAGAAATCAGAAGTTAAAAAGGAATTAACTTCTGACAAACTAAAATAGGAAAAGACAACTGAAGTAAATGTAGCCTTAATGACTAAGAAGCAGCTTAAGCATAAGCTGAAAGATGTTAAGAATGCAAACAAGGTAAAATCACCTAGGAAAAATAGGAATGGAATGGAAGGTGTGAATAAAAGCAATGATTATAAGCCTGTTCCTGAAGCTCCTAGGAAAACGTGTCATAACTGTGGAAGTTCTAACCATCTGGCTTCTTTTTGCAGGAAGAATAAGAACATAAACTCCTTACCTTCAAAGTCAGGATTTAAGAGTCAGTCTGTTAGATATAAGCCACAAAATCCTTGTTTTCATTGTGGTAGTTTATGGCATTCCATTTATACTTGTAAGGAATATCATAGTCTGTACTATGATTATTATCAAATAAAACCTTCTTTAAAGAAAGTTACCATTGTTCCTTCTAGTGTAAGTTCTGATTCAAAGTTTGATAGTGTAAATTCTGATAAGAAAAATGTTAACATAAACTCTGATGATAAATCCGGTGCAAATGTTAACAGACTAAATAAGGACAAAGGATCCAAGAATGTCTGGGTCCTTAAAACTAATCATTAGTGGTCTTTGTGATTGTAGGGCAACAGGAAAAACATCCTAGTTCTGGACAGTGGATGTTCAGGACATATGACTGGAAATAAAGCCCTGTTATCAGACTTTGTGGAGAAGGCTGGCCCAAGTGTTTCTTATGGAAATGGCAACATTGGAAAAACATTGGGATATGGCAATATCAATCTTGGGAATGTCATCATTAAAGAAGTAGCTCTGGTCTCAGGACTTAAACACAATCTGCTGAGTATAAGTCAAATCTGTGACAGAGGTTATCATGTGGATTTCTTTGAAGAACACTGTGAAGTTGTAAGTAAATCTACAGGAAAAGTTGTTCTGAAAGGATACAGGCGGGGTAACATCGATGAAGCCAAGCTTTCAACAAGTACTGATGGTTCTGCAATCTGTCTGATGAGTAGAGCATCAATTGAAGAAAGCTGGAATTGGCACAAGAAACTCTCTCATTTAAATTTCAACAATATAAATGAGTTGGTCAAGAAAGATCTTGTGAGAGGACTGCCAAAGTCAGTTTTTGCTCCTGATGGTCTTTGTGATTCTTATCAGAAGGTCAAACAAAGGAAATCTTCATTCAAGAGCAAGACTGAGTCATCAATTCTTGAGCCTTATCACCTACTACATGTTGATCTATTTGGTCCAGTAAATGTCATGTCTATTACAAAGAAGAAATATGCTATGGTCATAGTGGATGAGTTCACCAGATACACATGGGTGTATTTCTTGCACACAAAAAGTGAAACTGCATCTGTCTTGATTGATCATGTCAAGCAACTGGATATTTTGGTCAAGGGCTCAGTGAAAATAATAAGGAGTGATAATGGTACTGAGTTCAAGAATTTGATATTGGAAGAGTTCTGCAAAAACCATGGAATTAAGCAGGAATTTTCTGCTCCTGGAACTCCACAGCAAAATGGAGTTGTTGAAAGGAAGAATAGAACTCTCATTGAAGCTGCACGTACAATGCTTGATGAAGCAAAGCTTCCAACCTATTTCTGGGCTGAAGCTGTGCAGACTGCTTGTTTTATTTAGAATGCAACACTAATTAACAAGCATGGAAAAACACCATATGAGATGGTGAAGAAAAAGAAGCCAAATCTGAAGTATTTTCATGTATTTGGATGTAAGTGTTTTGTTCTTAAGACTCACCCTGAACAACTATCCAATTTTGATCTAAAAGCTGATGAAGGAATCTTTGTTGGATATCCACTTTCCACAAAATCCTTCAGAGTCTATAACTTGAGAACAAGAGTGGTCATGGAATCAATGAATGTCTCTTTTCATGATAAGAAGATTACTGGACTTGAAGATTTTATTGATCATGAGCAGCTGAGATTTGAAAATCCTGACAATCTAAATCCTGATACTGGAAACTCTGATGGATCAAACTCTGATGTTATTGAAACTGTGGTGACTACGCCAAAGGAAGATGCACCTATACAGGGGGATCATACTCAAGATCTTACCACATCTCAAGAAGTATCAGAACATACATCTGGCTCTTCAAGTTTTGATTCGTCAAGTTCTGATAAGCCAAGTTCTGATAGTTCTGAAAAACTAAATTCTGAAGAATCCAACTCAGAGAGCATAGTTTCAGGGGGAGCATCAGAAAATGTTAATGAAGACAGCATGGATCATGGGGGAGCATCCAGTTCTAGAGAAAATCTTCCATCTGCAAGGAAGTGGACTAAATCACATACACCTGATTTGATAATTGGAAATCCTGATGCAGGTGTCAGAACTAGAACAACTACTTCAAGTGAATGTCTTTACAATTCTTTTCTTTCTCAGACTGAGCCAAAGAAAGTGGAAGAAGCTCTTCAAGATGCTGATTGGGTGCAAGCAATGCAGGAAGAGTTAAATGAATTTGAAAGAAACAAAGTCTGGACCCTAGTGCCAAGACCAAAAAACAGATATGTTGTTGGTACAAAATGGGTATTCAGAAACAAAACTGATAGTGATGGCATAATTACAAGGAATAAGGCAAGGCTGGTTGCAAAAGGATATTCTCAACAGGAGGGAATCGATTATGATGAAACATTTGCACCAGTTGCTAGATTGGAAGCCATAAGGATATTTTTGGCGTATGCTGCTCACAAAAAGTTTACTGTCTTTCAAATGGATGTGAAAAGTGCTTTTCTTAATGGAGAATTGGAGGAAGAAGTATATGTTGAACAACCTCCAGGTTTTGTAGATTCCAAATATCCAGATTATGTCTACAGGCTTGATAAAGCACTTTATAGACTTAAGCAAGCACCAAGAGCATGGTATGAGTCTTTAGCTCAGTTTCTTCTGGAAAGTGGATTTAACAGAGGAACTATAGACAAAACACTGTTCTACCTCAACCATGGAAAAGACTTACTTTTGGTCCAGATTTATGTTGATGATATCATCTTTGGTTCTACAAATGACAGACTTTGCAAGAAGTTTGCTAAACTGATGCAGTCAAGGTATCAAATGAGTATGATGGGGGAACTTAGCTATTTTCTGGGCCTTCAAGTCAAGAAGAATGAAGAAGACACTTTTATTTGTCAAACTAAGTACACCAGAAATTTGCTGAAGAAATTTGGAATGCAAGATTGTTCAAGTGCATCAACTCCCATGACCACTGCAATAAAACTGGACAAGGATACTGGTAAATCAGTAGATATTACTGATTACAGATGTATGATTGGCTCACTACTCTATCTAACTGCTAGTAGACCTGATATCATGTATGCTACCTGTCTTTGTGCAAGATTTCAAGCAGATCCAAGAGAACCTCACTTAACAGCTGCGAAAAGAATTTTCAAGTATCTTAAGGGAACAGCTGATCTGGGATTATGGTATCCCAGAGAATCAGAACTGATAAGACACTGAAGGGGAAGGATGATGAAAAAGATGACCAAGGAACCTCTGGAACGGGTGGAGGTCATAGTCAAGGTAGAGGTTTCTCATCAAGAAAAGCTGAAATCACAAGTCACAAAACAAGTTCTGATGCTAGAAAAAGAATTACTTCTGCTATTGGTAAAAGGATAAGTTCTGATGAACTTTTAGATCTTGATGAAGAAATGTCAAGACAGTTATTTCTTAAGGAAAATCCAGGAATGGACTTGGAGAGTCTAATGGAAGAAGAATCCAGACTTAAATTAGAAAAAGTCAAATCTAAATCTGAAGCTTCTGGTAAAAAGAAACTTCCAACACTCAAAGGCATTGTGATAAAAGAAAAGACAAATCCTGAAGCAATCATGGCTAAATCACAACTGCAAAAAGATCCAAGGTCCAAGGGCAAATAAAAAGTTGGTGAACCTATCAAGTTTTATGTGCCTTCTGTGAATGAAGAAATTACTGATGAAGATGCTGATCTTGCTCTGACTTTATGAAAAGTTTCTAAGACAACCTTTGACATGTCTCAAGTTGTTCAGAGTCAAGAGATAGTTAGTTCTGATAAATCAAAGACACTCCTACCAGGATTCACTAAAGCCAAACAGACTCAGCCTTTGAAGACTGCTGCAAGTGATTTTGAAGCAAGAGTGGTTACTGGAAAGGAAGCAAGAGATAAAACTGGATTGGGAAGTGCTGATGAAAGAAGAATACAGAACACTACCAATGATCCAACTTCCTTAAGTGAACAAGGTATTGGAGCAACTCCTGAGAGATTCAATCAACTGGAATCTGTACAAATGGTTTACCATACCTACTTGAAAGAACCCATTTTGTTGTACTTCATGACAGATGGTAGGGTTTATCATATAAGGGAAAATGCCATTCCACTGAAGTATTTTGAAGAACTGGAGCATGTATTATTCTTACTTCAAGTGAATGACAGAATAACAGAAAGTGGTGCAAACTATTTAAAGAATCAGATTCAGAGACAAAAAAGGCTTTATTCTGTTAAGTCTGATAGCACATATCTTCCAAAGTACAGAGATCACAAGGGTGATATAGTTGAGATGAAGCCCAACACTGCCAAGATTATAACTACCTTTCTGGGTTACAGGGCTGTGGAATTCAATCTTGAGTCTGATAAGGCATATTTGATCAGAATGGATTAGGACATAAGGAAAGCTAAAATTAATGATCTCAGGGCTGCAATCTTTCAAACTGGTGAAGATTCTGCAGAACTTAAAGATGCTAAAAGGAGGATGATTGATGAACTCAGATATGCTGAGAGATGTTTGTTGAAGAACTATCTCAGAACAACTCCTGACATCAGAGAGATCAGAAGATGAAGCCAAGTCAAGATCTACAACTGCTTAAATTCTGATATGAATACAGACAGAAGTTGTTATCAGAAGTTAAAGACTGGTAAAGCTTTAAGGACTGTAAGTTGTAGTTATCTAGTCAAATTCTCATGCATTTGTACTTAATATTTTTGACATCATCTAATATATGTTACACTTGTATATTATGCTAATTTACAAGTTGGGGGAGATTGTTAGATATATTTGATAATGTCATGGCTAATGTGATTTATGTTTAGTTTTCAGATCTTACTTAAACAGGATAAATCAGTACTTACTGGAAGTCGGGACTTAAGGATATCAGTACTTATATTATCAGGAGATAATCATCAGAAGATGGATATCAGAACTTAAGTACTGAAGGACGTTCAGATAAGGAAGTCAGCTGGTTAAAGGAAAGAAGATCGAGACAAACATAAGAAGAGATATGCATGAAGAAGGAATTCTATGAAGAATAGAATACTTGGAAGAAAAGATATCTGATTGATATATTTTAGGAAGCAGAATTATATTTCATATCAATTAGCGATTATCTTGTAACTGTGTAGTATATAAACACAGACATAGGGTTTATACTATAAGTGTTATCACAATCGAGAAGATTAATTATTGTAACCCTAGCAGCTCTCGTGATATTTGTTCATCACTGAGAGAGAACAGTTCGATACTGTAACAGAGTTTATTATTTCAATAAAGTTTGTTTTCTGTTACTTGAGTAATTAAAGTTTGATTTGATTGTACTTTACACTGTATTCACCCCCTTTACACTGTATTCACCCCCTCTACAGTGTGTGTGTGACCTAACACAAGATATCCAAATTCCACCAATAAATTTTTCACTTTCTTTTAAAACTCTTTTCATTAAATTCCAACTCAAAACTAAACCCACTAGTATAACTTCGAAATGAAGTATACTAGGCCCAAATAAAATACACAACTATAATATAATATAATATAAACAACTTTATACAATAAAACTTACACTAGTCCGCAAACCCTGGACCAACCACCTTCCAAAAGCTTCTTCTTTGCTTCCTTGAATTACGCAGCTAAACAGCGCAAGTTAATCCTCACTGGAGGTTAAATTTGAAAATAGGCAAGTATGAGCGAAAGAAATGCTCAGCAAGATCATTATGACATATATAGGGTCTTTTGATATAAAACTGACATCTGCAATAGAGCAGAACCTTTAAAATTATAATTATTGAATCATAAAATTTTAGTCGAGGAATCCCAAAATTGATTCCTTAATTGTATTCAAAACCATTTTGATATTTTTGAGCGAAATGCTTCAGCAATACTTTAAATCTTGACGAGAATAAAACTCGTAAAACCATTTTTACAGAAATATCGTAAACAATAATAACAAGAAACAATGATTATGGATTGAATCATAACTTTACTCAAAACCGAACTCTTCAAATTAATACTTATTTTGCTGTCATATCAAATTAGATATCAATACGAACTTTGATGCTCACAACACCCATACTGAAGTCAACATCAATCATCTATACTAATACCACATTTGATATTTAACAATAACGTAAGTATCAGCATAAATCAGAATCTGAATCAACACTACATTTTACCATTATCCAATACAGAAACAGTTGATAAATCATTTATTCTATGAATATCAAAAAAGATATGATAATTTAGTTTGGGATCATTCTCCGATAGACGTACTATCACATGTTGATCAGCCCGTGTGATAGCACAAGGTCATGATTCGTAGAAACGTGACCCCAAAAACATGAGTACTCAAACAAAAAGGCAATATACCTGCCTGTGGCAAAAATTGTGTCATAATATTCCATATGACACTTAGAAATAGCCCTCCGCTGGACCGTCCGTCCCGGTCACTTACGCAATTATGATCCAATCTTAAAACCTTTTATTGAGAAGGGGTCATAATAATTGACACCCAAAATAATTTTATTTCCCCCATTTACTTGGGTAGGAATATTCGCAACCAAATCATTTTTCTCAAAATCCAACATATTTATAAATCCAATAATTTGATAAGTAAAATCACTTAGCTACTCTGAACATAGAATAGCAGAAGAGTACTTGCATAAACATAATCATTTAATTCAGCGAAATGTAAAACATTTATCTATTACGAACAGAGAATAGGGAAATCAATACTTGGATAAGAAGATTTAAAATAAATATCACTTGAACAATAAGTGATGATAGGGATACTTGCCTTTGAGATTTAACAGTTAGTCACACTCGCAATGACACATCTATTTTGACATTCTGTCTCAAAACATCATTGTCTTTCTTTTCAACACTTTACTGATATGCTGCTCCTGCGATTTCTAGAAGCCAGATATCCAATACCATTCCATTCCATTCTTTATCCACTGTATTGTACTGATCAACTCGAATGATCTGCATCTATAATTCAAAGATATAACTTTAATCGTCTAAACGATAATTACTCGACGAACTGTGCGTCAAAACCCTACCGTCTACCCATACGATAGCCCACACATAAAGAAAACATCCAAATACAAGACTTATGACCCTCATATACACGCAATTCATATAGCATGTAAACACATAACTCATGTATCACATAATTCATATAGCACATGCCTCGGTTCGTCAAAAGGTTCGACTCGGTACTTTAAGAATTTAAAACGGGTCAAAATATGATTAATTGATCAATAAATGACTTAGAATGATTTGCAAAAACAATTGAGTCCCCAAAACAAAAGAATTTAGGTCTAGAAAGTATTTTAAAGAAAGCAAAATATTTTTCTGAGTTTATACGTGTTCGTTCCGTAATAAATGGATGAACGGTTTATTTAATACGAATAAAATAAGAGTAAATTATTTAATAATATTTATCGAGCCTTGAAAATAATTTAAAATAATATTTTAAAGCTCGAAACTATTTTTCGAAATTTTTAAATCATAAGAAATAAATAACTCGAATTAAATAATCAATTAAAATTCATTAACTAAATAATTTGGATTTATTTTCGAGTAATAATAATAATAATAATCTTCAGAAATAAAAATAATATTTTCTTGGAAATCGGACAGTACCTCCTCTATTTCTCGGACTGCCAGTCGATATCATATCGACACAACCAACAACAATTAACACAATAATTTATATTTCCGCGTATAAACACTCTAGAAATGAATAACACGGCCACCTGAACCAAAATTCGGACCAAAAGTGACTTCTCCAACAATTTCTAAAAATTATGAAATAAATATATAAACACTAACATGTTATAATATACACAAGTACGAAGGCGGAATTTCGGAATCGTTACCAAAATAAATTTTGATCACCCCGAAGAGAATATCTGATGTCCGGAAAATATCTCCAGAAAAATACGAAATTAATAGCCATAGACATATACACGCTGAGATGTCATGCGGAGTAATCACCGCCTCCAAACTCTTTTTCTACGCCCCGAAAATAAATTAAAACGGAAAATATGCTCCACAAATTTTCTTCTCATAACCTTGCAATATATATACCTATGCGTAGGTATCGAAGCGCTGATCGTTTTTATATATAGCAATTAAAATTTGGATAAACGGTTTGTAAGGTATGAATTTTTGAAAATTAAAAGTATAAAAATATATACGAGAGAGAGACACAGAAGAGGGACAGGGGAAGAGAGAGTGACAGAGAAAACCGGGAGGGGTTTTGGCAGGTGGGGGTGGGTTTTTTTTTGTGATAGTTTTTTTTTGTTTGTTTGTTTTCTTTTGACAGCCACGCGTGGCAGGCAAGCTAAATAGCTGCCACGCGTCTTTTCCCCCCATTTACAGCCCTAGATTTAACCCGAAATGTGATTTTAGCGATATAATTTACGAGTAGAAATAAATCTGAAAATTACTGAAATAATTCTAAAATTCTCAGAATAATTAAAAACTAGTAAAATAATTTTTTTATAAATTTTCAAATATTTTTGAATTTAACATCAAACCAACATTTCGTGATTTACTAACACACTTGCGAGTGAAACTAACTCGAAAAATTACCGAAATATTTCTAAAATTCTCGGATTATTTAAAAACTAATAAAATTAAATTTTCATAATTTTTAAAATATTTTTGAATCGTACGTCATATCCGCATTTTACGATTTAAAGAACCGAGCTGCACTTGAAACAAATTCAGAAAATTAAGAAAATAGTCTTAAAATGTCACAAATATCCCGAAGTTTATAAAAACATAAATTTTGAAATTTTAAAACAATTTTTGAAATGCAATTTATACCCGCTTCTGGCAATTAAACCATTCAACGCGCGGGTAAAATTAATCTCAAAAATTCCCAAAATAATTTTAAAATTCTCAGAATATTCCAAACTTAAATAAATACGAGTTTCGTAATTTTTGAAAAATTTTGGAATTAAATACGGATTTTACAAATAAATGAAATCAGAAAATCATACAGGGCTAAAGAATTGATGAAATATTGATTTCTAAATTTTATAAAATCCCAAAAATAATTATTGTAATTATAAATTCATAAAAATAATTTTAAAGATAATTTAAATATTTATGAAATTAAATTTTCAATAAAATCACTTTTAAAGACAAAAACAAAACGATATGACTCAGTAATTAATAATACAAATAAACCGCAATCACAATTGAGTTCCACACAATTAATATTACATACAACACATAGCAGAAAAAATATCCATCCAATCCCTAATGTTACTAAACAAACTCAATTTACCGATATCAATAAAATGATCGGTTTTCAAATAAACTTTTGAAAATAATACATTTAAGTAAATATTTTTAGAAATTAACAAGGATCGGTATAACACTTAGCAGTTAGCACATAACCATTTAATACCACAACTCATCAAATAGGAATAAAACATCTACCATTTTATTCCTTCTAAATCAGAAAAGCGCATAAGTATATTAAAATAAAAGTTATAATAATTCTGAAAAAATACGGGATATCACAAACGATCCACTTCTTTGCCCCAGCATCCTCAGTTTTATACTTATGGTCAAGTGACTCCCATAAGGTCTTAGCTGTTGGCTTCGAGCTATACACGTTATACAACGAGTCAGCCAAACAATCCAGCACGTAATTCTGACTTATGTAGTCGGAGTGCTTCCAAGCATCCACAGCATACAAAGTCTGCGTGTTGCTCTCACCAGTGAGCAATGGCACCTCTTCCTTCAGGAAGCGATTCAGATGCAACATGGTCAGATAGAAGTGCATCTTTTGCTGCCAACATTTGAAGTTCGTTCGGTTGAACTTCTCAGGTTTTTCAGCATGTGCAGCAGGCATAATTGGCATAACAGGTGCAACAGGCACCGTATATGTGACATATGGTATGTGTATCTATACTACAGGTGTATGCACACCAGTAGGCACCGCATGTATAATCGGAAGAGTGAATCCTGTCAATATCTGTCCAAGAGGCACACTAAACTGTCCAATGACAGTGTGTCCCACAAACACATATCTCGAAGGCACATGTCCAACAAGTGTTTGGCCCTCATCAGATATTACGATTTATGCGTTAGGGTTAATCGCTTGCTGGTGAACCCCATCAGATCCAGCGATCTGTGCGTTTGGATCAGCCGTCATGTTCATCGTATTGTTCACAGTGTTATTATCCATAGATCTGTTACTTAACAAAACAGGCAGAGACAGATGTATTAGTCACATATATAAAATAAATAATAGCTTTAAGATTGTGATCCACAATATGAGATTAATACAAATAAAATATATGAATAAAAGAAAGAACAATAAAAGGATATAAAAAGAGAAGTTCTCGAGTCCAGCGCATATTGTCTCCTTAAAGCTATTACGGCCCTCACCGTATGTGCGAGTCGTTAGCCTCCCAGGATAAAACGAGAAAACAGCGTTATTGCACGAACAGCGCCTCTGGCGAACAAGAACGGAGCAAGAAACTATCACCGAAAGAGGAAAGGGTTTTATGAAGGAGGCGGCTGTGAGATATATTTCGAATAAATCAATAACCCTAAACCTGATAATGATAACATATAGGCTCGAGGGAAACGTGTGCGCTACTTTACGCATAATTAAATAAAATGCCTTAATTAATAATCAAATCTGTAATTGAATCAGAATTATTATTTCGCCAAATCAATTATAATAATTCGTAATAAAAAATGAATTAAGAATTTAAGAGACCAAGCCTAGTGGAAATTAAATTTAGCAAAACTAGTCCGTAATTATTCGAGCCAATTTTCTACTACATTCGTGTCTGCACGTCGCACACGCGGGCAAGCTCGAAGGTATCGCAAGCCTCGGATTACCCCTCGAAAGCCCAAGATTTGCACCCCCCCTGTGCGCACGTAGGTGTTGGAGCAATACATAAGTAACAAATTTGAACACTACATAAGTGTTTTACTATATAAAGCTATACATTCGCCTTTGCAAATTCAATGTGGGACTTTCATTATTCTCCACAAATTTCCACAACTATGGGACTAACTTTGGATGATCATATCTCATCCATCTCTTAGTCATTTTGAGTGATTCAAAGTGCCTCAGAAAGCTCTCGCGGAGGATAACACGTTCCAAGTGTCACTTGTCGCGCGCACGCTACATTTGTCCACTCAAACTATGGCTCAAATTGACTCGACAATGTGGGGCTACTACCCGCATTTTCCAACAGAAGCCAGGGGATTAAACAAGTGGACTATAAACAAGATGACATCACCTCACCATGGGAGTTAGACATGTGGCTAGTTGATGATGTAATCAAGATGTTGCAAGCAAGTAATCAAGATATTTATCCAAGGATCATTCTCATCCAAGTATTTTTAACACCTACTTTACCAAGATCAATTAGGAACCAAGTAAATCATTTCAATTTCCAAGATTACCAAGCAAGCTTCTTCTCCCCCCATTTCTCTTCTTCACTTCGAATTTTCCATGAAAATGGATAAATAGGAATTCAAAACTCAAGCTTGGCTCATTTATAATTCTCAGGGTATTCTCATGGCTTCTTGGTATTATAACTTAGTTATCCTAGAATTTTAAGCTCTAAATTTCATTCCTAAGTACCTTAAACAATTCATGAAAGATGATGATAAGCAGTGATGAATAGTAACTTTCAAGAACTAACTTTGATTTCTTGATTTCTTTTAGAAGTTCAAGCTTAGATCACGATTCTCCTAGGCATTCCAAGCTCTTTTATTGTGTTACCAAGCTCCAAGAAGGTATAATAAAGCTTCCACCCATTGATTTAGGTTATTAACTTGTGTGATTTTATATTAGGAATGAATGATGTGCTAAATGATGTGTTTTGGAGGAGTAGTTTGGATTTAGTAGCATATATTGATCTTTTGATTGTATTTAATGTTAAAGTGGTGGATCTTGAATATTTTGACATAGAAATTGGTGGATTAGGTTATGGTATGTTATTGGTGAATTAATGGTTGATTGGTTTGGTTGGATTATTGGGTTGATGATGATATGTGTTATTTAAATTTGGAAATCATGAGTTTGTAGCCGTCGTAATGCCCGATTTTCCTTAACTATTTTGTGCATAACGTTTGGACCTGAACAACCACTTCTAATAACTAACCACTGCCATTCTTATATAGGTTCTATTCTGAGCTTCGTTTTGATATGTGGTTCACTTAGATCCTATTTACGGTTTAGGAGAAACGTCTGTTTTAAGTAACGGCGTTTCGCGAATGAACCCTTACCCCTCGCGTAACTTTGAGACCATGTTTAAGGCCCTTAAAAGACTAATCGGATCATGAAAGAATTATGTAAAGTGGATTAGACAGTTGGTAAAGTACTCATGAAAGAGTCTCCTTAAAATGTTAAATGATTAATTTTATAAAAATGGGAGTCGGGGGTACTCGAGTGACTAATGTAAATCATTAAGCGCAAAAGCGAGCGTAAGGTCTAATTGGATAATGTCTGGTTTCTTAAGCGATCGTGGTTTAATTCCGGCTTATATGTTGTTTATAGGTTACTAGACTCACACCAGACCTTTTCCCGCTCCCAATCGCTCAAGCAAGTTTTATACCCGTATAACTTTTGTTGTGATGTTATAAATATATAACATTATTTAGAGATAAGTGCATGATTTATATTTACAAATATTGCGATATGTTGAAGCATGTGGATATGATATATATGCATGCCTATTTTGAGATCTTGATATTTCATCGTTAATTCAATTGCTTATAAACTGCATAATACCTATGCTAGAGATAAGCAGTAATTGCGTATATCCTTAGTATATGGGACCCAAAGTTGAACATTTTCCTAAAATTGGACGAGAGGTTCCCGAGTATATTTTATATAGTTTTTTATAATTATAAGTCGAATAAAGGATATTGTAATATCTAGGAAAATTATATGAATATTTTGTGTTAAATAAATAAATATAATGTATTTTATGATCTTAAAATAATTGTTTCTATGTTATGACATGTTATAATTTTTATCCGTGGCCCAGCAAGGACCAAATTTTTTTCAATAAATTAATATGTGTTCAAACTGCATTTATATGAATCGGTCTGCAATCTGGGTCTGTGTTTATTTGCTTTTTATCGAGGTACTTGTTTTATCTCGTTTTGTGTGCATTTGAACGTATTTTATGTGCTTTCGGGGTTTTCTGTTAATTTAGGTAACATTTCATTTTTTCAAAAATCAACGGATCGGGACCCCACCGGGACGTCAAAGCCCACAAAGTTCATGTTTTTATTTTGATAAAATTATACATGTTTCAAATACCCCAAATTTCTGTATTTTTTAATTATTCACCTTTTTTGGGGAATTTTGACATAAATTTTATATTTTATTACTTTTAAATTATTCCCCATAATTATTATTTTTGGGCCTAATTATTTTTATTAGGGGATAAAAACACCCTTAATTAATTTTGGGAGTATAATTTTCTGTAAATATAAATAGCTACAGATTTTATTTATTTTATTTATTTTTATCGAAAATTTCAGAAAATAGAAATTGAAGAACATAGTTTTGGGGGTGAAAATTTCTGCAAAAACTTTGATTGATGATTTTGAACGATTCAGGGAACCAAATTGAGTGTTCTAGTAATTAAAATAATCCTCTCAACGAGCTCTATCCATCCATACCAGTTTCAATATCTAAGGTGCATTATTTTTAAAAAATCAATCTTGTGTTCTTGAACTTGGGATTCGTTTTTTATTCTTGAGTAATTGTTTGTTATCTTTTTGATTGATAATTGTTCCTGGAATCACGAGGAGTGATTTAGCATCTTATTTTGTTAATTTTGATTAAGATTTGAGTAAGTTTGAGTATATGGTTTTGATAATTTTTTTGATTCGCGTTTCAAGCTTGTTCTTGAGTTTTTAATGTTTGTGGATCACCTGAATAGATTGTAGGTATTGTAAGCTTCATTTTGGTATATTGATTGTTGAATTTCATCAAGAAACAACGAAATTAGCCAGTTCGCCGGAATCACGTCGAGCTTGTCGGGATTCATGCATGTTTGGCTGGAGTTTTGGTTCTGGCAGGCTGGTGTTGATGTTGTGTGCATAATCGCAGTTTTAGAATGATTTAGGATGCACCCCCATCAAAAACTGGACCAAAAAGAATTTTTTTGGCCAGGATTTGGATTCCTGGAATCCGCCCAAACGCCGCTGTAATCTGGGCTTCAATTCCAAAATCCGGGTGGTGTTCGACCCGGATCCGGCTAGGTTCTTATTGACCCGTTTTCAGAAAAATTACGACCTGGTTTTGATTCTTGAATTCCCATTTCCAATTTTGAGTAATCTGTTTCTGACATTTTCTTTTATTTTTAATTCAAAATTCTTTTTCTTATTTTCAAAAATCAATTATTTTAATTTTATAAATCATTTACTTATTATTTTAAATCCTAAAAACTATTTACTAAATTTTTTTAAATTCCAAAAATTATTTTCTTTTATTATTTTCAAAAATCCAATTTCATTTAATTATTTAAAATTTATTTTAGTTAATTATTTATGAATTTAATTATTTTTTTTTATAAATAGTTAAATAAAATATAAGTTATTTATAATTAATTCAAATAATTCCTAAAAATTGTTTTTAAACTTTTAAAAATTATATTTTGGTATTTAAAAATCAATTATTATTATTATTAATTGATTTATCCCTATTTAATCTTATTTTATTTGTAATAAATAAACTGTTCATCCGTTTAATAGGAAACGAACGAGTATAGACGCAGAAAAATATCCTGCTTCCAATAAAAAAACTTTTGAGACCTAATTTTTTTGTATTAAAAGGTCATTAAATTTTCCAGTCATTCTGAGTCGGTATCTGATCGATAAATACAGTTATTGACCTGATTTCAATCCTGAACGTACTGAGACCTGTATTTTGACGACCTGACTTATGTGCTACATGAAATATGTGATTACGTGTTATATGAATAACATGATTACATGTTATGTGATATGCATACTATCTGTTTACAGTTTAAAAAGGCCATGATTAGTTATAAACGATCGGGTTGACGTCAATACGTATAGTTACGTCAATTGAGTTTGGTTCTATCAATTAAGATCGTCCTTTTGCTTATAGAATCGAGTAGCAAGGAGCGCAGTCAAGTGTTAGCCGGAGTCAGTAGCCAGCAGTTATAATCCAGAGTTATAGTAACAAGTTATCGAGCATACCAGAAAAGTATCCCTACCTTCACTTATCGTTCAAGTCATAATTATTATGAATCCTATTACGCAAGTATTCCTGAACTTTCTTGTAATACAATTGCTAGTATCCTTACCTCCATTTAACATTCAAGTTATATTCATTTTGAACTCTATTATGCAAGTATTTCTTCCCTATTCTAAGTTCAAAATAGCTAAAAGTTTTTACATTTCACTATAAATTACTCTATACAGTGGAACGTTGAGTTGAGATTAGCTGATAACTAATTGTTCTAGTTATTTCGCCATCGGTTGTTGAGATGACTCTGGACCATGAGAAATGGGGAGTTACATTATTAAGGATTTTGTTTAATTTGACTCCTTTGGTTGAAAATGTTTTTATGGATTGGATGGTTGCATAAGAGGCCGTGGTGGCAGTCCAACGTGAGCTATTTATTATACATGATATAACACCTTGCTAGGCAAATATGTGCCTTGGCTACCCTTTGTTTAGTTGGATATGCTTTGGCATACCGGCGTTGCTCCGCGGCTGATCACCGGCGGTAACACACCGTCGTTCGAGGATTCCAATCCAAAACAAAAATATATAAAAGTGTTGTTTATTATCAAAACTTTTAGCAATTTTAACACTGCTCAGGTATTGTTGTTTGGGTTGTTCTTCCGATATATTGTTGTTGTTGTCTTAAAACATAAGCTATATACGGCTTGCTGAGCATTTCTTCACTCATACTTATTTATTCCTCTGATTCTTTCAGCTAGGCTAGAGCAAGCCTGAGATCCAGGCTTGTCTTCATGTAAATAGGTGGTGTTTCCCAGGTAGACTGTTTTGGGACGTTTGACTAGCCTAGAGGTTTGTAATAAAATTTGAAATAGTCTGTAAAACTAATTAGACTTATGGCTTGTAATAACATTTGGTTTGTTTTAGTACCTGTTTCATACTATAACCTGTAATCGATCCAGTTGCATCCAAGGGGTCATATTTATTATTTTATTTCATTGTATCTATTATATTGTGATTTATCGGCCAGTGACTCCCAAATCTAGACCCCGGATTTGGAGGGCGTCACAAATATTCGATAGTTTTGAATAATAATCAAATATTATTTTCGATTATTCAAATAAAGATTTACTTTCATATAAGTATATCTTTTGTTAATTAATATTCATTTCAAGTATTAGTTTCAAAACTTCTACTTCATTTATTTTTATAAAAACTATTCTTTAAGGAAATATTATTTAAATAATTATATTCATATATTTTTCTAATATATCAGAACTGATTTATTTTATTAAATCATCATTATTCCAAACATTTTCAAAAATGTTTGCAATTCTTCAAATTGATTTTAAAAGTTAGAGCGGATTCCAAAACTAAATTTTAATTTAAATATTTCCTTTCGTGGAGGGATTTAAATACTCGCTTAAAACCAAAGGGATCCGGCTCCATGGTGTATTTTTGTTGCAACGAAGTTGCTGATTGATAAAGAAAGTTTTGATACTTTCCCACATTCGGGAAGTAGTTGATTATATAATATTGTACCTGCCAACGGGCTATTATACGCTCGGGGAATGTCGATTAAGTTCGTACTCCAATTATAAGTATAAAATTCTTCAAGGAACTGGAATAGTCTGGTACCTTGTGTGCCAGAGTGAGTGTAAGAGGCTGCGGGGCAGTCCATCAAAGTGTAAGAAGCTGTGAGGCAGTCCGCCAAAGCGTAGGAGGCTGTGGGACAGTCCAGCATATCGCCCTTATGTGGCCAGGGTGATGACCCAATAAAATTCGTCCTTCTACTAGTAGAGAATTATAAAGAGTGATACATTGCCTAATCAGCTGAGGTATCATGTTATTCCAGTGGTTTCCTTCTTCCAAATGTATTTGAATAGAACTCTGTGTTTTCTTTTCATACATAGGTTTTAAAGAGTTTCTTTTCAGAAATGAGTCATATACAAGTCTTAGCTTGTAACTTCATCGATATATGATGAACTGTTGAAATTGATTGTACCTTGAACAACAGTAGTATTCAAGTGAGTCTATGAGATAGATATATAAGTATTTTGAATATCTCATAGCTTCATCTTTTAAAAACATATATCAGGTAAATGTTGCATTATACATGGCAAAGATTTTTAAAAAAACGTTAAGGCAAGGTCAGATATATGAGATCACCTTGTAACGATATTTTTATATAGTCTATTTAATGGAACTCTATGTATGTTATACATCACAGATGATTTCATAGTTTATGAAAAGAAAAGTATAAATATATATACATTGAATATTTTATGACTTCCTCGCGTTAAGATATCAAACTTGTTCAATTTAGCTTGACAAGACTTTTATGAGTACTATGAGGATGCTCATATATTATTAATTACATGTTATTTTGGTGGGCTTGTTGCTCACCCTTGCTTTATTCTTTCATCACACAATAACAGCTAGACAAGATGAACATGACCAAGCTCATAATTCGCGAGAGGATAGGAAACATTCTACAATTTCCTGTAGGTGTTGATGCTACTGTAGCTGAGGTAGGAACTACCAATAGGATAGGATTTCAACTTTTGATGTACCAGACTTATGTATATTTATAAATTATAATAATGGCAAAGAATATGTAAATTTATTCAGAAACTCTTTTGAGGTGTAATGACTTATAATTGTGGAATAAAATGACTTGTATTATTTTTGGTATTCATCTCTAAGACTATAAATTGTGGTGTGTGTGTGTGTGTATTGTGGGGTCACAGTATGCAGTAGTTGGTTGTTTATTACGATTAAGTATTTTTAAGGGAAATGGAACTCGTGACAACCCGGATCCCCGACCCCGAATTTGGGGGTGTTACAAATCATATCTGGGATCTTATTACTTTGGCTTCCCTAAACCTTTCTGAATATTTTATATTCCTTTAATGATCCTCTGTTAAAATCCATGAATTTAATTCCTTTTAATCATGTTACCTTATAATTAATTCTTTCGGTATCTGGTGGATTTTCAGTAAAAATCAAAGTGTTCGAATTTGAATTTTGACGACCTTCACATATACTTATTTATTTTATAAAATGCTAATACGATCTCATAATTTTTATAACAGTACTCCTATATAGTGTGGTTTGGTAATTTTCTTTAATCAGCACAATCAGCCAAAAAGTTACTATTTATAAGGATTACAAAAATTCCAAAAATTGAAGTTATTACAGTCTCCCCTCCTTAAAAAGGATTCAGTCCCGGAATCAGATAGAAAATAAATGGGGGTACTTTTCTAGCATTTATCTCTCTAGTTCCCAAGTTGATTCCTCGACATTATGATTCTGCCACAGTTCTGACTAGCTTGATCACCTTATTTTGAAGCACCTGCTCCTTTTAATCCATGATCCTCACTGGTTGCTCCACATAAGTCAAGTCTGGTTACATGTCCATGTGGTCGTATTCCACTATGTTCCTGGGGTCCCGATGATACTTCCTTAATATTAATACATAGAATACATTATGAACTTGTTGCAGGTTCGGGGGTAGGGCTAGCTCATAAGCTAACTTCCTAATACCTCTTAATATCTCGAAGGGTCTAATGTATCTTGGGCTTAGCTTTCCTTTCTTTCCGAACCTCATCAATCCCTTCCAAGGGGATACCTTCAACAGAACTAGGTCCTATACTTCATATTCCTTGTCCTTTCGGGCCAAATCAGCATACTTCTTCTGTCGATCTTGGGCTGCTACCAACCGTCCTTTGATTAAATCCACTATATCCCTGGTTCTTTGGACCACTTCGGACCCGAGCATCTTGCGCTCTCCAACTTCATTCCAATATAAGGGAGATCGGCATCTTCTTCCATACAGGGCCTTGTAAGGCGGCATTCCAATGCTGACATTAAAGCTATTATTGTAAGAAAACTCGATCAAGGGCAAGTGATCATCCCAACTTCCTTTAAAATATATTATATAGACTCTCAATATATCTTCTAGCGTCTGGATGGTCCTTTCACGTTGTCCGTCCATCTGGGGATGGTAAGCGGTATTCAAGTTCAATTTGGTTCCCGCACAATCCTGAAAGCTCCTCCAAAATCTGGAGTTTAAATTGGGGTCTCGGTCTTAGACAATGGACACTGGAACTCCATGTCACGCCACTATTTCCTTAAGGTAAATGTCCACCAATCTATCTATTGTGTATCTCTCATTGATTGGAATAAAGTGAGCTGACTCTATTAGTCAGTCTATAATTACCCATATGGCATCATGATTGGCTTTGTTCCTTGGCAAGCCTACAACAAATCCATGGCTATTTGTTCCCATTTCCATTTGGGAATCTCCAAAGGACGCAAAAGTCCATTGGGTCTCTTATTCTGCCTGCACTCTCTGGTAAGTCAAACATTTGTTTACCCATTCTGCTACGTCCCTTTTCATGTTGGGCCACCAGTAATATTCCTTTAGATCTCTATGACTTTCATCTAAAATCTCGTCCTTAAGCTCTTGAACATTTGGAACCCAAATCTTGTAGGAATACCTCATTATTCCTTTATCATCTCTCTCAGTATTGATCTTTTCTCCAGTCATTGACTCTCTGCCTTCATTCATCACTTTTCTTTGGCACAATATGATCTTTTCCAATAACTCGGGTTGCATTGCGATTTCAAACAACTTTTCGGTATCGGCTCCGTTACCTTCTCTTCTATCTCCATTTTCTCAAAATCTCTTATCAACTCTTCCGAAATTATTATCATCTTGAGTCTCTCCTTACTACTAAGGGTCAGCCATCACATTGGATTTCATGGATGATGGAGAATCTCACAATCATAATCCTTAATTAGCTCTAACCATCTTCTTTGGAGCATGTTGAGCTCTTTCTACGTGAAAATGTACTTGAGGCTCTTATAGTCTATGAAGATCTAACACTTCTCTCCATACAAGTAGTGCCTCCAAATCTTTAAGGCAAAAACTATTGCCGCGAGCTCAAGATCATGGATAGGATATTGAATTTCGTATTCCTTCAGTTGTCTCGACGCGTACGCGATTACCTTATCGTGCTGCATAAGCACGCACCCTAATCCCTTGTATGAAGCGTCACTATAATTCACAAAATCTCTTTTTCCATTCGGCACCCCAATACAGGGGCCATCATCAATCTTTTCTTCAATTCTTGGAAGCTGTTCTCGCATTTCCTTGTCCATTCGAACTTCTCAGTTTTACGAGTAAGTTGGGTTAAAGGGGCTATGATCTTCACAAAATCTTGAACAAACCTTCGATAATAGTCGGTCTTACAAGTAAGTTGGGTTAAAGGGGCTACGATCTTCGCAAAATCTTGAACAAACCTTCGATAGTAGTCGGCCAATCCTATAAAACTTCTCACCTCTATGGGTGTGATTGGCCTTTCCCAATTTTAGACCGCCTCTATCTTGGAGGGGTCGACCTGTACTCCTTCCTTATTGATTACGTCCTAAAAATTGTACTTTATTTCGCCAGAATTCGCACTTCGAGAGTTTGGCATACAATTGTTCCACCCTGAGTATTCTTAGAGCTATCCCCAAATGCTTTGCATGCTCTTCCTCGGTCCTTGAGTAGATTAAAATGTCATCAATAAAAACTACCACATATTTGTCCAGTATTTCTTGAACACCCTATTCATCAAATCCATATAATCCTTTGGGGCATTGGTTAATCCAAAGGACATTAGTAAGAACTCATAGTGTCCATACCTAGTACGGAATGCAGTCTTTGGAATATCCTCGGGTTTAATATTTAGTTGATGATATCCCATTTTCAGGTCAATCTTAGAAAAATAGACAGTATCCTTTAGCTGGTCGAATAAATTTTCTATTATGGGTAACAGGTACCTATTATTTATGGTTAGCTTTTTCAACTCTCGGTAGTCGATGCACAGTCTCATGCTCCCGTCCTTCTTCTTAACGACCAATACTGATGTTCCCCAAGGGGACATACTGGGTCATATCATACCCTTCTCTAACAGTTCTTACAATTGGGTATCTAATTCATTCATTCTAACGGGTCTAACCGGTATGTTGCCTTCAAAACTGGCGCCGTCCCGGGGGCCAACTCAATAGCAAATTCAATCACTCTATCAGGTGGTATCCTTAGAAGATCTTGCGGGAATACATCTTCGAACTCGTTGACTATCGTAATATCTTGCAAGTTGGGCACCTCCCTCTGGGGTCCACCATATAGGCTAAGTAAGTCTCATTTTCTTTTCGTAACACCCGCTTGGCCTCGGCCATGGTGAAATTTTTTTGCATCTGTCTCTTTCCTCTAAATATGACTTCTTTCTTCCCTGGGATTTTTAATTTAACTTTATTCTCTTTACCGTCTATCTGAGCATCATTTCTAGATAGGCAGTCCATTCCCAAAATTACATCAAATTCCCCTAATTTAAAAAGAATCTGATCAATGCTGAAAGATTGTTATCATATGCCTAATCTGCAAGCGGGGTGAATCTGGTTAACAGAGATAATCTCTCGGTTGGCTATTTTTACTTGTAAATATTCTCGCAAGGGTTTAGCTTGAAGTCTTAATTTATGTGCAAATTCCCTCGATATAAAAGATTTAGTCACTCCAGAATCAAATAAAACATTTGCACTGACTGTATTAAGAGAAAGGGTACCTGCTATCACATCAGAGTCTTTCAAATCATCCTGAACTGTCATGTTAAAAGTCCTTGCAGTAGGTGGCTTATTAGAGGTAACCCTGCTCGCTCTTGAAGCCGCTGGTTTGTTCATTGAGAAATCCTCCCTCATATAACCCAAATGCCCATACTGAAAGCAAGTGACGGTCTTGCTGCTGATGGGGGTTGGCGAAATACAACTGGTGGCATACTATCCCGTCTGACCACACTTATAACAAGTTATTCCTTTCATATCACACACACCGGAATGCATCCTTATACAAGTATTACATGTGGGTAATGGGGGTCGGGATTGGTTGGAATAGGATACTCCTGATTTCTGGCCGCCTTGGCCCATATTTACACTCATGGATCATTTAAACCCGGCACTCCTTCCTGGTAGGGACATTGTTCATCGGTTAAACTTGCTTGGCAAGTTTCCTCCTATGGAACCTCCGCCCATACTTATACTTTTTCTTTTTATCCCTCCCTTATCTCTTTCCTTATGCATCTATTCACTTCCAGCTTCTGTAATTGTAGCCTTTTGCACTAAGTGGCATAGTTCGTAAGCTCAAGGATTTCCACTCTATTCTGAATCCACTGTTTCAGTCCCTACTGAAATCTTCTAGCTTTCTTTTCCTCTATGTTCACAAACTCCGGCATAAACCTTGATACTTCCGAAAAATTTTGCCTCTTACTTTTCTACTGACGAGTTATTCTGCTTTAGCTCTAAGAACTTGAGCTCCATCTGGCTCTCCATAAACCTTGGGAAATACTTCCCTAGAACAATTGACTGAACCTCTCCCAAGTTATGATAGAATCTGTCTCCATGTTTTTCTTGGCCTCCCATCAGTAGTTGGCCTCTCCTTTCAGAAGGTAAGTAGCAAATACAGTCTTATGTGCCTCATCAATACTCAAAATGTCAAAGGATTTCTCCATTTCCTTCAGCCATACTCTTGCCTCAATCGGGTCAGCTGATCTGTGGAACTCAGGGGGATTAAGTGACTTGAAGGCCCTGAAAGAGTTTTCCGCAGCATTATTGATTCCTTGGGGCAATGGGTTCGGGTGACGTTCTAGGTTTTTCCTTAAAAGTTGCATGAACTGCCCCATGGGATCCATGCCCAGGTTTTCTACCTGCTGCTCAACCTCAGTTTCCCCTTCTTCAGCCACTATTTCAAATTCTCCAATATCAAATGTTCCCTCCTCTGCTCAATACTGGAAGTCCTCCTATTCAACCTAATCCTAGTCTTCCTCTTCATTATGTTCCTGGTTCCTTTCCTCTTGGTTGTGGTTTCCCTGGTCCTCAAACCCCGGGTTTGTCCAGGTTCCTAATCTTCTTGGCGGCATATTGCTGCTAATTTTGAAAATTCAATGTTAGGTCATAATCATACATATAAGATTGTACCACACACAGTCGCTACAATATGGAGAATATATCTCACAGTTCTATATAAATAAGACAGTTATAATCGCAAGAAGTGCAGAAAATAAAAAGGATAAAATAGTGATCTTGTCACCTGTTACGACCGGTATTTCTAAACCTTATCTATATATAATTTTGTGTTTATAATTAAAATTTAAATAGTATGGAATTATAAATGTGGATGATCTATATGACTGAGAGCCTATAAACTAAGTGTTTAATGTATTAGTTTATATAAAAAAAAATTGAAAAGAAAATCTTATAATTTAATATTTTAAATGATAATCAAAAGTACTTCATTTTATATGAAAAATCAATTTTAAAAATATTTTAACAATAAATTTTCAAATTTTATATCATTAAATTTCTAAAATCATAAGCTATTTTATGATATTTCTTTTATGATTTATGGAGGTGCATTTATATTTATAAAAACTTGTTTTATATAAATGAGTTGATTTTTAAATTGCAAATTACTTAGTTCCTCATGCATGTAAATACCCTCCAATTCAATTTAAAGGGCATAAGAGACAATTCATACCCCACTAACCTTCTTCTATCCACCAAAAGACTAAACTACCTTTGCATGCACTTTTGTTGGTTATTGGAGAAGGACACTTTAGTACATTCTAAATTCCACTATTGAATTAGTGCATGATGAACCATAAAGAGAGGAGTTAACCCAAAACCACACTCCACTCAAGCTCATCATTTTCACTCTCAAATTTTCTCTCCTCCCCCTCTCTTTTTCTTCATTCGGCCGAAGCCCCTTCCCCATTCCCTTTAATTTTTCTTCATCAAATCCTTGCCATTCTAGTGTAATTCCATTACCCATTCATATAATATACACTTTACAAGAAGTTCCATGCTTAGGAGATGAAGTTTAATGCTTGCATGTCTTGATCTTATGTGATCTCCAAAGAGAAACTCTTAATTCATGTAGATTAAAGAGTTCTCTATGAGATATACTTTTTATGTGCATAAACTAAGTGTTTCCATGAATAAAACTCTTTTAAAACCTTTGCATGCTACTGATATTTAGTTGTAAAGTCATATTCTACTTTGTATGTTAGAGATAGGGCATTATTTTCAAGTATAATCATGTTATATATGCTCTTCTTTTCGAAAATGTACATGCATGCTTAGTTTGTGTTAAATTCGACCTTATATGTGCTTAAAATGAATTGTTTCCTAGATATTATGCTTGATCTTAGTTGTTAAAAGGTAGTGTTCATGATCTTTTGAAGTAGTTAAGTATTTTAAGTCGAATTTATGAGCTAATAACCCTCTTGTTTAGTCGAACTTGATTTAGTGATCATCTTGAGTTGCATGTTAAGTTTTATTTTGCATGTTGGTACTATAGGGCATGGATGATCTCCATTATTGGTTGAGGCCTTAGTTTAGAGTCTTTATAGTAGTAAATTTGCCTTGGTTGAGATTTAATTCATGGTTTTAAGGTGGAAAGGCTAGGATAGAATCCTGAACTTTTTTCCAGATTTGCATGTGAGTTTTGTGTTAATTTTGAATGGCCATTTCTTAGGCATTGTTAGGTCCAAGCCACGGGAGTTAAGACTTGGGGTATAATTGAGTCTAGAAGTCACAAATTAGAGAAAACCAACCATTTAGTGAGTTGCATACACCAAAATTTAGAATCTGTCCAGCAGGGGACAGTTTTGTTACAACTTAGAAATGAGGAGTTTTGACCATGTCATGGGTAGGCCCTCACTAGGCCGTGGTTAGCCCTAGTTAGAGGGAGTGTCAGAGGAGTTTTTCCAGCGATAGTTCATAGGAATTGAGTTAGAATCATGTGTCATAAGTTAGTGCAAAACAGGACACTTTTCTTTCCAGAAAACAGGGGAACATTGGACTTTAAGCTTAGGCCCAAGTAGGCCCAAGCTAGGCCCTTGAGCCACACTAAGTTTGAGAGTTTCCTTATGGTCATAAGAGTCTAGTATTGAAGTTTTAGAGGTAAACTTGAAGTGTAAGGGTATTAATTGTACTCATAAACCCATTGGTGTCACCCTGAAATCACTATAATGAACAAAATCACTTAACCTTTAGTTTTAGGGCACTTATGAGTGAGGCCTGGGTTGACCACCATAGTTGTAAGATATTATGAGGTCAGTAGAGTGTAAAGCCTAAGTCAGGGTCCATAAGAACTTGATGGTTTAGAAAAGGCACTTCGAGTTATGAGGTCGATATTAAGAGTTTTGGCTAGTTTAGCATAACTAAGTGACTTGAGTAAGGGCGCATTCCTCGTCATCTTCTGAACCATCTGACACAATTGCTTTCTCCATGTATGTTGAGTTGAGGTGTGAGTTCGACAGGCTTCAGGGCAAGTACGATCGAATGTTAGAGCGATTGAAGAACGTGTATCCGAATAGCCGAAACTATGAAGCAAAGCCTAAAGAGCAGATGACTGCGAGACTTGAGACCTTGGTTCAGTACATTAACACTAAGTTTGATGAGATGCCATCGCACCGAGACCGTACCAGCCAGTATACTATCCATATGATTGCGGATGAGCTCCAGAGTATTGTGAAGATGCTTCGTGAAGAGAAGATTACCGGACCCCGTTTTAATGGAGTGGAGCCTTAGTTCTTTCCATTATCTACTTTTCATGTTGTTGTATCATTGGACTTTGTAGAATTCCCTGTTGTTTCCTTTAATTAAGCATGTTATCCCTAGATTCAGACTCTATTCCAATCTTGATGTACCTTGACCCTAATTTTGATAATTATGCACTATCGTTCTATTTTCTTTCAATTGTTTTTATGCTTTTATATGCATCACCCTTATTGTTTAATTTGAAACCCGATTGAATGAAATGACTTGCCATAACCATGAAATTTTCTGTATTGTTCATACCTGTTTTGATATAACTTTTATTTCAGAATCATGCCACCTAAAAAGAAGAACCCGACAACAAGTTCTACCAATGATCCTAATATTCTTTGACTTCTAGAAACCTTACAACAGCAAACAAGTGCTATAGCTCAACAACAACTAACTCTTCAACAATAATTCGAAAACCAAGATAACCGTGAACCACACCAACCACCTGATCTACCAGTACCACCTCGACAAATTGTTACTTTCAAAGCTTTTCAGAATGTGAATCCACCTGCATTTCATGATACCACTGATCCGGTAATAGCTAATACATGGATTAGGGAAATGGAAAGAGCTTTTGAATTGGTTCAGTTAGGAGAAGATCAAAAGATGTCATATGCTACTTATTTTCTGAAAGGGGAAGTCATCTATTGGTGGGATTGAGTGAAAGCTATGGAGACAAATCAGCCGGTTTCTTGGGAAAGGTTTAAAAGGTTATTCCAGGAAAAGTATTATCCTAAGTACATGCAAAATCAGATGGAGCTTAAATTTCTTGAATTGAAGCAAGGAAGTATGTTTATATTGGAGTACGAGAAGAAGTTTATGGAGTTGTCAAAGTTTGTGACTAAGTATACCAACACTGAGGAAGAAAAAGCAAAAAGATTCCAACAAGGATTAGAGCCTTGGATCAGAGATAGAGTGGCTATGTTTGAGCTTGATACTTATATTGGAGTAGTACAGAAGGCTGCTCTGATTGAGAGTAATGGGATACAGTCAAGGAAAGAAAAGGATAATAAGAAGAGAAGGTTCCATTTTATGGAGAGAAGTCTGAAGCCGGAAGCTCACAAGACAGGAGTGTGAAAAGGATTGGATTCCACAAAGGTGGAAATTTTCAGAAGAAGGGAAATTTGAAAAAGAGACAAGATTCTAAGGGGGACAACCAGTCAAGCCAAGGACAAGTTGGTGAAAATAGATTTCAGAGACCAGAGTGCAAGCATTGTGGAAAAAGACATCCAGGAGTGTGTAATAAGTTGAACATGACATGCTATGGATGCAATCAGAAGGGACACTTGGCTAACGAGTGTAAGATACTGAAGCCGGGAGTTAATGTTATAAGTGTGAAAGACTGGACATATATCTAGGGAATGCAAGTCAACCGGACCAGTCAAGGCTTTGATGAACGTGGCAAGTACTAGTGCAAGCATGCCAGCTGAGGTATTGGCATTATCTCCACCATCTACCGCAACTCCGCAAGCGACAACAAGGACATTTGATTTAAAGATGAAGGACGCTGTTCAGAATTATGAGGTGATAGCAGGTAAACTTTTAATGAATAATGTTGAAGCTAAGGTATTGATTGATTCTGGAGCTACTAGATCTTTTATATCAGAAACTTTCGTTGATAAACTTAAATGTGATAAAATGACTCTGAACGAGGTAATAGATGTGGTAATTGTGAAACAAGAGAAGATTCTTGTGAGTCAATTATGTCCTAATTGTGAGATTGATATTTCGGGGCATAAATTTTTAGCAGACTTGATACTTTTCAAGTTAGGGGAGTTTGACATAATCTTAGGCATGGATTGGTTAGGGAAGAATAACGCCCAGATAGATTGTAAATATAAGAAATTATATTTAAAGACAGAGATTGGAGAAAAAGTGGTATTTAAAAGTCAGAGGCAAGAGCGACTGTTTCTTACAATCGTCCAGGCTAAGAAATTGCTGAGGAGAGGTTGCAAATCATTCCTAGCCTATGTAGTGGATTCAGAAAGAGAGAGCCTCTGCATGGAAGATATCCTTGTAGTCAACGAATTTCCAGATATATTTCCAGATGAACTACCAGGTTTACCGCCCGATCGACAGATTGAGTTCGAGATCAACCTTGCTCCAGACATAGAACCAGTTTCGAAGGCACCTTATAGAATGACACCAGCAGAAATGAAAGAGTTGGCGAGCCAGCTACATGAATTATTGGACAAAGGAGTGATACGACCAAGTACGTCACCATGGGGTGCACATGTTCTATTCGTAAAGATGAAGGATGGAAGTATGAGGTTATGTATAGACTATCGGGATTTAAATAAGATGACGATTAAGAACCGTTACCCGCTACCAAGGATAGATGATTTATTTGATTAGCTAAAAGGAGCTAAGTGTTTTTCCAAGATTGATTTAAGATCAGAATACCATCAATTGAAGATCAAAGAAGACGACATCCCGAAAACAGCATTCAGAATAACATACAGACATTATGAATTCTTAGTAATGCCTTTTGGGTTGACTAATGCTCCTGCAACATTTATGGATCTGATGAACCGGGTATTTAAAAAGTATTTGGACAAGTTTGTAGTGGTATTCATTGATGATATTATTATATATTCAAAGTCAGAAGAAGAACATATACAACATCTATGGTTAGCATTGGAAATACTCTGACAAGAGAAGTTGTATGCCAAGTTTTCTAAGTGTGAGTTCTAGTTAAAGGAAGTTCAATTTTTGGGATATGTTATTGGAAATGAAGGAGTCAAAGTGGATCCGGCAAAGATTGAAGCAATTATGAGTTGGGAGAGACCAAAGACACCTATGGAAGTGCGAAGTTTTCTAGGATTGGCGGGATATTATAGAAGGTATGTTAAAGATTTCTCGAAAATCTCCACGCCATTGACTAAGTTGACTAGGAAGAATCAGAAATTTGAATGGAATGCAGAATGTGAAGATAGTTTTCAAGAATTGAAACAGAGGTTGGTTACAGCTCCGGTGCTAGTATTACCCGACGATCAAGGAAACTTTGTGATTCTCAGTGATGCTTCACATAAGGGCCTGGGTTGCGTGTTAATGCAACACAACAAGGTGATTGTGTATGCGTCAAGACAGTTAAAACCACATGAATTGAAGTATCCTACACATGACTTGGAATTAGCAGCTATAGTATTTGCACTTAAGATCTGGAGACATTACCCTTACGGAGAAATGTGTGAGATCTACACGGATCACAAGAGTTTGAAGTATATTTTCACTCAGAAGGAGCTCCATATGAGGCAAAGGAGATGGTTGGAATTAATTAAGGACTATGATTGCTCGATAAATTATCATCCGCGAAAGGCAAATGTGGTAGTTGATGCTTTGAGTAGGAAAGAGAGGTTGAATATGGCAGTGGTATCAAAGGAATTATCTAGAGAAATTAGGAGATTTGAATTAGAACTGTGTGTTTGCGTAAAAGCTGAGGAGATTTGTCGTACTATGACTTTCATCCATCATTGTTGGAAAAGATAAAGAAATGTTAGGAAGAAGTGATGAAACAAGAGAATAATCAACTGACCGGAGAAGAGATTTGTACTCAAAGGGATGAACAAGGTATATTAAGGTTTTCCTCAAGAATTTGGATTCCTCATGTGACTGAATTGAAGAATGAGATATTGCAAGAAGCTCATAATTCTAGATTTTTAATCCATCCGGGAAGCACCAAGATGTACAAGGACTTGAAGAAGAACTTTTGGTGGCCAAATGTGAAGCGAGAAGTAGCAGAATGGGTTGCGAGGTGCTATACTTGTCAAAAAGTGAAGACAGAACATCAAAGACCAAGTGGATTAATTCAGCCTTTAAGATTCCAGAATGGAAGTGGGAAAACATTGCTACGGACTTTATAGTAGGATTACCACGACCGAAATTCGGACATGACGCTATATGGGTTATAGTTGATCGCCTTACGAAGCCGGCACATTTACTTCCGATTAACGAGAGGTCTTCATTGGACAGATTGGTCCACCTGTATGTGCGTGAAATCATATTACGACATGGTGTACCTGTATCAATAGTTTCGGACAGAGATCCATGATTTAACTCGAGATTCTGCAAGCAATTTCAAGAAAGTCTTGGCACCAAGTTGAATATAAGTACGGCGTATCATCTACAGACTGATGGTCAAAGTGAGAGGATAATTCAAACAATTGAAGACATGTTGCGTAGCTGTGCGATTAATTTTGCGGGAAGTTGGGACCACATGCCATTGGTAGAATTCTCCTATAACAACAGCTATCACACCAGTATTGGCATGCCACCATACGAAGCTTTATACGGACAGAAATGCAGATCACTAACCAGCTGGGATGAAAGGGGAGAAAGAAAGATTTTAGGCCCGGAATTGGTGCAATAAATACATGAGACAGTCAAATTGATTCAAAAGAGATTACTCGCTGCTCAAGATAGGCAAAGAAAGTATGCAGACCCTGCTCGTAAGGATATCAGATTCCAAGTAGGAGAAGCCGTATTGCTGAAAGTATTACCGAGGAAAGGATTGTCTCGATTTGGCAAGAATGGGAAGTTAGCACCTGGATATATTGGTCCTTTTGAAGTTTTGAGTCAAGTAGGGAAGGTGGCCTATGAATTAGCTTTGTCGCCTCCGTATCAGCATGTGCGTAACGTGTGCCATGTGTCATTACTTAGGAAGTATAATCTCGATGCCAACCATGTCATAGAATATGAACCTATAGAGATTCAAAAAAACCTCTCATTTGTGGAGCAACTTGTCAAAATAATCGACTGGCAAGAGAAGATTCTTAGAAATAAGTTGGTAAAGTTGGTAAGAGTACTTTGGAGAAATCCCAAGGTTGAAGAGTCAACGTGGGAACTAGAGTCGGATATGCGTAGTCGGTATCCTCACTAATTCTCCTAGATTCTAAGGACAGAACCCTTAAAGGGGGAGAGGATGTTACGACCGGTATTTCTAAACCCTATTTATATATAATTGTGTGTTTATAATTAAAATTTAAGTAGTATGGAATTATAAATGTGGATGATCTATATGACCGAGTGCCTATAAACTAAGTGTTTAATGTATTAGTTTATATAAAAAAAATTGAAAAGAAAATCTTATCATTTAGTATTTTTAAATGATAATCAAAAGTACTTCATTTTATATGAAAAATCGATTTTAAAAATCTTTTAACAATAAATTTTCAAATTTTATATCATTAAATTTCTAAAATCATAAGTTATTTTATGATATTTATTTTGTGATTTATGGAGGTGCATTTATATTTATAAAAACTTGTTTTATATAAATTAGTTGATTTTTAAATTGCAAATTACTTATTTGTCCATGCATGCAAATACCCTCCAATTGAATTTAAAGAGAATAAGAGATAATTCATACCCCACTAACCTTCTTCTATCCACCAAAAGACTAAACTACCCTTGCATGCACTTTCGCTTGGTTATTGGAAAAGGGCACTTTAGTACATTCTAAATTCCACTATTGAATTAGTGCATGATGAACCATAAAGAGAGGAGTTAACCCAAAACCACACTCCACTCAAGCTCATCATTTTCACTCTCAAATTTTCTCTCATCCCGCTCTCTTTTTCTTCATTCGGCCGAAGCCCCTTCCCTCATTCCCTTCAATTTTTCTTCAACAAATCCTTGCCATTCTAGTGTAATTCTATTACCCATTCATATAATATACACTTTACAAGAATTTCCATGCTTAGGAGATGAAGTTTAATGCTTGCATGTCTTGATTTTATTTGATCTCCAAAGAGAAACTCTTAATTCATGTGGATTAAAGAGTTCTCTATGAGATATACTTTTTATGTGCATAAACTAAGTGTTTCCATGAATAAAACTCTTTTAAAACCTTTGCATGCTACTGATCTTTAGTTGTAAATTCATATTCTACTTTTCATGTTAGAGATAAGGCATTATTTTCAAGTATAATCATATTATATATGCTCTTCTTTTTGAAAATATACATGGATGCTTAGTTTGTGTTAAATTCGACCTTATATGTACTTAAAATGAATTGTTTCCTTGATATTATGCTTGATCTTAGTTGTTAAAAGGTAGTGTGCATGATATTTTAAAGTAGTTAAGTATTTTAAGTCGAATTTATGAGCTAATAACCCTCTTGTTTAGTCGAACTTGATTTAATGATCATCTTGAGTTGCATGTTAAGTTTTATTTTGCATGTTGTTACTATAGGGCATGGATGATCTCCATTATTGGTTGAGGCCTTAGTTTAGTGTCTTTATAGTAGTAAATTTTCCTTGGTTGAGATTTAATTTGTGGTTTTAAAGTGGGAGTTAAGGTGGAAAGGCTAGGATAGAATCTTGAAAAAAATTCCAGATTTGCATGTGAGTTTTGTGTTGATTTTGAATGGGCATTTCTTAGGCATTGTTAGGACCAAGCCACGGGGAGTTAATACTTGGGGTATAATTGAGTCTAGAAGTCACAAATTATAGAAAATCAACCATTTAGTGAGGCGCACACACTAAAATTTAGAATCTGTCTAGCAGGGGACAGTTTTGTTGCAACTTAGAAATGAGGAGTTTTGACAATGTCATGGGTAGGCTCTCACTAGGCCTTGGTTAGCCCTAGTTAGAGGGAGTGTGAAAGGAGTTTTTTCAGACATATTCATAGGAATTGAGTTAGAATCACGTGTCATAAGTTAGTGCAAAACATGACACTTTTCTGTCCAGAAAACAGGGGAATATTGGACTTTAAGCTTAGGCCCAGGTAGGCCCAAGCTAGGCCCTTGAGCCACACCAAGTTTGACAGTTGCCTTATGGTCAGAAGATTCTAGTGTAGAAGTTTGAGAGGTAAACTTAAAGTGTAAGGGTGTCAATTGTACTCATAAATCCATTGGTGTCACTCTGAAATCACTATAATGAGCAAAATCACTTAACCTTTAGTTTTAGGGCACTTATGAGTGAGGCCTAGGTTGACCACCATAGTTGTAAGATATTATGAGGTCAGTAGAGTGTAAGGCCTAAGTCAGGGTCCATAAGAACTTGATGGTTTAGAAAAGGCACTTCGAGTTATGAGGTCAATATTAAGAGTTTTGGCTAGTTTAGCATAACTAAGTGACTTGAGTAAGTGGAGTGAGATCATCCAAGCCTAGTGATGCAATATAGTGTGTATAGATATATATTATTTAATTAAATGTTCTATGTGAACATGAGTGGCTATGTGAACTATTATGCTTATAAGGTAATTATAAGCGTTTATGTTTATATAGGCCTAGGTGCCAATATGCGTAATTTCGGTTTATAATTAGGTTGAGTTATTGAGTATATATTATAATGAGGATATTATTATTTTATGTAGGCTCTCGAGACGAGGGTAAACTTGCCATTAAAGTCGAGTGAAGCTCTAGTTGCTCCCACCTGCCAGTCAAGTCAAGCCTTTCTCAAGGCAAGTGTTTCAACCTACCTTTTTATTTATACTGCAAGATAGTGTTAGCCCAGATTTTATATATGTTGCGAGTTTTCTAATTCACCTTGATATATATGATCCAAGTGGTTTGAAATCTATCTTTCATATTATATGCAAATTCCATGAACCCTCAAGTATCCATTGCAAGTAGTTTAACTTTGCTTGGAGATTTCCATGCAAGTAATTCAAAAGTCATACCATGCTAATATTCCAAGTAATTGTGATGTGGAACCCTGTGCAAGTTATACTCAGTAACCTTAGCTTGATACCTAAAAGTCAGCTATCCATTAAAAGTCGTTCATGATTGCTTGATAAGCCTATTCTTACCCCTAAAACATGATACCCTGTTATGCTTTGAACTGATGTTCACCTTCTTTATATTTCAATACCTATGTCTTATCTGGAACCATTACCTTGAACCTATTTTGACTTAATTCCTTCATACTATCTGATAACCCTGTTAAATCTCATTGTCAAATTCCTTGTGAATAGAAACCTTGCAATTCCCTTGATAAAGTATAGTCTAGTTGATCATATCCTTGAAATTTAGTGGACCTATTCCCTGTGCTTCAAAGTTGATCTAGAACCCTTGATAAAGATGCTCACTGTTTAAGAAATTAACCGTCACTTGGCATCAGTTTTTAAAATAAAAAGTTAAAATTTGGATTTCCAGTCCCAAAGGGGGACAAATATTTTCTTTAGATAGTGGATCTGGACTGAGACGCAAGTCCTTTTTGCTCTTAATTTGTCGGCTTAAAAGTTGCCTAGGGATCCCATTAACTAATATAATTACTCGTATATTATCTTTTGTAAATTTTTGGGGCATGACATCACCAAAGAAATAAACTCAATTGAAAGGAAACAAATATATACATAATACGAGTATACATAGTCCGATCTGGTCAAAAGTTTAACAGTTTTACAGTCATCTGCCCAAAAGTGAAATACATAAGTGTACATGTCTAGTCAAAGAAAAGGATAACTATATACAAGTTAACTATCCCGGAAAATTGGCACTTTACTATGACATCTAGCAACTAGATGACTAGACTACTACATCATTGATTCTGAATCAAACACGAGAGCGGGTCAACTCCCACACTCTCTTCATCGTACGACGGACAATGTAATCATCCTGCCTCTTAGATTTCCTGGCATGTCTGTGTCCATAAAGTCCTCAGATCCTCATGCGAGCCATAAGATCGATCCTAGTTAACTCTCGCCTCACAGATCAAGGTAATATAGCTCTCGTCTCATGAACCAGTGCACGCCTACTAGCTCTCTCCACCTCTAGCTCTCTCCTCTACTGGCCTCATCCAACCAGGCCTCAGTAACGGCCAACCGTTTGTCTTGTACAAAGCCATGAACCAACAAGGACTGCCTATGTGCAGGGTCGGGGGTGGGGAATCTGGCTCTGCTGGGGCCCATCCTCAGTCTGCAGGGGCTCGGGAGTAAGAGTCTTGGAGTTATCATCATATGGGCTCAATTGTAGTGGTGTAGGGGTAGGGGCTCTGACCATAGGGAGTGGGGGTAGGTGGGTACCAGTGTACTCCAATATAGCATCAATCGGCTCTTCAGTAGGAGTCTCAACATCCTCGGCAACTAGGACCTCCTACGGGTCCTCATCATCAGAAATCTCGATAACAACTGACTTTATCTCCTCTGAGGGTCCTCCTCGTCATCCATATCAGCAAGTGGCTCAGTGTCCTCCATGGGATCCTCAACACGTAGCAATGCCTTATTGTGCTCCTACTCATACATCTCTAGATCCTCGACCTCGTGCTGCTACACATTAAGCGAGCTAAGTTCCTATCAGGATACTTATAAGAATTCCCGTAAGGGTTTTAACTGTTAGTGCTACTTTAAGTAGCCCGACTATGAACTTGGCAAGAGCTCTTATTATCTTTGTGAATTTATTATTATTATCAGGAAAGGCCCATGAGGTGGCTGATACTTTAGGTATGAGAGAGTAATTATGAATGCCCATACCAAAGGAATATAATAATACTTGGTGAAGCCATTAAGGTTATATAATGGTATGGAAGAATTACATTCTTTTCTGATGAATGTGCAATACTCAACCATAATAGTTGGTTGGCGGAGATTTAATTCATGTTAATCGTTGTGAGAGGGCTACCCATCTCCTACCTTGAGATAAGTCAGGACCATGTTCCAAAAAGGACTAAATGAATCCTTAAGTTTCCAGTCTCCTATTGAGGAAATATGATTAATAATGGTACTAACATGCTATTGTTGTTTTGATTGAAGCTCTTCTACAATATTATCTGCTTCATGTTATATATACGTCATGTTCAGGAGATGTCCTTCATGGATCACGAATGGTGATTATGTTACCTCCTTAGAATATTTCAATACGACATATATGGATTATGTATGATTAGCTATTAAGATTCCAAGGAAAACGAATGACTATAGTAGGTCAATGGTGGACTATAGTAATGCAGCAGTGATTTTTTAAATAATGAGACGATAACAACCGTGAGGGTTATATTGTAATGGATGTTGATATTGAGTACCACTAGTCGGGTCGTGGTGATGTATCCGTTATCATTAATAGACCAACTAAGTCGATTATTTACCTACTGAATATATATTCCTTCTTATCGACAGAAAATCATATTACTATACGAGGAAGGTTGTGGTGAAAGCGTAGGATTGTAATAGCGATGATATCTAGAATTAAATCCCAAATTGGATTTTCGATGTCTAGGGAGTTTCAAAGATGATTGTTTATAAGCTCGAGCAAGAGCATGGGTACATAGATAGCGATGCAATAATACTTGTTATTAATTTATATACATGTATATGTATTTCGTTCTCCAGTGATAAACCTCTATAGTTTAGAGGTAGATTCCAAGCCATATATTTTGTGACCATATATTTTTTTAATATAATTCTCTTAAATTCATTCTTGTCTCTCCTTTTCATTTCGTGTAAACTTAGAAGAACAACCCTTCTAGAAGGGGAGGTATTGTCGTATGACTATCTATCTATATAATAGAAGCCTAGTAGGATACCATATTTTGTCAAATTGCTTGTCAAGTACTAAAGGCTGGCCCCCTTCTGTACTAACTATATGATGTAACAAGTGTTCATGATCATAGTGTTCTCTCAAAAAATTATTTTACTTTTCTATGATGGATCAAGCTTTCAAATATAGAAGCATCTGGGAAAGGAGTAGTATAAGTGTAGTGGTATTCAGAATCTAACGCGTTCGTGATACTAAGGTTGACGCAATTATTAAAAAGGTTATAGGATGCTAGCGAGTAAAAGCATAGCCATAATAGTATTATGTACGGAAGATGGTAACAATTGTGGACTGGAAAAGAATGGGTATTGAGAAGCAAAAGATATAGTGATAGAAGCTATAATGAGAGTCTGTGTGATAGACTTGAAAGGAATTTGGACTGATCACTTAGCACGTATCGAGTTTTCTTACGATAATAGGTTATGTCAGTATCAGGAGAACGCCTTATAAGGTCCTTTAGGGAAGACAATGTCGATCTCCCTTGTAGTAGGATGAAGTTGGAGAGCGTAAGATGCTCGGGCCAGAAGTGGTCCCAAGAACCAAGGACATACTAGTTTCAAACTAAGGACGGCTGGTGGCATCCGAAGATCGATAGAAGAAGTATGTCGGTTTGGCCCAGAAGGGCAAGGAGCCTGAAGTAGGGAATCTAAAGTTATTCCCTTGGAAATGATTGATGATGTTCAAAAAGAAAGGAAATCTAAGTCCATGATTCATTGGACCCTTGGAGATTTTAAGACGTATTGGGAAGTTAGCATATGAACTAGCCATACCCCTGAACCTGCAGCAAGTTCATAATGTGTTCCACGTATCAATGTTAAAGAGTATAATCCGGATTCCAGAAACATAGAGGAATACAAGCGCATAGACATGCAACCAGACTTGACCTATGTGGAGCAACCAGTGAGGGTTATGGATCAAAAGGAACAAGTGCTTGGGATCAGGGTTATCAAACTAGTCAGAATTTTGCAATAGAACCATAATGTGGAAAATCGACTTGAGAGGTAGAAAGCGCAATGCTAGAAAAGTATCCCCAACTATTTTCTATCTGATGTCGGGACAGAATCTTTTTAAGGAGAGGAGACTATAATAACACCAATTTTTTGAAAATTTTTGAACCCTGATGAATAGTAACTTTTGCTGATTTTGCTGATTGATGAAAATTATCTGACCACCTTATATATAGGTTCTTTTATGGAAATTTTGAGATCATATTAGTACTTCATAATGTAAATGAGTGTATGTAAAGGTCATTAGAATTCGAATTCGAACATGTTGGGTTTTTCCTAAAATCCACCAGATACCGAAAGAATTAAGTATAAGGTAAATTTTTTAAAAGGATTCAATTCAAGGAGTATAACAGGGGATTAGTAAAGGAAGATAAGATATTAAGAAGGGCTTAGGGGAACCCTAATGCTAAGATCCCCGATATGATTCCTCAAATGATCAAACGAGAACGAGAGTTAAGCGAACCGTAAAACAGATAAGCGACCAATGGATTAACCAAGAAATTAAGCACTAATCAAAAGAATTAGTAAAATATGACATCATCAAACCATAAGAATGTGACAAGTGGAAAGATGATGAAGTAAGCATGATGATGCAAGCATTGGCCAAGATATTTATCCAAGATTGATTCTTAGCCAAGTGTTTTAACCAACCAATTAACCAAGGTTAATCTTTAACCAATCCATTCATCACATAAATATCAAAAAAAACAAGAAAAACTTCATCTTCTCTCCCCCACCATTGTTGTATTCGACTTTTACAAGAAAGGCAAGAAAATAATTTAAAAAACTCAAGCTACACACCTTAACTCTCGTTCTCATTGTTCGTTTGAGGGATCATATCCGGGATTTTATTACTTGGGCTTCCCTAAACCTTTCTTAATATTTTATATTCCTTTAATGATCCTTTGTTAAAATCCTTGAATTGAATTCCTTTTAATCATTTTATCTTATAATTAATTATTTCGGTATCTGGTAGATTTTTGGGAAATATCAAAGTGTTCGAATTCGAATTCTGACGACCATTACATACACTTATTTACTTTATGGAATGCTAATACGATCTCATAATTTCCATAACAGTACTCCTATATAGTGTGGTCTGATAATTTTCTTTAATCAACATAATAAGCAAAAAGTGACTATTCATAAATATTACAAAAATTCCAAAAATTGGGGTTATTACATAAATGCTTTCGTTTCGAAAGGTCGCTTGCTTTGTAAATGGTTCCGAGTCGCGTATTTAGCAAAAGTCATATTTCGACTCGATTTCAATTCTAAACATATCGATTCGAATGTTTTGACGAATTGAGTTATTTGTTATATGAATTATGTGATACATGAATTATATGTTTACGTGATATGTAAATTATGTGCCACGTGTCTCTTAAATTTTATATAATTAAACGTGATTCTTATCTGTTATCATCGGGTGGGTAGATGATAAGGATAGACGTATGAATTAGACAAATATATATATATATATATATTGATAGGGGATAAATAAATCCTGATTGCGTAATTAAATATTACATTAATTATACATGATTTGGGCTACTAGGCCCAATAAGAAGATGTATGACATTCAGACCAAAAAGGTTGACACATTGATCAGGCCTGATGGACCAGATCAGGCCAGATGGAACAAAGAAGGCCCAAAACCCTGAATATTAATTAATTTCATAATTAATTAATAAGGGGAAAATCAACTTTTAAGAAGAGTCCCAATAAGGACATAAATCCTTGCAGATTAGCCTCTAAGGGACCTAGAAGAATAAGGAATCAGTTTCCTACCACTTAGGACTCCAAAGTCCATTCTAATTATGAGACTTGGCTACCAAGTCTCCTATACCAAGTCCAATTCAAGGATCCCCAACATCTATATAACGGGCCTCACCCCACATATCAGAACTACGTTTTTTGACTTGATCTTTGGCAATCAGCAAGGCACGTAGGCATCTTGTTAAGGCAGATTGAGTCACGAAACACAAGAGTAGTCAAATCGAGCCTCAAAGCTCACGTTCCTTAGCAATAAATTCAGCAATCATATACCCTAGTTTTTAATCCATAACAATTGGCGTCGTATGTGGGAAACCCAACAACAACCATGGCGAGAACGTAGAGAACAGTTAGAGCCCTAGAAGGGGGAACACCAACGGGGACAACCCAAGTGATTTCGTCAACCGTGGAGGTACCTCCTCATTCAACTTATTCAGCCACGCAAGGAGAAGCCCAGATAGGGGCAACTGAACCTCAGCCACAATGGACGATTCCCTCGGCTACTCAAGGTACAAATCCCCAAGTTCAACAACTACATGCACCTATGAATTCTCGACCCATTGGGTATGAGTATTCAACTATTGTGACTACTAACCCCTCATATGGGATGCCCCTTTACCCCAAGGTTGGAGGAAGCAGACATGCTGGGCGGAGTGAAGCACGAGGGCGATTGCCTCCCTATATACAAGGTTTGGCTCCAATCCTTGAGGATCAGGAATTTTCTGGTCCTTACACTGAGAGAGACTCCGAATCTTCGGATGATGAAGTGGCCCCAAGAAGGAGGCGTGCTGGAAAAGAGCCGATGGCTGATGGTCGCCAACGTCCTAGGAGCACCCAAGGGACGAATTCCCAAGAAATACAGGAAAGGATCAGGGCTCATGAGGCTGAGATTCAAAGGCTGAAGCGTGACTTGGAGTCACACCTGAACACCAGACCTCCATTACCCCCAAGGGGAAGGAATCCTCCCCCTATCATAGACTTCGATGGTCCGATAAAGAGAAGGGTTGTTATCCCAAGGGCTGATCCAAGCAATCTTCTTCCCCTTGGAGATCCTGATGATCCTACCCCACCATTCACTGAAGAAATAATGAATGCCCATATCTCAAGAAAGTTCAAGATGCCCACTATTAAAGCTTATGATGGCACTGGAGATCCCGCCAATCATGTCAGGACATTCTCCAATGCACTGTTGCTACAGCCCGTGAATGACGCTATTAAGTGACGGGCCTTTCCTCAAACCCTGTCGGGTATGGCTCAAAGGTGGTATAGTTGTTTACCCCCAAACTCTATTGGGTCCTTCAGAGAATTAAGTCAGGCTTTTATTAAGCAATTCATCAGTGGGAGAGTGTATGAGAAAAGTTTAGCATCCCTCATAAGCATTGTGCAGGGGGCAAAGGAATCCTCAAGAGACTACCTGAATCGTTTCACAAAGGAAGCTTTAAAAGCCCCGAACCTTGATGACAAGATAGCCATGATAGCACTGCAACAGAAAACTAGGGATGAGTTTTTCAAGATGTCCTTGGCCAAACGCCCCCCTGAAAGTATGTTACAGCTCCATGATATGGCAGGGAAGTATATCAAGGTGGAAGAGAGTATGAGGAAGACAGTCGTGAGCAACGAGCCCGCTGGAGGCAAGAAGCGGAAGACCGACCTGGAATACATCGCTATGGACAAGTATCCTAGAACTGAGCAGAATCCTGACTCAACTCCCAAAAGAGGACCTGGACAAAAATTTACTGAGTATGCTAAGCTGAATGCTCCGAGGAGCCAAATTTTAATGGAAATCGAGAAAGATCGAGATATACGCTGGCCTAAGCCCTTGAAGGCCGATCCTGCCAAGTTAGATTAGAGCATGTATTGTAGATTTCACAAGGATGTTGGTCATGACACCAATGAGTGTAGGCAACTGAAAGATGAAATTGAGTTCCTTATTAGAAAAAGGAGATTGAAGAAGTACACTAGAGATGGAGGAGACAACAACAATAACGTGAGAAAAAACTTTGATGATCGAAGGAGAGATCAAGAAGATCAGGGGTGAAATCCCCAACCTAGGGGACCGGTGATAAATACAATCTTCGGAGGACGGCGACCCCGAGGGCTTGTGATAAACATAATTTTTGGGGGACCAACTGCTGCTGGGTTATCCAAGAACTCCAAGAAAGCGTATGCACGAGAAGTTATGCATATTGTTGGGGAAGCCCTGAAGAGGGCCAAGACAGGAGTAACAATGTCTTTTGATGATTCTGATCTGGAGGGTGTGAAATTTCCCCATGACGACCCGCTGGTCATAACCCCAATAATAGGGAACAACCCGGTGAAAAGGGTCCTTGTGGATAATGGTGCTTCAGTGGATATCTTGATCCATGACACCTTCTTAAGGATGGGATATAACGATTCCCAATTGACCCCAACCGACATGCCGATATACGGATTTGCGGGAGTGGAGTGCCCCATAGAAGGGATAATCAAGTTTCCAACAACCATAGGACAGGAACCAAGGCAAGCAACTCAGATGTTGGACTTTGTGGTGGTGAAGGTTAGTTCGACTTACAACGCTATCATGGGAAGAACAAGGATACACGCCTTCAAGGCAGTCCCTTCTTCCTACCATTCAGTTATGAAGTTTCCAACCCGGGATGGGATCGGAAAAGAGAGAGGAGATCAAAAAATGGCTAGAAGTTGTTATGTGGCCTCTTTGAGGGCAGATGGAGTTGGGGGGCAGGTTCTTCCTATTGAAGATCTGGATATCTCAGAGAATTATGAGAAAAGAGGAAAGCCAGCAGAAGACTTGGTTTCGATTCCTTTAGCCCCCGAGGATTCTGAGAAGGTGACTTTTATTGGAGCCACACTCGAGGAGCCCCTTAGATGGAAGTTGGTGAAATTTTTGCAAGAAAATAATGACGTATTTGCATGGTCAGCAGCTGATATGTTAGGCATAGACCTGGAACTGATTACTCACAAGCTGAATGTGGACCCAAATTGGAAGACAGTGAAGCAAAAGAAAAGAAGTTTTGCTCCAGAGAGGCAAGAAGCTATAAAATAGGAAGTAGAGAATCTCTTAGAGGCTGGTTTCATTGAGGAGATTCAATTTCCGGAATGCTTAGCAAACCCTGTAATGGTGAAGAAGGCCAATGGAAAATGGAGGATGTGTGTAGACTTCACTGATTTGAATGATGTCTGTCCTAAGGACTGTTTCCCATTACCAAGGATCGATACTTTGATAGATGCCACTGCTGGGCATTAGATGTTGAGCTTTATGGATGGGTTTAGTGGATACAATCAGATCAAGATGCACACGGACGACATTCCAAAGGCATCATTCATCACTGACTTTGGAGTTTATTGTTATCTTGTAATGATATTTGGTCTCAAGAATGCAGGAGCCACCTATCAAAGGTTAGTAAATAAAATTTTTAAGGATCTTATTGGCAAGACCATGGAAGTCTATGTTGATGACATGTTAATCAAGAGTCTAGTAAAGACTGACCATATAACCCATTTGAGGGAAGCTTTTGAGGTCCTGAGATATCGTAAAATGTAGCGGCTTGTCGAGCATTTGACAAATGTTAAATCCTACGAAGTGTGCTTTCAAAGTAGTTTCTGGAAAGTTTTTAGGATTAATGGTCTCCAAGAGAGGAATCGAGGCCAATCCCGATAAAATAAAGGCAATCCTGGATAGGGAGCCACCAAAAACTATCAGAGATGTTTAGAAGCTCACAGGAAGGGTTGCTGCGCTCGGACGATTCATCTCCAAGTCAGGGGACAAGTGCTTGTCATTCTTCAAGTCCTTAAAGAAGGTCAAAGATTTTGAATGGAGTGGGGAAATCTAGAAGGCATTTGAGGAATTAAAGAAATATATGGCTCATGCCCCGTTGTTGGCCAAGCCAACTTTTAATGAAGTTTTATACTTATAATTGGTCATTTCAGAGAACGTCTTGAGCGCTGTATTCGTTAAGGAGGAAATGAAAATCCAGAAACCCGTATACTATGTTAGTAAAATTCTGTATGAAGCTGAGTTGAATTATTCAACTATTGAGAAGTTTGCTCTAGCCTTGGTAATGGCTTCGAGAAAGCTGCGTCCTTACTTCCAAACTCATAAAATTGAGGTGGTAACAAATCAACCCTTGAGAAATATCATTCACAGTCCCAAGGCTAGTGGGAGGTTGATCAAGTGGGCAATAGAGCTGGGAGAATTCGACATCAAATATAAGCCACGAACGGCAATAAAAGCCCAGGTGCTAGCTGACTTCGTGGTGGCATGTACCATACCCAACCAAGAAGTCGTCGGGGCAGGAAGATACCGTACCTCAAGATAAGGAAGTTGATAAGGGGGACAAAGAACATGATGATAAGGAGAAAGAATATTAGGTGCTCTATTTTGATGGAGCATCAAAAATAAATTCAAGTGGAGCAGGTTTGGTTTTACAAAGCCCTGATGGGTTCCTAATTAAGTATGACATAAATTTAGACTTCCCGACCACAAACAATGAGGCAGAATATGAAACTCTGATAGCTGGTCTTGGTTTAGCAGGGACACTTAGAGTCAAGAACTTAAATGTCCGTGGAGACTCGAAGCTGGTCATATCCCAGGTAAAGGGAGAGTTTGAGGCAAGGGATGATACGATGGCTAAGTATGTCCGCCTAGTAAGGGCTGTGATGACCCAATTCAATGAATGCCATGTTGAGCACATTCCGAGGGAGGAAAATGCTAAGGCAGATGCATTATCAAAGTTTGCTTCATCTGAGATAGAGGAAAGTTCAGGAAGTGTTTACTTCCACATTCTGAAGACACGAAGCATTGATGTTAAGCTTGTAGCTCCTATAGGTCTGGCGACGTCATGGATAGATCCCATTAAGACTCATATTCAAACCGGATGGTTGCCAAAAGATGTTACTAAAGCACGGAAGTTGGATGTTCGAGCACTAAGGTACTCTTTGGTAGATGGGATTTTGTATAAAAGATCTTTTGTGGTTCCTTATTTAAGGTGTCTCAGGCCTGATGAGGCACGCTTGGCTCTTGAAGAAGTACATGAAGGCATATGTGGGCAACACTTGGGGGGCAGAGCGCTAGCTCATAAGATAACCCGTTTAGGCTTCTATTGGCTGGAGATGATGGCCGATGCCAAAGAATATGTGAAGAAATGTGATCGCTGCCAGAAGCATGCACCTGTCGCTACACAACCCCCCGAGATGCTAACCTCTATCAACTCACCTATCCCCTTTCTATGTGGGGAATGGATATACTTGGGCCTTTCCCCATGGCCACGACACAAAGGAAGTTCTTGATTGTAGCCATTGATTATTTTACTAAGTGGATTTAAGCCAAGCCTTTGGCCAAAATCACAACTAAGCAAGTTGCACAATTCCTGTGGGAAAATATAATGTGCTGGTATGGAATTCCCCGCATCCTGGTCACTGACAATGGAACACAGTTCAACAATGAGGAATTCAAGAAGTATTGTGAGGAGAATGAAATTGAATTATGATTCACCCCTGTGGCTCACCCGCAAGCCAATGGGCAAGCGGAAGTTGCGAATCGGATAATACTGGATGGACTTAAGAAGAGGATCGAGAAGTCGAGGAATAACTGGGTGGATGAAATACTCCTAATACTATGGGCCTATAGGACTACCTGTAGAGTCACGACTGGAGCAACTCCCTTCTTGTTAGTATATGGGGAAGAAGCAGTTATTCCTGTAGAGATATCACATTCCTTCCCCAGGATTCAAGCTTTCAATGCTGAGGAAAATGAGGAAGGGCAAAGGTTAGCCCTGGATCTAATTGATGAAGTGCGAGATGAGGCACATGCGAAAATAGTGGAATATCAGAAAACGGCTTCATTCTACTACAACCTGAGGGTTAAAGAAAGGTTCTTCAAACAGGGTGACTTAGTCTTAAGGAATGTGGAAGCTTCTGGTATAGGGCAGAAAGGGAAGCTTGCCCCAAATTGGGAAGGGCCATACAAGGTCAAGAGATTCCAAGGTAGAGGAACCTACAAGCTTGAAACTATGGATGGTTTTCAAGTCCCGAGAACTTGGCATGCGCAAAACCTGAAGGCTTACTATGTGTAAAACCGTTGAAGCACGATTCTCACTTGTCAGAGTGACAAGTAGGTTTAAAAGCACCTTGAAGCTTTGCTTGCTTAGGACTTATATATGTTTAGATTTTATCAGGCTTGAACCCATCTTATGTAAGGTATCAAGAATATCAAGTTATAATAAAAAGCGTTCGGCTTAATCTAGCCTATTAGATTGATGCATTGTGAAGAATAAAACCAAGTCGTAAACTTGAGTTTGAAAACTCGAAAAAAACACGATGATACTTGGGCAATACAAGTGAAGCTAGTAAAAGACAATTACAAAGTTCGATATTTTCTAAAATAGAAAAATACATAATAATGCAAAGAACTTAGGCCTTAGAAGGATAAGATTCTTCAGAACCACTATCCGAAATCTCCTCGAACGTCTCTTCAGTCGGTCCCTTGGAAGTCTCTTCGGAAGTCTCTGCAGAGGTTTCCTCGGAACTATCCTTGGACAGTTTGGATGCCGCAGGAGACGCTGGTTTTGGAAGCTCTTCTACTGTGGCCTTCTTTATAACAGGCACAGTCTCCTCCTCAGAAGAAGATTCCTCCTCTTCAGAGCTGAATTCAAGCTCCTTCCTTTTCTGGCCTTGGCACTGACTTCCTGATGGGCCGTCCTTGATCAGATCGGCAAGCTTATCTGCAATGCCCCCAAGTGCTGGGACTTTCACAGGGCAGGGGAAAGAAGATTGTTCAAGAACCTCAGGAAACTCTTCCTGGATAGCCTCCACAGCAGCGTCCCCGCCTTCCTTGTAGCTGACTGGATGTAGGAGGGCATCATGCTCCACCATTAAGCCCTTGAATTCTTGAGTATCCATCCAGCCGTCAAAGGCTTTGTCTTTTTGAGCCTTGAGAATGACAATCTCAGCCCTGGCCGTTTCAAGATCAGAAGTTGAGGAGGCAAGTTGAGCTTCAAGAGCCTCTATACGCTGGTTAGCCTCCTCCAGCTTCTTGTTTGTGTCTTCCAGACCAACTTTCCAAGCCTTGGCTTGGTGAATTGCCCCTTGAAAGTGGACGTTCGCCTGCAAGAAACAAAGGAAAAGTGAAAAACAAGAAAAATTACGGCAGGAAGCTATAGATATCAAAAGAAAAAGACGTACCATAGCCAAGGCCTGAGCTCCAAAAAGCTCGTTAGCCTCTAAGTCCTGTTGAAGGACAAGATCATGATAATCCACAGGGGAAATGGAATGCATAGACCATTCATTGGCAAGCGTTGTGTTGCCAACAATCGAATCCTTTCCTCGGACTCCCCAAGCGGGTTGAAAGAAAGCCCCTTGTTTTTGTTTTGTACGTAAAGGTTCTCCTCGCCTGCTTCCTTCACCTGGAGTAGGAACTCCAGAAAGTGATCCCCGAGGTGCGGGTCTTTGAAGACCTTCCCAGCACGTTTCATCCTGGTCGTTTCCAGGTCTTTAGGCTTTGTAGCCTCCTCGATCTTCTCAGCCACTGCAACAAATAAGATAAGTGAGTTGAGAAATTAGAAAAGTAAAAAGTGGAAGAAACGAAGACAACTAGAGAAGGAAGGAAACATACTCTTTTTAGGAATGAGAGAAAGGCCACGTTCTACAAGAACGGTCTCCCTGATATGATCCCAAGAGTGGGAAGTCCCATTATCTTGAGTAAGGAGGTTGAAAGCTCTGGTCTCCTCCTCAGACAAAACTATATCATTAGGGCTCCCATCTACAGCTAGCCCAAAAGACAAACGAAAGAGAGTGCCCTAGTCGTCGCCCTCCCAAAGGACGTACAAAAAATCTTTCTTCCACCCCAAATTATTATCAGGGATAGACTTCCCGTTCACTATGTGGGGAACGGTTTGGCGCTGGTTCAAAGAAACCCACCCCGGATTCTTGTCGGGACAGTTCTTGAACTGAAAAATATTTCTAAATACAGCAACCGAGGTAAGGACGTTGTGCTTGGCGCATTGCGATAAGTAGCACAGAATCAACCTCCAAGAGTTTGGAGGGAGTTGGCAAGGGCTGATGCCCACATCAACTAGCAGAACAGAGATAAATGGGTGAAAGGGGAGTCTGATACCTGCCCTTAGAGTGTCCCTGTAGATGCATAGTGTGTCCTTCCTCCATTGACAGACCCTGTCGGCCGGACCTACAAGAACCATCTTGAAGGGTTCCTTGATTTTGAAACAAGCAGTCAACTTGTCCAGCTCCTTTGGATCCCGGAAGACACGGATATGGTCATGCGCATCCAGATGCACATCGGATGGGTACTCATCCCCTCAGGTGTTGATCATATCAATGAAGGAAGTGTACCTTGATCGAATGGGGAACTCACTGGACTTTTTGGCCACGTTCATCTTGGCCAAACGTGTAATTCTCTTATCATCCATCTGAGAAAAGGGCGCAAAAGAAGGCAATTTTAAAACACGAGCTATGCAAAAATGAGCAAAAGAAAAAGAAAGGAAGGTAGTTTACCTCAAGTAACGCTGCAAAAAGGGGCTGGCTTACTAAGTAAAGGTTTTGGGGACTCAAAAACTCCGACCTACAATTATTTCTTTGAGATCTTTAAAAGAAGAAAAGAGGAAGGAAATTTAGAAATGAGAATGTGAGAAAATGAGTGACCCTAGTTACTCCTTTATATAGGCGGAAAAGGGAAGATGAAAAGACAGAAAAGCCCATTAAGCTGAAGGCCCAAATAGAAAGCCCAAATTCTGGAATATTCCAGAATATCTTTAGAGTTATTAAGTTCTAAAACCTTCCAGAGTATCTTCAAAAAATTCTTATGGCCCAAAAACAAGGCCCAAATCCAAAAAGGGGTTCAGAAAAGTGAAGGCCCAAAACCCAAAAGGATTTGGAAAAGTAAAGGCCCAAAACGAGGCCCAAATCCAAAAAGGGGTTTGGAAAAGTGAAGGCCCAAATCCCAAAAGGATTGGGAAAAGTAAAGGCCCAAACAAGGCCCGGTCCAAGTTAAAATTAGGAAAAGCCCAATAAAGACCAGGATTGAGGTCGAATTTGAGGTCGTAAATCCTATTCAAATTCTTTTGAACAGGCGCCCATAAAATTCGGGTTAAAAGACCAGGATCCAGGTCGAAATTGAAGTCGTGGACCCAGTTCAAAATCTTTCGAACAGAAGCCAGAAAAGACTTATCAATAAGACCAGGATTGAGGTCGAAATTCTGGTCATAAATTAAACACAAACTGTTAAGGAGGACCAAGATCCAGGTCGCAGGTTCGATTAGGATCCAGGTCGAAAACCTGGTCGAGAATCCTGGTCGAAACCTTACGAACATGAATCAAAAAAGACTGGAAATCTCGACCAAAATCCAGGTCGAAGGATCGACTAGGATCCGGGTCGAAGCCCTGGTCGCGAATCCTAGTTGAAACCTTACGAACAGGAGTCAAATAAGTACAGAAATTTCGACCAAAATCCAGGTCGAAGGTTCGACTAGGATCCTGGTCGACAACCAGGTCGTGAAACCTAGTCAAAATCCTTCGACCAGGAATCAAACAAGGACATAATTTTCGACCAAAATCCAGGTCGAAGGTTCGACTAGGATCCTGGTCGAAATCCAGGTCGTGGATCCTAGTCTGGCTCAAAATTCGACTAGGATCCAGGTCGAAAAAGGGCTAAAAATTAAAAAAATGTTTGTGAAAAATTGCAGAAAATTTGGAAAATCTCGGAAATAAAGGGAAAATTCCTAAAAAATACCAGAAAATTCCTAAAAAGAGGGAAAAGGTAAGAAAGTAATAGGGAAGTTTTTTAACCCTGAAGCCGTGTACAAGGCAAATCGTTGTAAATGTGTAGGTCGCTCCACACTTTACACAAAACGATACCCTGTAAGGGAATGAGTGAACTTCACTTTTGCGGAATCTTATACGGTTTTCCAAAAGTTGGGGGGCAAATGATAGGGGATAAATAAATCCTGATTGCATAATTAAATATTACATTAATTACACATGATTTGGGCTACTAGGACCAATAAGAAGATGTATGATTTTCAGACCAAAAAGGTTAACACGTTGATCAGGCCTGATGGACCAGATCAGGCCAGATGGAACAAAGAAGGCCCAAAACCCTGAATATTAATTAATTTCTTAATTAATTAATAAGGGAAAATCAGCTTTTAAGAAGAGTCCCAATAAGGACATAAATCCTTGCAGATTAGCCTCTAAGGGACCTAGAAGGATAAGGAATCAGTTTCCTACCACTTAGGACTCCAAAGTGCATTCTAATTCTGAGACTTGGCTACCAAGTCTCCTATACCAAGACCAATTCAGGGAACCCCAACATCTATATAAGGGGCCTCACCCCACAAATCCAAACTACGTTTTTTGACTTGATCATTGGCAATCAGCAAGGTATGTAGGCATCTTGTTAAGGCAGATTGAGTCACGGAACACAAGAAAAGTCAAATCGAGCCTCGAAGCTCACATTCCTTAGCAATAAATTCATCAATCATATACCCTAGTCTTTAATCCATAACATATATATATATATATATTCGGTTAATTAAAATAGTATCTTTTATGATAGATACATATAGTTCGAGGCATTTAAGGCCATACAGAAAGATTAAAAGTAAAACTTATTTATATAATACATGAGACGGGTAGATACAGAGATGAGATAAACATAGAATTGTGATTGACAAGGAAAGGGCAGATAGCCCGACGATGGAAATACAGATATACTAGAGCTGAGTTATATGGAAGATGGTTAAAGATCAGAGGGATGATCAATTGAGGAAAGTATTTCTTCCATATTCTAAATTCAGAATAGTTAAATATTTTACATTTTGCTACAATAAATCTTGATTATGCAAGTATCCCTGATTCTTGTTCTTTTATTATTATTTATGATCTTTTGAGCAAATACCTATTGTTCTAGATTATTTGTGAACCCTGAATCATGATGTTTTAACTAAAATAGTTTATCATCAAAACACTCTACGGACTGGATGGTGACAAAAAGGGCCATGAATGGACTGGACCCTAAGGGTCAGGGATGGACTGTACCCAATAATTTATTAGGCCAAAGTGTGCCTGGGTACTCGATATGATGGTGGGTCGATGCAGATGGGCATAGATACGTACTTTATTCTGACTGATCAGCAGAGTATAGTACATATGTTGGTTCTCTTGTCCAGTCTAATTTATTATTGATTGCCATTAACAACATTCCTTCTTTGAAAGTTTTCTGATTACAAAACCGAATAAATATTTTATTGAGGAGATAATCAATGAATTATTCGATGTTCTTTTTCAGAGAAATCTGATCTATGATTGAAGACTATTAAGGGCCAAAATGTTTTATTTGCCCAATTAATTAAATGAATAAAGATGTTTATAAAACTATTGAAAAACTGTTTCCCGCGGGTTCCTTTAATACTAATACCTGTAAACCAAATTATGATACTTTGTTGGGCATTTTTGGCTCACTCTTGCTTTGTTATATCTTATTCTTTTAGAATTACCTGAGGATAACTCTAGATAGCTCACAGATGGATAGATCCCAGCTTCAGGAAGTTGGTTATGACAGAGTGGATAAGACAAGGCAGTTGGTAAAGAGGTAATAAAGTTTGAGTTAGTTGTTATAAAATTTAGATGTTTATATTCTTGTTTCATACCATAACTTGTAATCGGTCTGGAATTAAGGGGTCATCTATATATTTATCTTACTATACAGGTTTCTATTGTTTAATGATGTTTGGTGACACCCATTCCTGACCCCGTATTTGGGGGTTGTCACAGTTGGTATTAGAGCTACATGTTATTGGTCCATGAAATAAGAATATGTGGAAGTTAAGATAAGATTGGAAGGTCATATAAGATAGGTAAGACCTTAAGTAAACTTATGAGCTTGAGTTGAGATTATCATATATGGTATTGATTATTAAGATAAGGTGTGTTAATAGGTGGGATGCCAATATATTGATGCTATAGATGTATGAAGTAACTGGACCCTAGTTCCAAGGAATCAACAGTTCGACAGATATTGGGTAAACTACCCTGATTTTTGTGTGGTTTTAAATGGACTTGAGATTGATTCTTTCGAGAATCTTGTATAAGGAAAGGTGGATGAGTTTTAGTATAATCTGGTTTAGCATTGTGTAGTAGAAAAGGCTCCGGGCTTGAGCCAACGAGTTGATAGGTTAGCCAATGTGGCAAGTTTCAGAGGCACCATTCTTTTGAAAATTTTCTTATTATTGTCAGCCACTTCTCGGGCACCGCACAAGGAACGACACAACCACCTTATCAGGTATACTTAAAGATGACAAGAAAATATGACTTTATATACGGGTAGAACATTGCATTGCACTGATTGGTTGTAATTATGATACCAAAGATAACAATAAGAGTATCAGATATCAGCATTGGAATTAGAGCTATGAATAAGATAGTTATACAACGGTTAATGAGTTTTATCGACTAGTAAATGTGAGATGGGATCAATAAGGATAATACGTGATATGGATAGAAAATACATCCTAAAGACATTAAATTCCACATTAATTACACTTGGGCTTCTTGTCTGAAGTCTAGTACAGACCTGTCTAGTCCGAGCTCGTAGCAGACTCAAGACAGTCCATGTAGACAAGGACCATCAGCAGAGGTCATCGAGGTCCACGAACACAAGTTATTCACGGACTAAGCCCAATACGGCTGGAAAAGAAGAGACATGTGTCCTAAACGGACTCATAGTCCTACACAGAAGGCTCTGGAGTTCCTTCCCTTAAGGGACTCCTAATCGCCATCTAAGTTGGAGACTTGTCCACCAAGTCTCCAACACAAGTCTAACTTTAAACTCACCCATATAAAGGGCTCTACCCCTCAACCTAGAACTATGTTTTTGGCTTGATTCTCTACTAGACAGAGATACGTAGATATCTTACAAGGACCGATAGTCCCGAACAGGAAAGCAACCATTAAAGCTCGAAGCTCACAAACCCTAGCATTAATTATGAACGCACTCTAGTTTTTTTTCCACAAAATTTGGCGCCGTTTGTTGGAAAACTACAACAACCATGGTGAACACACGGAGCAGAAACAATAGTGGAACATACACTCCTCTCCCGTCACAAACAATCACATCAGTGGTGGAAGTACCGCCACACTCAACCTATGCCTCCACCTAAGGAGGAACCTTGGTAGGGGCAACTGAGGTTCAACCACAAGGGACGAATCCCCCGGCTCCTCAAGGGACGAATCCCCAATTTCAACAGCTACATGCACCTATAAACCCTCAACCCATTGGGTATGAGTACTCGATAATCGTGACCACTAACCCCCCTTATAGGATGCCTCTATACCCCGAGGCTAGAGGAAATGGACACTCGAATCGGAGTAAAGCACAAGGAATGATGCCCCAATATACGTGGTTTGGCTCCTATTTCGGGGGATCAAGAATTCTCTGGACTCTATTCTGATAGAGACTCTGAATCATTAAATGATGAGGTTGCTCCAACTAGGAGGTGTGCTAGTAAAGAGCCGATGCCTAGTGTAACACCATCCAAATATGGGGTCTAGATCTGGGGTTACTTGCTAATCACCAAATTAATACAAACCTGTATGATAATTATACAAACATATATCTAACCCCTTTTATTCTATCCATGATCTTTTCAGGTTGAGGCATGAAAACAAGAACAACATACTAGCTTTATTACAAATTTAAATATAAAATCTCACAGAACTCTCTTTATTACAAACCATTGTCTAAACAAGTTTTAACTAAATTTATTTTATTTTATTTCAAACACACACCACACATATCTACACTACACCTGCTCAGGTGGCTCAATGCTTTCTTCTTGGATCGGGATTAACAGTCTTGATATTAGAGGATCCCGCTGCTTGACACACTTCTTTACCACGAGAGTCCGGATAGGTTTCATTCTCTTTCTTAACTGAAAACAAACAAGGTGAATAACAACAAAGGGGGTGAGCCAAAATTTGCCAACAAGCCCACAATATATAAACAATATTATGATAAAGCTAAATGAACCGGTAATCTGATTGTATCGGTAAATATGTATTTCTAAAAAGGTGAACAAAGGCCACTATTGGCGAGTATCAATAAACCAGACTGGACATTAGTTCACACCTATATCCTGCTGATCAGTCGGGATACATTGCAGATCAACACCTCTATATATAGATCCATTCGGGTACCCAGGATCTACGGTCCAACACAAGGATCCGGTTAATTCCCGGTCCTTAGGATCAAGTGTATACCTGATCCTAATCGTCACCATCCAGTCCACAAATGAGCAACCGGAACAATCAGTATGCTTTGATGTATCCCAACATCAGAATATATCAGGATATATATATATATTATTGGAATATGAGTAGAGTATTTAAGGAATCAAGAGAAATCATGAATCAAAATAAAATATGAACAAAGGAATAATAATTGTGTATAAGTGTATGTGAACAGGAATTATTAGTATTTGTCCACGATGAAAGTCTGAAAGCAATTTACTATTCTGAATTTAGAATAGGGGAAAAACATTCCTGTCACGCGCTCTATTGCAAGTATATCACCACTCTCTAACACTGGCTCGGTCTGCCTTGTTGGCTTCATATCTATCAGAGAAAGATACTTATTTACTCAACTCGTATGTCAATCGCGACTCAAACCGACTTCACGTAGCCCTTATCATCTACCCGTACGTTTACAATTGACTCGTATAATAATTACTAACATCTATGACTCTATTAACCACGTAATTCATATATCACATAAGTCACATAGTCATTTTAGGCTTAAAAGTAATATTTAGTATCAAAATTGGATCACTATTTGCATTATCGCACAATATCTAGCTCGTTTCCTAATTTTCGGGATTTATTGGACTTGTATCTATAAGTAATGGGGCATATAAGTAAATAAATATCGAAAGCCGACTCATTTCCGAAAGAAATTAGGGTTTAAAACTATTTTTATTGAAAACAGATCATTTTTCGGAGTCGAAGGGCTTTCATTTCGTTTGAATCAGATAAACGGTTCAATTATTGTTCAATAAATAATAATATATCTATTTATTATTCAATATAATTAATTATTCAAAACAATTGAACCTCAAAAATATTTTTAAATAATTATTTAGGAAAAAACATAATTAAAAATGATTTTTCCATAACTTTTGGAATTAAAAATGAATTTATTATAATTTATTGAAAATAATTTGATTAATTATCAAAATAATTAATCATTTTTAAATAATTAATAATTATTTAATAAATAATAAATAATTAAAGAAATAATTAATCTCAAAATTTAGAAAAATATTTCAGGATTTTTTATAAAATTAATCAATTAACTAGATTAATTAATTAATAAATTTATTAAATAAATAAATAAAACTGATTTTATAATTAGTAAAATAAAATAAAAATTAAAAATCCAGAAACATTTGTCAGAAATGAAATCTCTGACAAAACGGATCAAAACTGGGTTTCAGGAACGGGTTAACGGGTCACAATCCAGGGCGGTGAAGAACACCACCGGAATCTGCCCAAAATCCGGTGACTTCACCGGACTCCGGTGAGTCCCGTTTGGGGTCAAAACGGTATCGTTTGGAATCGTTTTTGATCCCAAATCATCGCAAATCTCATCCCACTCTGATTCATGCCAAAATCCACCGTAATAACCCCTGAATATCATTCTCCGATCAAACCGACTCAAACTCCGGCCAAACATCGATTTTCTTCGTTTGTACATGAAACTTCGATTCTAATATCTCAAATCAAAGCTACAAGCTGTACTATCAAAGCCCTAACATCTAAGGAACCAAAATCATTCAAACTCAAAAACGTATAAATCAAAAATTCATATAAATCCTAGTAATCGAACTTCACTATACAGGAATCGTTTGTTCAATTAACTAGCATAAATCGACTACAAATCATCATACAAAGTTATTGCAATCATCAAATCAATCTAATAACCCCAGAATCAAAATCCCCCAAATCAGACATGAACCCTAGAATTTGAAATCAAAAATGTATGATTAAAACATGAAATTGATACTGTAAACCGAAAGAACATATCAAGGGCTTCGTTTTGAGTACTTACACGACTGGATTTGATGCTCAAAATCGATTCAAATCACAGCTTGAATTTCTGACCCGAATTGCAAACCCTAACCCGACTGCAGAGAATTTCTTGATTTTTTTCTGATTTTAAATTATTAATTACAAATAATTAAATAAAAATTAGGCTATTTATAGTTTTAAAAATAATAGCCCTAATTAAAATTAAGGCCCTAATTATACATCTATTAAAATTAATTGGCCCCTAATTTTATAATTTTTTAGTATTAATTTCTAATTTATAAATATTTAATATATACAATATATATGCAAAAAATTGTGAATAATTACAAAGAAATGGAATATTTGAAAGTTCCATAATTTTGTAAAAATAAAAATGTGATTTTTGTGGGGTTTTTGACAACCGAAGGGGCCCGAAAAAGTCATTTTTCGCGAAATGAGAAAATTTATAAAATAACTGGATGTTCAGAATAACGCGATGGTACAAGCCATTTTAAGAAAAATAAGGCCAATTATTTTATTTTAAATATCAGCTATTAAAATAAAGTTCAGGTCGTATAACTTTTGATACGAAAGCTTTCAACACGAAACAAAATACTCGATAAATACCCAACAAAATACACTAACGAACAGAACACACGTAGCACATAGCAGTTAGGGTTTTACGGCTAAATACACATAATAGCAAAATAAAACACATAATTCATCTTTATTATGTTATAATACGAGCGTAATTTCCCAGTCGTTACATCCACTACACCATAAAATGTCTACTGTAACACTAAAAAAACGTTGCATTAGGGGTAAATATGTTACTATTGCCCCATTTTTTAGCTAAGGTAAATTTTCTTAAAGATAGGTTTTTCAATATTACCTTAGGGGTCTAAGGTAACATATGATCCCGCTACTGTAACATGTATATATATGTTACCCTAGACCCCTAAGGTAACATAAAACATGTATAACTTAAATATATGTTATCTTAGAGTGGCACAATTTTTTTTTAAAAATGGGACCCAATGTGGGCCCCAAACTGTAGTGATGTGGCATTATGACATGGCATGCTGACGTGGCATTTTTGGGACCCATAATGCTAACTTGGCTTGCAGCCTCTATACTGACGTGGCATGTGAACCCACAATGGTGATGTGGCATGTGAGTCCCACTTTTTGTTTATATCAATTATTTACCTAGGGTAACACTTTAGTAGCTTTTGTAACATATGTACCTTGGCTATTGAAATATTTTAATAAGCTATTGTACCACTTTAATAAACTATTGTAACATTTTACAAGAAACAAAATAAAAAAAATACTATTTAAAAGTATGAAACGATAACCACAATATTCTTAACTAAACAAACTAATTCACTTTCTTTACATTACATTAGCATAATATTATGAACTTAAAAAATAATACTAGAAGCTACTGCTCATCAACTTATGCTTGGATTTGCTTCACTTTCTCATCGAATTCAACATCAAGGCTTTCCCTTATTTGTCTATGTCCCCGTCTTTTCTGTTCCCTGAAAAATACATTCGCTTAGCTACATATAATATGAATTCCGGTAATGCACAAACTAAAAAAGATAACACAGTAGCATATAAAATAAATGATCCTTTAAAGTAAATGCTATTTGCTTGTGCGGGGTCAACAAGAATCAGTTTTTGGAAGCAATTATTATACACAGTAGCATATAATACTCCATCTGTCGGGTGACCGTAAAGAGCTAATTGCAGAAGTCAATCATAATAGTATACCTCTTTTTTTCCGAATATAATTGTATCACTTTAAGAACATTGACTAAAATACTAATCAACAAATTACAATTATGTTGCAAATGATACAGACTAACATATACCTGCTCCAGTGGACTACTTAAAACAGGAGAAACATACATAATTTGCTCCCGAAACTAAAAAATGGCTCTAAAAATTTCATTGCCCTATTTGAAATTTGATTGTATAGGAAGAAAAAAGGATAAATTATTTTGTAAATTAAGTTAAGCCAGCATTAGAAGCACCATTAAACCCACTGACCCTCTATTCCTATACACAACCAAGCTTATGATTCTATAACATATCTCGATGTCTAGATCAGTGGGCTGACTAATTAATTACTAAATAAAATTATGATTAAGCTCCCGAAATAGAAACATAAGCCGTGGAAAAGTACTCATATCTTAGCAACTAATAACTCAGATTTCTTATGAAAAAGGATGCTTAATAATTAAAAACTGACATATACTAAAACATACATATTTAACTGGTATCACTCTGGCATGCTCGGACTCCAAGTTGATTTATGATGAATCAGCACTAATGTGAGGCATCTTAAAATGATTAATTAACACATGGCTAGCTAATTTTATTAATTAAGTAACTAACACATTAGTGGTAATAGATTAAGTACTACAATAGTACCTCAAGTGAGGTGTCATTACTTGTAGTAGGAGGCAGTAAGCCTTTCCTCAACAGCTCCATTCCTCTTTCCTTTAGCAGCTTCTCCAAATTAACACACTTTTTCGATGCCAGCTCTTTAAACACATCTGTCAAACATAAAAATAGATAAATTAATGTAACTATTAGATAAGAGCAGAAATCTCATAAAAGCATAAAAATATGTGAGCACCAATACTCCAGTAGCATTGAGTAATGTAGTCGATTAAAAGGTACAATGTTCAAAGTACCCACTGTTGAAATTATGAATCATAGATCTCTTTAAAAAGTTGTCATAGAAGAAAGTAGAATGTATCTAAAAGTAGACTAATCAAGAACAACTTTAAATCATTCACAAGAGAATCTGAATCGCAATTACCAAATTAAAGTCAAGCTACGAAGATTAATAAGTTCTTGATTATATACGTAGATATGAGTGCTATCCGTAATCACCAATTGATTTTCTGCTTCTACTTGCATTGTCCAGCCTGCAAAACAGAGGCAATGCAATGCAAACTATCAAACCATTTGTATTAAAATGCATAGTTGATTACAACATGCAATGAATCTACTGTTATTCAATTTATAAGAAGTATAAGAACCTAATTAAACATACCAGTAGATGCAGTATAAGAACCTCAAGGGGAAATCGCAGAAAGATCTCTGTTGAATTTCGGAAGATGAATCTTATGGGCCAAAATAACTGGTCAATCTAGCCAAAAAGATAGTAAAATAAAGTACACACACATTATAAGTAAAGGCATAATTAATAAAATAATTTAAATTTCTTAATTCAATCCAAAATTAAGAGCTCTAATCAAGAATCAGTGTACTCAAGTGAAATATACAAGAACTAATGAATATGAGATAAATAATCTTGTAAAAACACACAGATACAGGGGGAAGAAAGAGCAGCTGCACGTATAAATATGTCCTACCTAAACTCAAATGTTAAATATCAATACAAGGTACAAAGCTTCAACATCAAACCCAAACAAAGAATACCTGAAATCAAAGATAAAAGATAGATGAAATTTAAGGGATTATATGTAAATAATTGAACCTAATTAAAACTTAATGAAGAAGGGTGAAGAACTGAAGCCTAGATCCCCAATTTAACTTAACCCTAGATAGAAATAGAAACTTCTAATTAGGGGATAGACACTGGCGGAAAAAGATTGAAAGTGATGGCGATAGAGAAATAAGCCCAGAGAGATTAGCAGATTAGTCAAGAGGGGACTGAGAGAAGAAGTCGATTGAAGAGGCCATCGAATGAATAGGGTATCGATACCAGTGTATATTAAAAATTCAAATTTGTGTGAAAATTTGGGCAGCCCAAATTTTACTCTCTCCAGTTCAATGTTTGCCAGCTATTGAGTTTAATAATCTACATATATTTCTAATTTATTAACTCATTAAATAAATTTTTTAAAAATAATTTGTAATCATATGTATTTTATTATATTTACAATTCGTATATTTATATAAGTTAATACTTTTTACTTTTATAACTTATATATAAGTGCTTGTACAAAAATGAAAGGACTTTATATCATTTTTAATTTGTTAGTAGTTTTAAAAATCATATTTTATATTTTAGAAATTTATTAATTTAAAAGTTTCTATTTAATTTTTTTTTAATTTTATTATGTATAAAATTTGTATATCATCATGTGCCTTATTTATTCAATTTGTATTGTATATATCACCTTATATTCTTGTAAAATAAGTTTAAATTAATATTTAATCTTAAAAAATATTATATTTATACTTTAATACCCTAAGGTAACACTTTGACAAGTACGTTGTATGCTCCAACACTTTCTAGCTAATGTAACACCACATTTTTGGATAAGGTAACACAAAAAACACAATGTTAAATTAGCTCATAAGTACCACATCTAAGGTAACACATTGGGTAACATTATTTAGGCGAGGGGTTGCGATAGGCCATATATGGTGTAGTGATCCTTCCCCCCTTAATAGGACTTCGTCCTCAGAATCTCACTAAAATATAACTGGGGGTACTTTTCTAGAATTTCACTCTCAAGTTCCCAGGTTGACTCTTAAACCATAGGATATTTCCACAAAACTCGAACTAAAGGTACATACTTATTTCTCAATACTCGCTCATGCCGATCAAGAATTCTTATTGGCTGCTCTACATAAGACAAATCAGCTTGAATCTCTATTGTCTCATATTCTATTATATGCCTAGAATCAGGATTATAATTCTTAAGTATTGACACGTGAAACACGTTATGAATATGCTGCATATGAGGTGAAGGGTTAATTCGTACACAACTTTCCCGACTTTCTTCAAGATTTCAAATGGACCAACATATCGGGGCTTCAGTTTATCCTTGTTCCCAAATCTAGTTAATCTTTTCCATGGTAATACTTTTAATAACACATTCTCTTTTTCGTGATAATCCATATTCTTCCTGGTTTGATCTGCATATTTGCATTTTTGATTTTTCGCTGCTTCGAGTCGCTTTCGGATAAGCTCTACTTTTTCCTTGGTTTGCTGAATCAATTCTGGAACTAGAATTTTGCGTTCACCAACTTCATCCCAATATACAGGTGATCTGTACTTCCTTCCATATAAAGCTTCATAGGGTGGCATTCCAATGCTTGCATGATAGCTGTTGTTGTATAAAAATTCCACTAATGGCAAATGCTCGTCCCAACTACCTTCAAAATGTATTACACATACATGTAGCATATCTTCGATTGTCTAAATTGTTCTCTCGACTGACCATCTATTTGCGGATGATAAGCGGTACTTATATTTAATTTAGTACCAAGGCAATCCTGAAACTGTCTCCAGAATCTTGAATTGAAACGTGGTTCTCGATCAGATACAATGGATACAGGAACTCCATGTCGCTTCACAATTTCTTTGAGATATAAATGCACTAACTTGTCGAGTGAAAACCTTTCGTTGATTGGGAGAAAAGGTGCTGACTTTATTAGTCTATCGATAATTACCCAGATTGCATCATGGTTTGCTCTGGTTCGTGGAAGTCCTACCACAAAATCCATTGCTAGATGTTTCCATTTCCATTCCGGAATATCCAGTAGTTGTAGTAATTCGCTTGGACGTTGATGTTCTGCTTTCACTCGTTGTCACGTGTAGTATTTACTTACCCATTCCGCTATTTCTTTCTTCATATTTGGCCACCAAAAGTTTTCTTTCAAATCTTGATACATCTTTGTGCTTCCTGGATGTATGGAATATCTTGAGTTGTGAGCGTCCCGTGGGATTTCTTCTTTTAATTCTGGTACATTAGGTATCCAGATTCTTGATGAAAATTGTAGAATCCCTTTATCATCTTTCTAACTTGTGATTTCTTCTCCTGTTAGGCTGTCGTCTTCTTGACTCATTACTTCTTCTTAACATCTTTGAATCTTTTCCAACAGTTCTGGCCGAAATGTCATTGCATAATTCATTTCAGTGGATTCCTCTGGAATATGAACTTCAATTTCCAATTTCTCAAATTCTCTGACCAATTCTTTTGAAGAAGTTAACATATTCAATCTCTCTTTCCGGCTTAGCGTATCTGCTACGACGTTTGCTTTTCCTGGATGATATTTGATTGTAACATCATAATCATTTATCAATTCTAGCCATCTTCGCCGTCTCATGTTGAGTTCCTTCTGTGTAAAGATATACTTTAAGATTTTTTGATCCGTGTAAATTTCACACCTTTCACCATAAAGATAATGTCTCCAAAGTTATAGTGTGAACACGATTGCTGCTAGTTTCATATCATGCGTAGGATATTTATGTTCATGAGATTTCAGTTGGCTAGAAGCATATGCAATTACGTTACCGTGCTGCATTAGTACACATCCCAGTCCTCGGTAGGACGCATCACTGTAAATAATGAAATCTCCTTGCTCATCTGGTAGTACTAGTACAAGTGCAGTCACCAGTCGGTTCTTCAATTCCTGAAAACTTTCTTCACACGTTTCATCCTATATAAATTTTTCATTCTTTCGAGTCAACTTGGTTAATGGCGTAGCTATCTTTGCAAAATCCTTCACAAATCTTCTATAGTAACCTGCCAATCCCAAGAAACTTCTAACTTCTGTCAGTGTCTTTGGCATTTCCCAATTCAATACAGCTTCAATCTTTGCTGGATCAACTTTGATTCCTTCAATGCTAATGATATGGCCTAGAAATTGCACTTCTCCTAGCCAGAATTCGCATTTCAAAAACTTCACATAAAGTTGTTCTTTCCTTAAAGTTTCTAAAGTAATTCTTAGATGTTCAGCATGTTCTTCTTTGGTCTTCGAGTAAATCAAGATGTCATCAATAAATACAATTACAAATTTATCCAAGTACTTTTTGAACACCCGGTTCATCAAATCCATGAATGTCGTTGGTGCATTAGTTAAACCGAATACCATTACAAGGAATTCATAATGTCCATATATGGTACGAAAAGCAGTCTTGGGAATAACTTCGGCATTGATCTTCAGTTGATGGTACCCTGACCTCAAATCTATCTTGGAAAACCATGCGACACCTTTTAGTTGATCAAATAAATCATCGATTCATGGTAGAGGATACTTATTTTTGATAGTTAACTTATTCAACTCACGATAATCGATATATAGTCGCATACTGCCATCTTTCTTCTTCACAAATAATACCGGTGCACCCCATGGGGATACCTTGGTCTTATAATTCCTTTGTCCAGAAGATCTTGTAATTGTGTTGCTAACTCTTTCATTTCCACTGGTGTCATTCGATACGGAGCTTTCGAAACTGATTCCGTACCTGGCGCTAAATCAATAGTAAATTTAATTTCTTGATTCGGTGGTAATCCTGAAAGTCCATCCGCAAAGACATCAGGAAATTCACACACAACGGGGATATCTTCTATCCTCGGACTTTCCTTTTCGGTATTCAACACATAAGCTAAATAAACTTTACATCCTTGTCGTAACAATCGTTTAGCCTGTATCATCATCAGAAACTTCTTCTGCTATTTCTCACCCTTAAATATTACCGTTTCATTCTCCGTAGTTCGCAATTTCACTTTTTTATTTGCACAATCAATCTGAGCATTATTACATGCTACCCATTCCATTCCTAGAATAACATCAAACTCTCCTAACTTGAAAGGTATCAAGTCAATTGAGAAATGATGTCCTGCTATTTCGATATCGCACTCAGGACATACTCGATTTACAGGAACCTGGTCATCATTCGGTAATTTTATAATTAACGTCTCGCCCGACCGTTGAATTTCACAACATATCTTATCAATGAATCCTTCAGAAATAAAAGATCTTATTGCTCCAGAATCAATCAATACTTTTGCTTTAACTGAGTTAACAAAAAGCGTAGCTGCAATCACACTTGGACTCTGCACAGCTTCCTTCATTGTCATATTAAAAGTCCTTGCCCTAGGTTAATTCTGTTGTGGTGGTGGAGGTAATGCTAATACTTTCGGAATACTAGCTGCCATCGCTGGTCCTCTACAATCCTTGGCAACATGCCCTTTCTTCCCATATTGGAAATAAGTAACTTCTATTCACCCTGCTGGACATTCATTGGAGTAGTGCCCTTTCTGCTTACACTTGTAGCATGTCACATTTTCCTTGTTACAGATGCTTGTATATTTCTGACCACATGTCTTGCAGTATGGAAATGGTGGTCTGACCATTCCCTGCTGGTTTGGAGCTTGGAAATGATTACCTGCTCTCTGATTTCCTTGTCCTATCCATTTAAAATTCATAATCGCCCGGCCTTGAAATCCCGGCTTCCTGTTAGAACGGTTCTGAAAATTTCCTTGTCTCTTTTCCTTTTGGGACATCTCACTCTCCCCTTTAATAGTCATGGCTTTCTGAACAACAGTTGTATATGTCGTCAGTTCAAATACTGCCAGTCTACTATGAATCCATGGTTGCAATCCCTGTTGGAATCTCTTAGCCCGTTTCTCATCAGTATCAACCTGTTCCGGAACAAACCTAGCCAATTCTATATACTTGGTTTCATATGCAGTCATTGACGTGTTCCCTTGTTTCAACTCCAAGAACTTAATTTCCATCTCATTTTTCATAAAATGAGGAAAATACTTCTCCAGAAACAATTCAGTGAATCTATCCCAAGTCACAATACCTTCACCTTCTAAAGCTTTCTTGGATTCCCACCAATAATTTGCTTCTCCTTTCAGGAAATAACTAGCAAAATCAGTCTTCTGATCCTCTTCAACTTTTACAAGAGCGAACGCTTTCTCCATTTCTTTCAACCAAGCCTTAGCCTTAGTAGGATTTGTTGTGCCCTCAAATTATGGAGGCTTAACTGACTAAAACTGCTTAAAAGTAACCACAGGCACAACTGGTGGTATATGAGGTTCAGGACGAGGTGGTTGTTGTAACATTTGCTTCTGAAACTATTGTTGTTGTTGCTGCATCTGCTGCTGCATCATTACCATCTGTTGTTGCATCAGATGAAACATTTGGTTCATGGGGTTATCATTCTGTTCCTCGGAATTGCTGTTGGCGGTTTCAGTTCTGGTCTTTCCTTTTGGTGCCATTTTTCTGATCATAAAACAAATAGTTCCTTTAATAATTTTATTAAACAGTTGATAGTGGATAAAGAAACAAATTGACTTGTATTAAAACATAAAATTTAAACAGTTGAAAATGAATGAAGAAACAATTTGACTTGCATTAAAATAAAATTTTAAACAATTGAGGATTTTAGGCAAATCATTTGAAAACATTTAAAATGTTAATTAAATAATCTGAACAACAATATTTTAAACATTTCATTTATCTTTTCAAAATTAAACAAAATTTAAAGATATGAAAGGGTTGTAGAACAGTAAAGTAAACGTAAATGTTGTAAAGACTGGAAATCTAAATAAATGAGAGAAAAAAGTTGAAAAAGGTTTATTTTATATAACATACACTAGCATCAGGTGTTAATGCTTGATACAAAAGTCTAATGTAGAGTCTATCATAACCACTGTCGATACATATCAAAACTAGGTACACACATACATATTTAGTCTCACTATACTATAGCTGCCTCTATCTACATATAGCACATATACTACAACATCCTTGGTCCAACTTTTATATCTCAGAACCCTGGCGGAATACTGACTAACTCCTGTTGAAGAGTCTCAATAATTGACTGAGCAAGATGAGTAGCTCGATGAAACTCTGCATAGGTACGAGTCCCATCATGAACCAATGCATCCAACTCCTGAGAAGCACTATAAACTATCTATTGTAACCTCTGTCTCATCAGTTAATCTGGCTGGAGTACTGATAACGGTCCTCTGTCTCTTTGATCGAATAATCCCATAATCTCCCTGCACTGGGATCTCCAATAATGCACATCCTCTCTCATACTGCTATACTCATGATAAGGTACCATGTGCGGCTCTCTGACCTGTCCAACTAACTCCTGCGATGGAACCCTGGGCATCCCAGAAACACCCTGCAGAGGTAATCCTAACTGTAACCCTATATCATGCTCTCCCATCCCCTCAACCAGAGCCATCGAAAACAACTCTGGAACTGGAGCATATACTGGTATATGAAGTGGAGCTACAACCGGTGAAAACTCTGGCTCAACCTTAGGTATGAAATGATACTCCATAGGTACGAGAGGTGCTATCAACGGCTCGAAAAACTCCATAGAATTGAACATGTCAGGATCTGGAAGCTATTCTGGGGCTGGTAGTGCTGGCTCCTGTGGTATCTTTGATGGAGGTATCTTTGCTGGAATCTGAACTGGTACAGGTGGTATCACCGGGGCTACTGGTCCTGTGAAGGTCCTCCCAGAAGATGATGATGCCATCTGATAATATAACAAAATAAGAAAAAGGATCACTCAGTATTCCTAAAACTTATAAATTTCTAATCTTAGAAACTATCTAAACCCTAACAATCATATTCCTATCTTATGTAATCTTCCTACCTTATCTTAATCCTAATGTTCTTGTTTCGGAGACCAAAACCTACGGCTCTGATGCCAAACTGTAACAACCTCAAATTCCGGGGTCTAGATCTGGGGGTTACTTGCTAATCACCAAATTAATACAAACCTGTATGATAATTATACAAAAATATATCAAACCCCTTCTATTCTATCCAGGATCTTTTCAGGTTGAGGTATGAAAACAAGAACAACATACTAGCTTTTTTTCAAATTCAAATATAAAATCTCACAGAACTCTCTTTATTACAAACCATTGTCTAAACAAATTTTAACTAAATTTATTTTATTTCAAATACACACCACACATATCTACATTACACCTGCTCAGGTGGCTCAAAGCTCTCTTCTTAGATCGGGATTAGCACTCTTGGTATCACTACGCCATAAGTGGGCTACTGTAATGCAAGTGTTACAAGGAGCGTTACATTAGCTAAGAGATTTTTGGCCTATTGTAACATCTCTCTTGCAATGTTACAATAACTATAAAGCTAGTGTTGCGTTAAATTTCCGGTGTTGCACAACATGTAACACCAACAACTGGTGTTACATTAGATACTTTTTAAAATTTTAGAAATATTAAATTAGAAATATTATCATAAATTAGTATAAATTATATTCTGATTTACTAGTGAATGATCAATATAATATAGAATATGATTTAAATCTAGAATTTCTTATAAAAAAATTCAAAGACTTTTTTTATTTTCCTATTTATCTGAAATTATTTGTATATTTTTTATTTAATAAATAATATTTTAATAATTAAAATTAAAAGTGAAATGAAAAAAATTATAAGATAATATACATTTTACTAGGTGAATTATTGGGCGGCATTTTTCCCACCTAAATGACAGATTGGAGTTAAACAAAACTCAGTCCTCAAGACTCTCTCTCCCCAACATTATTTCTCGCTCATTCTTTTTTTTCTCTCTCTCTCTCAAACCTCACCAGCCACTACACTAGACGACACCTCTCTGCAATCTCATCGCACTGTCTCTACAACCTCGTCGTATGTTTATGATCTCAATTAATTCATGGGATGAGGCTGATATTTGAAATTAGGGCTTTGAATTTGAGTTCAAAATATGGGTTTCTTCATTTTTAAATTCAATTAGGGCTTATATTTAACTGAACTTCAACTATTCGCTCTCTATTTATGTGTGCAGGGCTTTTTCAGATCTTCAAATTTATAACAGAGAGTCACGAAGTTGAAAGAGTCGCCCCATTCCAACATCAATTTGACAAATAAATTGCTTCTCAGGTACTATCTCTCTCTTGTATATTGTTTGCTAGCACCCCTTTGTATTGTCTTTGTCCCTATCTTCTTCTCTTGTTTTTTTATACATACATATACACACAAAATTCTATTCCACCCACTACGCCATAGATTGGATTCCGCAACCCCAAGAAACCGTTACTAAAGGCCAAAAAAGCGTTGCTAAAGGCCAAAAAAAGGCTATGGCGACTCTTTTTCGGGGTTGCAATTTCAGGCGTTGCCATAGAGTTTTTTGCAACCCCGGTAACACCCTATTGCAACCCCTGGTTATCCGTTACATAAATGTGCTATTGCAACACCAATGGGGTTGTAATAGGTCTTGAAAAGTGTTACAATAGGGTTTGGGCTATCTGTACAATATTTGTGGGCCCTAACATATGGGGTATCGATGCAACCTTTTTGCAACGCTTTTTAGTGTTTTTTACAACTCTTTTTAGTGTTTTTCTATATATAAGTAATAATCATAAATTTGATATATTACATCACAACAATATATTACATTTTTAATTTTACAACATACATTGTCCAAGGCACATACCTTGTATTACACATGATTTTGTTTTCAGCAATACAAAAAAATGTTATCATGTAACTATTGTACTCAGTTTCATATATAGCATAACCAAAGGTCTAATTCAGATAATCAAACTGTGTTTACAACTTTGACATATTTGTCTCTATTTTGTCCTATATTTGAGCAAATCAGGGAAGCAGCGGAAGTTCCCCCATGTTGAACGCAAAGAAACTAACACGTCTATGCTCAATATTACAAAACTTTAAGGGAATATCCAGGTCATACAACAGCTGCTCAACCTGAAAGGATCATAAATTCTTACATCATCAATCTTAAGAAAACAACTTCACAATATGAGGACCTACAAATATGGTAGTTATTTTTTTCATGAATTTGGACTACGAACGCAGTGCCCAGAATGAAAATTCAAGTCACATTAGCAAAAGCTTAAGACAGGGGATTTGGGGGGACATGGATAAATTAGCAGAGCTTCGGGTAGTTTTTTTCTTTGCACAAAATTAAATTACTTGCACAGTTGCACACCTTATCATCCAGCTCATTAATGGGTAATGCATCCCACGGGTATGTGCTTGCATCAGAAAACCTTTGCTTAGAGTCCGCTGATTTATCAGAGTAGCTATCCACGTTGTCCAACTGCTGCTCATCCTGAAAGAATCATATATTGTTACATTAATCTCCAAAAGAAAAACAGCTTCTGAACATAATTAATGAGCTAATTGTGAAATGAAAAAACGGTAACTGTGACAGGGGCTTTCTTTTGTGATTGATATTGGTGTCAAAACTTACAACTTGAGCACATTAATTGGCTACCTGATCATGTAACATAATTAGAAGGTTCTACTTAGTTTGATGAATAAACTATAACAACACATTACAAAAAACCTGATCATATTATCTTGCACCTGAAGCTTCAAACTCTCAGACCTTTCCTTTCAAGAAGAAGAGGAAAAATGGTGTTAAAGGAATTCTGTCTTGAAATAAACAATCATGACCAAGCATAGACCAATTATAATTGAACCTTGAAATTTACAAAAAGGATTAGAAGAAAACTTTACCATTTTCTTTTTCAGTCTTCTCCTCGATCTCTATGTTGTGAACAATAACTTCATGAACAAAATGTGATTCATCAAGAGTATCGAAAAGCTCTTCTGACTGTTCTTCCTGTTCATCAACTATTTTGTCCAGATCATTATCTCCTCTCAAATGAGACAAATCTGTTCTACCTTCTGGTGAAACGCCGTGCACTTACCCGATCATTCTCATTGTCCAGATCATTCTCAGTGTCCATGGCATACTCTAGAGCAGTAAACAAAATAGGCACTTCATAAGATTTTAACATAAATAATCTTGGTCAAGAAGAAAAAACGATTGAACACCATAAAACTTAAAAAGAAAGAGCGAAGCTTATACCCTGGTCTTGATTTTTAATCACCAAGCTCTCGCAAATAACTTTTTCTTCAGCAAGTAGTTCAACTTTTTCTTCCAGTTCATTAACTATTTCCTCTTTAACACTACCCACGTTCTCATTCTCATTCTCAATCATCAAGCTATTAGTAAGGCATACTTGAACAGTATTTAACTCATCAACAACCTTCAAGATCTTTTCAGAATTTGTTTTTTGATCATTAAACTCGTTGTCTTTAATATTGCTTACAATTTCCAATGCCTCTGCATCTGATTTCATAAGAGGCTCTTGCAACACTATTTCTATGTCAATGACTGCATAAATTGTAATCAACATATCATAAATCATAAAATCAGATAAATTATCTATAGTAAAGATGCATGACAATTATAAACCTTTAAACTTATCAGATTATTTCACATCTAAAAGTCCAATTATTCACAGATTATAAAATAGCATGATAATATTCAATTTTCAAAACTTAACAGGCTCTACATCTAAAAGTCCAATTATTCACTAATATTAAAATCAGCCCTTGCAACAGTAGACATAGGAATCGTAATTCTTTGGTTAGAAGACTAATTGCGCACATGTTACTAAGCTATTGAATCAGAAGTACATATACGCTCTAAGTCGATCATACTAATTAGCAAGTGAGACAGACGAAAAAAATAACAAAGAATAACTAACAAACATACCGGACACGCTCTTATCATCTGTAACATCAACCATATCAATTTTTGAAAGCTCAGCAACAAGTAAAACAATCTTTTCTTCTTTCTGCTCCACTGGAATTGACTCAACATTACTCTGCTCCGTCAATCTTGCTGACCGCCTGGTACTATAAACACGCTGAACTGTACTCACTTTCTTAACATTAGATGCCTTTCTGCTTCTATGGACGGCAGGAGTTTTAAATTCTTCCACAATCTCCTCACAAATAGCTCTTATTGTGGCCCGCCTAGTACTTTTAGACATCGATTGCACACTTTGAGAAAAATCGTCTCCAATTGGTTTCCTTTGAGTACAGGTTCTTCGTCCAGTACGAGGAACCTTTTCCGATGTAGCCACATTTCTTTTGCGGAGTCGGAGTCGCGGAGACGGCGTACGACGGCGGCGAGCATTTTGGAGAGATGCGGAGAGAGATTGTCGCCGTGTGAAGTGGATAGAAGACCTAATAGACCCAAATTGATTTCCCCCTTATTTTTTTATCTGAAATTTTCACTTCCCGCTTGCTGGAAAACTTAGCGGGTCAAAGTTTAATGGCCCAACCCATCTATTTCAGCAGCCTGGTCATTGCCAATTTATTTATATATTTAATTTTATAAATTTTATTAAATTAAACACATCATATTCATTACAATTAATTGATTACTTTAAATTATTTATAAAATTTTAAAACTATTAGAAGATGTTATGTTCTATACTCAATTCATTTAGTGATTTTAGTTAAAAATAATTCATATACTAATATTATTTTCTAAAAATAAATAAAATATATATTTTAATTACTATTTCATTTATATGTAAAAAATTATTAATTAGTTAAATTTAGAAAAATCATCTTTAATTATATATGTCATTTTGGTAACACATTTTGACTCTACCGCAACATCAAAAAAGAGGGGTTGCGGTAGACATTGATTTTGAAGGCTATTATTACACTTTTGTTTGCAACCCTAGTGTGAATGGTTGCGGAATCCAGTTTATGGCGTAGTGACCCCTTGTTTTTTTATCAGAATATAATAAGACATTACTTGCTATTTGCACTTTTTGCAACATTGTCAAATGTAATTTGTGTTTTGATAAATATTTCAGGGTGTTCTGCTTCTCAATTAGGTTCTTACTAGTAGGTATTCCATGTTATCTGATCCAGTCTAAAGTATACAAACAGGTGATACTTAAAGGCTCAGATGTTATGCAGATGTTTACAAACTTGAAGGCTCAGATTCTGTTGACCCAAGTAAGCACTTCCCTTTGTATATATTCTGGCTCAACAACAAGAAGGTTGCCCGTTCCCGTTGTTTAGTAGAAAAATTATCTAGGATTGAGTCAACTAAATAGAAAACAAGAATTAGTCAAAACGAATTAGTCAAAAGAAGAAGTAGTGAAAAGTGAGGGCACAGATTTATAAAAAATTATAGATAAATGGGGGAAGAATTACACATCACGATTTACATAATGGGGTTGATATATGGTGTACATTTATGAGATTAGACTTGGGTAAATTTATAGCTGAAATAAACTTAACAGAAGTTTGAAATTATCTTTGCGGATTGCTGCATAGTGATGAAACAATCTGCTTGGTGAAGGAGGTAGAGTTAACCTTATAGTGTATATTATTGCTTGTCTATCTCCTCGGAAAAGTCCCTTCTGGATTCTTCTCTTTCTTTTGTTCTTGTCATTTTTTCATCTGATTTACACAAGCCAACTGAGGAAGTGCATATTTAAGAAACGTAAAGTCCGAAGGATCACCTTTACGGTTGCCAATGTTTTATCCATTGAACTTAATACATATGCTTTAATCCGTCCTACTGTTCCAGGTGCTTATTGCATTTACTACTCTTTACTGATGGTCTACTCGATATTATAATTGTCATGACCAAATCTTGCATTTCAAAGCAAAGCTTGAAGCTAATATTTTACATTTATTCAGAGCCGTGCCTGAGGGTGTGCGAGTGGTGGATATGATAGGGCACATTTTTCCATATACAGGTGTATATATATGTATACTAAAATAGGAAAACAATGTTTAGATAAAAAGTATAATTTTTTAATGTTGAAATTTTTTAAATGAAAAATAATTGAAAAATGTTATACATTTAAATAATTTTAAATTATTATCTTGAATAAGTCACATTAATTCTAAAAACACCAAAATAAAAATTATTTAAAAACAAAAAATGCCTTGTAAATCTCCTTCAATGTTCTCGACCAGGTAAACTACTAGTTTTAATAAAAAAAATTATAGTTAACTAATATGATTATATATACTTACTTTTTATTGGTGACAATATATACATTATTATGTCATTTAAATAATAATTCAAATTTTAGGTATATTATTCATCTTGAATATATCCATTTTTAATGTATATATTATATGAAACAAGTAAATTTAATATAAAAAATTAAATAATGGATTTAACAGATCTAAATTACAAGTTTATGTATAAATAAGTTCTTATTTGACTATTTATTTTTTTATCAATATTATATCTTAGTTACTTACAAAAAAATATATCATAAATCACATGTATAACTTATCTCTTTAAGATAAATATTTAATTTCTAATATATAGCATAACATATTAAAATTTAAATGTATAACTGTTTTTTAGTTAATTTTGATTATGTCATAAAATCACTTTTTGTACTTTAATTATTATATTTTGTTTATAAAATTTAGCTTTTTTATTATTTGATGTAAAAAAAATTAAAAATTTAGTAGGACACTTTTTTAGATTTTGAACAGGGCACTGAAAATTTCAGGCACGGCTCTGCAATTACTTGGCTTGATTCCGTTACTAATCTTTCTATAAAGGTATTAAAACAAAACATTTTTTTGGTTTACTCCTTCACATGTCATCACCACGTGGGTCATAATAGGATGATCATATCTAACATAGGTTGGTCGTATCTTATGTTATATTATATTGGGGTTTCACTTTTGATTTTTTTATAGTTACCACCATAACCTGCCAAATGAGAATTTATAGTCAGTTAAGGTAGTTTTAACTTAAATGATTTTACTCGCATGTATAAATAATGTAAACACCTGTGGTCAGTTCTCACACTTTAGTTTGATGGTCTATTGTCCATGACTTTAAAAGTTTAGATAAATAATTGCTTTGGAGTAGCAAGTTTCAAACATGTTAAACTTTATAATCAACTCAAAATGGGACTATACATTTAGTTAGGTTGTACATAGAATCATCATCAAACATAAATAGGTAAAATATTTTCATATGGGTCAAAGCAACCTGATATATTGTTTGCTTCTCCAAATGCATTCTTTAAAAGGCCTGGTATTATATAGTTTATAAATATTTATAAATAGGAGGAGATGAAGAACATATAGTAAATTGGATTGTATATGGAATGATCTTATGGTCGAGTTTATTTTTATTAACAAGAAAGATATTTCATAGGCGTTCTTTTGATTTCGCCAACCGCATAGTTTCTACACTTCATGCTTGTTTAGCTGTAACTCTGTCGGTTCTCTCTATTCAAGATTGGAGATGCCATGTTTGCCCTTTAGCTTCTCAGCCTACTACTCTCCAGGTAACTCCTTTCTTGCTTGACAAACTGATTTTGACTAAGATCTCGTATACTTCACGGTATGTGCATGTTTTTCTAAAGTGCCGGTTTATGTTGCCTGCTTGTAGTAACTCATATGTTATGGAAAAATTTAATGTTGTTTGGTTAATCTTAGCTTTTTATTAAAGACAGACAAATATAGAAAGGATTTGTAAAGTGTGTGTATATGGAAAATGTATGAGCAAACATTAACGATTAGCGTGGCATATCTGATATATGATCTAATATGTTTCCTATTCGACAACCAAATTAAACTCGATAACTCCGTCACCATTTAGTCAGCATTGTCGGACTGGGAGGTGGCCTTGCCTACAAAATGGTAATTTACATACTTACTTTTTTTTCTCGAGTATCTATTCTATTCTACTGACCATTCTTAAGTAGCACGATATGTTTGCTTGGTTAGATTTCATTACACATTTTCCTTGTTATAATCTGGACTTTCATAGTTGGTACAAAACAAATTGTAGTAACATGATAGTGTAACAATTTTGGCATTGATTAGTGTGGATCAGAGATGGTTACAACAATAGCATTAACAGAGATGTCCAGTCCATTTCTTCACATGAGAGAGCTCCTCAAAGAGCTTGGTCACAAGGACTCTGACCTTAATTTAGCTGTTGATGTTAGACTTTTCTCACCCTTTAATATCTTTTTACATATACAATTCAATTGAATTATTTTCTCTAAATTACTCATAATTATAGTTTAATATCACATTTTATTTGCGGCGATATTCTCATTGGCAAGAATGGGCGGGGGACCATACCTCACTTACGTGACTTTGACTGCCGACATACCAATTCTTTTTGTGATTCTGAATATTCTTTGATATACCTTGGTTAATTAGATTTTTAGATTTTCTTGATATTATATTGCAGCAACTTAATGTTCATTGTGAAACCAAGACCAAGGTCTGAACCTTACTTAATTTTTCTTGCCTCTTTATTCAAGTGTGTTATGTACATTTTTCTTGCCTTATTCAGTAAATATTCTACAATTCTGAATATTGATGTATTTATTCAATTTCTTGCATCTGTTTGAATGTTTCATGTTTTTTTTATATGTTTCGATCATAATCTTGTATTGAGCCACGTGCTACTATGTTATTAGTTGACATTTTTTTGTTGTTTATTTATTATCGCTGAAACTACGGAATATAGTTGTTTGCTCAAAAATTCTAAGGTGAACATTGTAGTAATAAATATTGCTGAGAGATAAGAACATAAGATGAACTCATGAACTTGAACTAGATTCTTAGTAGAGCGTTATGTATTAAAATCATCAACAAAAGAACCCTTTTACCTTATTATGTATTCTTAGTTTTCAAATCTATGAGTGCAGTAACAACATTCACTAAATCAACTAAGGTTGATTCTCACGTACTCAAACGTAAGCCCGTCAATCGAGGCTCTGGTTTTTTAAATTTAAAAGTGACTGGTTCCTCATGTCATATCCTAAATTAACTTCCAACTATGCCATTTTAATACCAAATCAACTTCTATTGATTCTTATGAAATTTGGTGTGACTTGTATACAGGAGCAAGGAATGGTGAATGAGGGAGAACAAGTATCTCTCTGCCTGGTTATTTTGTATCCAGATCAGGAAAGTGTGGAAGGGCAAAAAGTGATTCTCTCCCAGCTTATTTTGTATAATTTCATATCCAATAATAGTCGAAGAGTAGTTTTTTCCTAGATGTTATGTTATAGTACTTTGGTTGTCATTGGCGTTGGGGATGGTTTGGAAAATTTACTATTATGTAGTTGTTTGGTTTGCAAAGCTGAGACTCTTATGTATTTATATATGCAACTTTGATGTTTTTGTTGATTATGGATTGTTCTCAAAACAGGCCTGATATTTCAAAAAATTTATAATAACTGTTATATTTGTTTGTTCTGGTGTAATATTTGTCTACATATAAAGTTACATTACATATATTACTAGTGTTACAATCGATACAAAGACTGTTACAATACACATATTCCATTGTTGCTTAACTAAAAACTGGTGTTACAATAGATAAATTCTACTGTTACAATAGGCAATGTGGGACCCATAGGTGGGGTCCACGTGGCACCAGTGGTCCCACTTATACAATCTTGATCAAACTATTGTATCACTCATTTTGCGTTACATTTGGGCCTGTTAGTGTTACAATAGGTGTCTATTGTAACGTTTTCCTCTCTGTTATAATAGATCAATGAAGTGTTACATTAGGATGTCTATTGTAATGCTCGTATACGTAACGCCCCTTGGTGTTACAATAGACCTATTGTAACGCTTTTGGGGCCTATTGTAACACCATTTAGGCATTACAATAGCCCACTTAAGGCGTAGTGTATTAGAGGATCCCGCTGCTTGACACGCTTCTTTACCACACGAGTTCGGATAGGTTTCATTCTCTTTCTTAACTGAAAACAAATAAGGTGAATAACAACAAAGGGGGTGAGCCAAAATTTGCTCAACAAGCCCAAAATATATAAACATTTTTATGATATAGCTAAACGAACCGGTAATCTGATTGTATAAGTAAATATGTATTTCTGTAAAGGAGAATGAAGGCCACTATCAGCGAGTATCAATAAACTAGACTGGACACAAGTTCGCACCTATATCTCGCTGATCAGTCAAGATACAGTACTACACCTCTATGTATAGATCCATTTGGGTACCGAGACTCTTGTTAGGAATATGTTGTGAACTTGATGATAAATCATACAAAACATCTTAGTAGATTTAACTTAGTGAATTTTGTAGCACTCGATGGATGATCAAATTGAGTCCAGACGGATGATCCAATATAGTCCCGACGGATGATGATTTGACATCCATCGAGTGAGTACTTATGTAATAATAAGTTTTGCAGCACATTTCTGCAAACAACTTTGTGTAGATTCTGTAGTAGCATATGTGTCTTGTTGACTACTAGTAGATATGCAGAATAGGTTGATTAATTTTAAATATGAGATGTCATGTAATTTTGCATAAATGAAAAGGAGTCAAGTGTCAAATAGCTACCCGGCGGATGATCAACAAAGCTACCCGACGGATGATCAACAAAGCCACCCGACGGATAACAAGCATGTACCCGACGGATGATCAATTCAAATATCTGTTGACAGTGACAACATAGTCACATGCGTTGGGTGTTTTGCAAAAGGAATGTGGCAGCCTGTTTAGCAGGAAATTGAGAACAAAGAAGCATTACCATTTCTATGCAAGTTATAAAGATTTTCAAAGATGCTGGAATAGAGTAATGAAGCAGCATAGAGTTAGACTTGATAGGTTTTGTTTTATTATCCTGTCTTATTAAAATGTAAACTTGGTGATATATAAACCAAGTGTAGCAAGTAGAACAACAACATCAAACTAAGAAAACACATTTAGAAGAGAAATAGAAAAGGATGTATCTGTTAAGAATTTCTCTGTGGTTTGTTTGTTCACTTGTAAAGCAGCTGTGAGCCAACTTGAGTTTCACAGAGTTCTCAAATATATATATATATATATATATATCTGGTGGATACATTCAAATCCACCAGAAAATTTTAAAGACTGTGTTTTTATTACTTTGTGTTTGATTTACATAATTTCTTATTCCGCACTTTGCAAATCAAAACACTTATACATATATATATTGAGTTAGAACATTTTTATAAATCTCGAAAAGAAGCCAGAATTACATTCATCCCCCCCCCTTATGTAATTCTTGTTGTATTGTTAGGGAATAACAATTGGTATCAGAGCAAGCTCTTGAAGTACAAAGAGTGTAAAGATCACAACAAACAGTAAGATGAACAAGAAGGATGTTGGAGTTAAAATTCCTTTTCTAGAAAAAGACAATTATCACCACTGGAAGGTGAAAATGAATCTACATCTTCCTTCTCAAGATGAGGCCTATGTGGATTGCATAGAGAGAGGACCTCATGTACCAATGAGTGCTGGAACTGGCAATGAACCATTTGTTCCCAAGCCTAGGCATGAATGGTCAGATCCTGATATTGAGCAAGTCAGGAAAGACAAGAAGGCCATGAATATATTGTTCAATGGAGTTGATGGTGACATGTTTGATAACATCATTAACATCAAAACAGTCAAGGAGGTTTGGGACACTATCTAGATTATTTGTGATGGTACTGAGCAAGTAAGGGAGAATAAGATGCAGCTACTAATTCAGCAATATGAGCACTTCCATTGTGAAGATAGTGAGTCTCTCACTGATATCTTTAGTAGGTTTCAAAAACTACTAAATGCTCTGAAATTGCATGGAAGAGTCTATCAGACAAAAGACTCTAACCTCAAGTTCCTTAGATCTCTTCCAAAGGAGTGGACTTCAATGACAGTCTCATTGAGAAATTCTCAGGATTACAAGGAGTTTACCTTGGAGAGACTGTATGGCATCCTAAAAACTTATGAGCTTGAAATAGAGCAAGATGAGAGGATGGAGAAAGGAAGGAAGAAAGGAGGGTCCATAGCACTGGTTGTTGAGTTAGAGAAAGAGAAAGAGATGAAGGTATAAGCTATTGAGTCTACTTCAAAGGTCTGTGAGAACAAGGGCAAAGGGCTGGTAGCTGAAAATGAAGATCATTTGAGCCAAGATGACATGGATGATATTGATGAGCATTTAGCATTCCTTTCCAAAAGATTTTCCAAGCTCAAGTTCAAAAAGAACTTTGGAGCAGCCAAGCCAAGTAGAAACATGGTGGATAAATCCAAATTCAAATGTTTCAGATGTGGCTTGGCAGGGCATTTTGCCAGTGAGTGCAGAAAGTCAGATTCCAGCAAAAAGAAGTTTGAGCATATTGATTACAAACAAAAATATTTTGAGTTGCTCAAGCAAAAGGAAAGGGCTTTAATTACATAGGAAAATGACTGGGCAGCTGATGGATTGGATGAAAATGAAGATGTAAGCTATGTCAATCTAGCCCTGATGACCAAGTATGATGAAACAGAAACAAGTTCTTCAAGTAATCAGGTAATCACCACCAACCTAGCACATTTATCTAAAGCTAAGTGTAATGATGCAATCAATGACATGTCTACAAAATTATATCACTTGCGTGTTACACTTAAGTCCCTCACTAAAGAAAATGCTAAAATTAAAGAAAACAATTTGTTTTTAAGTGAGAGGAATAATGTGCTAGAGTCTCAGTTTATTGAATTTGAAAAATTGAGAATTGAGTGTAAGATTGCTAAGGATGAATTAACTGAGTCCTTAAAGAAATAAGAGATTTTAAAGAAGCAGCTTGAACGAGAACAGGAAGTGATTAAAGCATGGAAATCATCGAGAGATGTTCACGCTCAAATCACTAAAGTTCAAGGTACTGAGTCCTTTTGTGATGCAGCCTGGAAAAAGGGTAGGGAGAAGCTGGAATCCAATTTGGTTGAAGAATTGCTAACAGATTGGACTCGACAGATGATGAAATCCATCCGTTGGATAATTAAAAGGATTATCCGTCGAGTGACAAAGAGCCATATTTGTCGGCTGTGAGCAACTCTGTGAGCAAAGCCAAACTTGCCAAGTTGAAAAAAAGTATGGATCGGTTTCCAAAAACTTTATCTCAGGAGAATCAAGTCAAGTGAAGAAGGAGAAGAAAGTGAATGTTAGTCATCTGTCCATCAAGCAATTGGATGAAAGATTAGAAAAGATTGAGGTTAAAACAGAAAATATAAAGAAAAAAAATAGAAATGGGAAAGTAGGGATTAACAAACATAACAACTACACACCTGATAAGTATGCTCCAAGAAAAATTTGTGTTAAGTGTGGTAGTGTTAATCATTTTTCAGTTAATTGCAAACTTGCCATGCCTACTCCTATATTTGTACCCTCTCCTTTTCCCAACATTAATGGCATGCCTTCTATGCCTATGAATACTATGTCTGCTCAGAATATGAATGCATAATTTGCTAATATGCCATTTGTACCTAATCCTTATTATGATGCATTTAATATGCCACAAATGCCATTTAGCATGCTTACTGGAATAACATGTTTGCAAACAACATGCCTTTTCCTGTTAATCAAAATGTGCATGATAATTCTGTTCAAATGACTGGTTTCAAAGGTCCAACTCAAATGACTAAGGATAAATCAGAAATTCCCAAGTCAAATGAGATCAAACCTAAGAAACCAAAGAAGAAAGCTAACAAGGCAGGACCCAAGGAAACTTGGGTACCAAAATCAACTTGATTTGGTTATGATGTGTCCAGGGAAATAGAAAGAATCTTTGGTACCTAAATAGTGGTTGTTCAAGACACATGACTAGAGATTCTACCCTGCTCACAGAGTTCAAGGAGAGAGCTGGCCCAAGTATTACTTTTGGAGATGACAGCAAGGATTATACTGTGGGATATGGCTTAATTTCAAAAGACAATGTCATCATTGAAGAGGTTGCCCTAGTGGATGGTCTCAAGCATAATCTGTTGAGTATCAGCCAGCTTTGTGATAAGGGAAATTCAGTAACCTTCAATTCAGAAGCCTGTGTTGTGACAAATAAAAGAAGTAACAAAGTGGTTCTCACTGGAGTGAAAAAAGGAAATGTGTATCTAGCTGACTTCAACTCATCTAATGCATAATCTGTCACTTGTCTTCTCTATAAAGCAAGTCAAGATAAAAGTTGGCTATGGCACAAGAAGTTGTCCCATCTAAACTTCAAGACCATAAAATGAGCTTGTCAAGAAAGAACTGGTTAGAGGCATTCCTTGAATGGAGTTTTCTAAAGATGGATTGTGTGATGCCTGCTAAAAGGGAAAGCAGATTAAAGCATCATTCAGAAAGAAGCTTGATTCAACAATTGAAGAACCTTTGTATTTGCTACACATGGATTTATTTGGACCAGTCAATGTGTTATCCATTTCAAGGAAAAGATTGTGCCTAGTAATTGTAGATGATTTCTCAAAGTTCTCTTGGACATATTTCCTAAAGTCTAAAGATGAAGCTAGTGAAATCATCATCAATCACATAAGGCAAGTCAACAATCATCTTGATTTTAAAGTAAGGAGAATCAAGAGTGACAATGGAACTGAGTTCAAGAATCCTGTGATGAGATCATTTTATGAATAGAATGTGATAATGCATGAGTTTCCTGCAGCTAGAACTCCATAACGAAATAGAGTAGTGGAAAGAAAGAACAGATCTCTTATTGAAGCTGCAAGGACAATCCTTGAAGAATCAAAGTTACCAACATATTTTTGGGCTGAAGCTGTGAATACTGCCTGCTACACTCAGAATATTTCTTTGATTAATCAAGCAAAGTGGATGACACCCTACCAATTGTTCAAGAACAAGAAACCAACCCTAAATTTTCTTCATGTCTTTGGCTGCAAATGTTTTATCTTGATGAATCAAACTGATCAACATGGGAAGTTTGATGCTAAAGAAGATGAAGGAATTTTCGTTGGATATGCTGTGGAAAAAGCATATAGAGTCTACAATCTTAGAACCAACATTGTTATGGAATCAATACATGTTGTGTTTGATGATAAAAAGATTAAAGGACTGCCAGATGAAGATTCTCATGAAAGCCTCAAGTTTGATAATGTGGAGATGGTTAGTGATGACAGTGATGATGAAAGTGATTAAGAAACAGTGAATAAGGATAATGTAGAAAAATCTACAACTAAGGAAGCACATAATTCAACATCTGTCGAGGTGCAAAATGCTTCATCCTTCGGGAGACAATCTGCCTTATCCGTCGGGAGACAATCAGCTTCATCCGTCGGAACACAAAGTGCACCATCCGTCGGGTCATCAAGAGAAGGTGGAAGTCAGAATAGATCACTTACAGAAAGCTCTCCTTTCTCAAATCAAAGATTAACAAACTCAGGGGGAGTTTCTAATAATCAAAACTCAGTCACACATCAAGACAACTGTCACACCCCCAACTTAAATAGCGAAATAAATATAGCTATTACATCTTTTTAATGAAGAATACACAACCAAAATCCAAGATCTTACAGTTTAGGGTTTGGAACAGCCCAACACTACCAACTATTACATCTGATTACAAATACCGAGTCCTCACACAACTATTATTACTTATTCTACCTGAGCTCGAACATAAGCATCAGCATCACAGGTCTTACGGGCAGTCTGCTTGAATCTAACCATAGCTGCTAGCTGTAATATAAGGGTAAAGCAAGAAGTGAGCCAAAAGCTCAACAAGTGCTAATAGTACAACGCAAAACATAAATCGAGATATACCTTTAGGAATGACAATGGAATGACATAATCAATGATAATCGAGAGATAAAACTTATGTGAGTTGGCATCATTTTGCTTACATCAAAACAAATTTTAAAACCATTCTTAATCAAAATCATTTTATGACGCTACGGATTACAGCCGGTGATCAGCCGCGAAGTAATCCCGAACCTCGCTGGGTTCTAAAACATTATTGGGAATCCCTAGGCAACTTTTAAGCCTAATATAAGTGTGGAAAGGACTCGCGTCTCAGTCCAGATCCACCATTCAAGAAAACATTTGTCCCCCTTTGGGACTGAAAAATCCACCTTTTATTCATTTTGAAAACTGATGCCGATTTATGACAAAATCTCTTTTGACTGAAATCATTTTTTTATCAGGGGATTATAGGTCAACTTGAAACACTGGAAATATGACACTAAATCTCAGGGCCATGATCCACTAGACTTTACTATATTAGGGTAATCGAGAGATTTCCGTAAACAAGAATTTTGACAAGGAAATTAAGCAAGGCTATTGGATAATATGAAAGAGTAATGCCAAACTAGGCTTAAAGCAATGGTTGTAGACAAGGTATAGGTATTAGAACATCAAGAAGATAAGCATCACTGGTTCCAATAGGATAGAGGTGTTAAAATATAAAGAAAGTGATCATCAGCTCAAGATATAACAGGGTATCAAGCTTTTAGGGTAAGGATAGGGTTATCAAACAATCATGAATGAATTTAAGAAATGATTGGCTTTTAGGTATCAAGATAAAGTTTCTATCGAGGTTATTTCAAGAGTTGAATCAAAGCATCAGGGTGCAATATCAAGATTTCTCAGGGATCAATAGCATGATAATCAAAAGGATCAATAAGGTATTATAACAAATCTCTATTTTATCATGGCATTAAACTATCATGAAAGACTTTTGAACTACTTGCAATACGTACTCGAGGGTTCATGGCATCTCTATGTAACTCAAAGATAAACAAAAGATACTCTTGATTTAAATATATCAAAATGACTCAGGATAATTGCATCGATATATATATGAACTGTTTACAGTAAATACGAAGGTCAAGTTGAATCACTTGCCTTGAGATAGACTGGTCTGGTCTGACTGGTAGGAGCAACAACTGGAGCTTCACTCGACTTTTATGGCAAGTTTTCCCTCGTCTCGAGATCCTACATAAATAATAATAATCCTCATTATAATATATTCTTTCCATCTTAACCTATTTACAACCCGAAATTAAACATGGATGGCACTTAGGCCTATACACACTTAATTCATATCCACCATTTATATTTTCAAATGTACACACGTAGCCACATAATCACATATCGTATATTAATACCAAATAACATCATATACACCATAATGCCACACTAGGCTTGGATGATCTCGACTCACCACTTAAGTTACTTGGTCGCTAACTAAACGAAGTCTTCGAATTTGGGCTTCCTAACTCAATGCGCCTTTCCTAAATTATCCAAAACCTATTGACCCTCACTTGTGCCTTTTGTTCTACTGACCTTATACTATCTTACAACTATGGTGGTCGACCTAATACTCACTTCTAAGTGTCCTAAAACTATGTGATAAGTGAAAGTGCTCACTGGTGCAAATTTCAGAATGGTAACTAAGGTTTCTTGAGTGCATTAGACACTCTTAAACTACAAGTTTTTCTTCAAAATTTTTACACAAGACTCTCCTGACCTAAGGGCATCTCACAAGCTTGATGTGGCTCAAAGGCCTGGCTTGGGCCTTCTTGGGCCTAAGCTAAAAGTCCAAGGTTCCCCTGTTTTTCTGGGCAGAAAATGCCCTGACTTGAATTAACTTGTGACACATGGTTCTAGCTCATATCCTATGAACTATGGTTGGAAAAACTTCTCTGACATACCCTCTAACTAAGGCCCAATTGGGCCTAATGAGGGCCTACCCATGACATGGCCAAATCTCCCTATTTCTAAGTTGCAACAAAACTGTCCCCTGCTGGACAGATTTTGTTATTCTACTTGTGCACCTAACCAAATGACATGCAAACCTCCAACCAACTCCTAAAACCTATTATATACTCCCCATACTAACTTCTGGTGGCTTGGGCCTCAAAGTGCACATCAATGACATGGTCAAAACTCACTCTAAACCTCAGGGTACTAAACTGATTTTTCTGCAGAAACTATAACTCTCATTTTCCAAGGTTTTGACTTGACAAACCCAATTATCAACAACTAAATACTTAAACCAAGACTTATACTTGGTATTCTACTGAACTAACTCCCTTTTTCTTAAAATACCCTTGGTGAGATCATCCTTACCTAAGGTGCAACTATGGCAAAACAAAAGAGACTACTCTTAACAAATCGCAAATCTTCATGCCTTTGAAACAACAAGATATATATTTTTATAAAAGATAACCGCAAATTATTACCATGCAACAAGAAGCATAAATCAATATTATCATATTATTCCTACTGAAATTAAGGCTCACTAACAAAATCTTTCCAAATAATCAAAATTTCACAACAAACTAAGAGAATTCCACATGCATGCATGCCTTCGGGTTTTTCAAACCAAAACAACATGATTTCCAAATAAATTTTTATCATAATTCAACATGCAAGCCTAACATGGATTACAACTAAATGATCAACTAGCATGCAAAAGGATTTTATCAAGACTTTACTACAAAATTCATGTTATCATCACAAAATACACAAAAATGTTAACAAGGCAACAAAACACCATCCATTCGGCTCCTATCAAGTCATGGCCGAATGGATTAGGGTAAAAACAGCATTCGCATAGGTGTAACACTCTTATGTCTAGCCATTCTTGACCCTATGATACTATAACTCATGGTGAAAGCCTTAGATTCACAAGAATCAAGGAGGTTCACTTTGAGTTTAACCAAAACATCACCATGCAAGGTCAAAACATAGGTTTTTCACTCTATACTTTTGAAATATATAAGAATAACATATAGGGAGTAAAATTACTTGAATATAAGATGATTGTTTGGGTGAAAGAATGAAGAAATGAAGGGGATGGAGGGCCTCGGCTATGGGATGGCCGAGAGGGAGGGTTGAGCCGAGAGGGAGGGAGGAGAAAAGGGGAGGGTGGAGTGAAAATGGAGTGATCATCACTTTAGTTTTGTTTTTATGTCTTTGACTAGGCTAAATGTGAGTGGATTTAGGAAATGACAAGAGTAACCCTCTAGCTAAAGTTAGGCAAGTTTGCATGCAAGGTCAAGGAGGTAATTTGGCTAGCAAAATGTGAGTTAGTGGGGTGGAGAATGTCTTCTTTGCCCTTTGGTTAAATAGAAAAGAGTTTGCATGCAAGGTTATTCATGTAATTTGATAATTATTAAGCAACTAATTTCCAAAGATTTATTTTTATATAATAAAGTACAAGTTCAAAAATTATAAAATTTATACCATAAAATAACTTGGATTTTTAGAGACTTTATAAAAATCATTTTCACAATTTGTGTACAAAATGTCTTTTAAAAGAAAATTTTTCCAAAGCTTAGAATATTCCTTATAAATCAAAAATAAAGAAATTAAATAAATTCTTGCTTTGAAAAATCATATACTACCCAAAGCAAATTTATAATGCATAAATTTTCACTCACACAAACGTACAAGCATTGAATATATTTTTATTTAACTTAATATTATTCACAAATAATATTACATAAAATGCCGGTCGTAACATCCTCTCCCCCTTAAGGGATTCTGTCCCCAGAATCTAAGAGAACAGATGAGGATACCGGGAACGCATATCAGACTCTAACTCCCAAGTCGACTCTTCGACCTTAGGGTTCCTCCAAAGTACTTTCACTAACTTTACTGATTTATTTCTAAGACTCTTTACTTGCCAGTCGAGTACTTTAACCGGTTGCTCCACAAATGACAGGTCTGCCTGAATTTCTACAGGTTCATATTCTATCACATGGCTAGCGTCAGGATTGTACTTCTTAAGCAACGACACATGGAACACATTATGCACATGCTGATACTGAGGTGGTAAGGCCAACTCGTAGGCCACCTTTCCTACTTGACTCAAAATCTCAAAAGGACCTACGTATCTAGGTGCTAACTTTCCTTTCTTGCCAAATCTTATCAACCCTTTCCTAGGTGACACTTTTAGTAACACAGCTTCGCCAATTTGGAATTGAACATCCTTACGCGCTGGATCCGCATACTTCCTCTGTCTATCTTGAGCAGCAAGCAACCTTTTCTGAATTAACTTGACTGAGTCATGCAACTGTTGTACCAATTCTGAGCCGAGAATTCTTCCTTCTCCTACTTCATCCCAACTTGTTGGTGATCTACATTTTCGCCCGTACAAAGCTTCATATGGTGGCATGCCGATACTGGAATGATAGCTGTTGTTATATGAAAATTCAATTAATGGCAGGTGGTCGTCCCAACTTCCAGCAAAATCGATTGCACAACTGCGCAACATGTCTTCAATTGTTTGAATTGTTCTTTCACTCTGGCCATCAGTCCGCGGGTGATACGCCGTGCTCATATTCAACTTCGTGCCAAGACATTCCTGGAATTGCTTCCAGAATCTTGAGTTAAATCGGGGATCTCTGTCTGAAACTATTGATACAGGTACTCCATGCCTTAATACGATTTCGTGCACATACAGATGAACCAACTTGTCCAGTGACGACTTCTCATTTATTGGAAGGAAATGCGCCGACTTCGTAAGACGATCAATTATAACCCATATTGCGTCATGTCCGGACTTTGTTCGTGGTAGTCCTACTATAAAGTCCATAGCGATATTTTCCCATTTCCATTCTGGAATCTTCAGGGGCTGAATTAATCCGCTTGGTCGTTGATGTTCTGCCTTTACTTTCTGACAGGTATAGCACTTCGCAACCCATTCTGCCACGTCTCTTTTCATATTTGGCCACCAAAAGTTCTTCTTTAAGTCTTGATACATCTTGGTGCTTCCCGGGTGGATTGAAAATTTCGAATGGTGGGCTTCATGGAGGATCTCATTCTTTAATTCAGATACATGGGGAATCCATATTCTGGATGAAAACCTTAGTATTCCTTGCTCATCCCTTTTAGTATTAATCTCTTCTCCAGATAACTGATTTTTCTCTTTTTCCATTACTTCCTCTTGATACTTCTTTATCTTTTCCAGTAGTGTTGGCTGAAAGGTCATTGCATGACAAACTTCTTTGACTTTCCCATAAGCACAAAGTTCCAATTCAAATTTTCCGATTTCTTCGGATAACTCTTTTGATGTTATCATTATATTCAATCTTTCCTTCCGACTCAGCGCATCGGCCACTACGTTCGCCTTTCCAGGATGGTAATTTATCGAACAGTCATAGTCCTTAATCAATTCCAGCCATCTCCTCTGCCTCATATTGAGCTCTTTCTGAGTAAAAATGTACTTTAAACTCTTGTGATCCGTGTAGATTTCACACTTTTCTCCATAGAGATAGTGTCTCCAAATCTTGAGTGCGAACACTATGGCGGCTAGTTCCAAGTCATGCGTCGGATACTTTAGCTCGTGCGGCTTCAACTGTCTTGACGCATATGCTATTACCTTACTGTGTTGCATCAACACACAACCCAAACCCTTATGTGAAGCGTCGCTGAATATTACAAAATTCCCTTGATCATCGGGAAGTACCAACACCGGAGCTGTTACCAACTTCTGTTTTAACTCTTGAAAGCTATTTTCACATTCTGCACTCCATTCAAACTTTTGATTCTTTCTGGTTAACTTGGTCAATGGTGTGGCGATCTTCGAGAAATCCTTGACGAATCTTCTATAGTATCCGGCCAATCCTAGAAAACTTCGCACTTCCGTAGGAGTCCTTGGCCTCTCCCAACTCATAACTGCATCAATCTTCGCCGGATCCACTTTAATTCCATCATTTCCAATAACATGCCCCAAAAATTGAACTTCCTTTAACCAAAACTCACATTTGGTAAACTTGGCATACAACTTCTCTTGTCGGAGTATCTCCAATGCTATCCAGAGGTGCTGCATATGTTCTTCTTCCGATTTAGAATAAATAAGGATGTCATCAATAAATACCACGACAAATTTATCCAAATACTTCTTAAATACTCGATTCATCAGATCCATGAATGCGGCCGGAGCGTTGGTCAATCCAAACGGCATTACTAGGAATTCATAATGCCCATATCTGGTCCTAAATGCGGTCTTGGGAATATCTTCTTCCTTGATCTTTAATTGATGGTATCCCGATCTCAAGTCAATCTTCGAAAAACATTTTGCTCCCTTTAACTGATCAAAAAGGTCATCTATCCTTGGTAGCGGGTAGCGGTTCTTGATCGTTACTTTATTCAACTCCCGGTAATCTATGCATAGACGCATACTCCCATCTTTCTTCTTCACAAAGAGAACAGGTGCTCCCCATGGCGACGTACTTGGTCGTATCACTCCCTTATCCAATAATTCTTGTAGCTGGCTCGCCAACTCTTTCATTTCTGCTGGTGCCATCCTATACGGAGCCTTTGAAACTGGTTCCGTGCCTGGAGCAAGGTTGATCTCGAACTCAATTTGTCGATCTGGTGGTAAGCCTGGTAGTTCGTCGGGAAACACATCGGGGAACTCATTAACTACAGGAATATCTTCCATGCTGGGGCTGCCTCTCTCTGAATCCACTACATATGCTAGGAACGACTCACAGCCTTTTCTAAGTAACTTCTTAGCCTGAATAATTGTAAGAAATAGTCGCTCTTGCCTCTGTCCCTTAAATACTACCTTCTCTCCACTCTTCGTCTTTAAATACACTCTCTTGGTCTTACAATTTATCTGAGCGCTATTCTCTCCTAACCAATCCATTCCTAAAATTATATCAAACTCTCCCAGCTTGAAGAGTATCAAGTCGGCCGAGAACTTATATCCCGAAATATCAATCTCACATTTTGGACAAAATTGATTCACAGGAATCTTCTCTTGGTTCGCAATTACCACATTTACTATCTCACTCATAACCGTTTTATCACATTGGATCTTATCAACAAAAGATTCTGATATGAAAGATCTTGTGGCTCCCGAATCAATCAATACTTTGGCTTTGACATTATTGAGTAAAAGTGTACCTGCTATCACCTCAGAATTCTGAACAGCATCTTTCATCTTTAGATCAAATGTCCTTGCTGTTGCTTGCGGGGTTGGTGCGGGTGGTGGAGGTAATGCCAATACCTCAGCTGGCACGCTTGCACTGGTACTTGCCACGTTCATCAGAGCTCTGACTGGTCCTGTTGCCTTACACTCCCTAGCCATGTGTCCAGTCTTCCCACATTTGTAGCACGTAACTCCTGGCTTCGGCATCTTGCACTCATTTGCCAAATGTCCCTTCTGATTGCACCTATAACAGGTCATACTCAGCTTATTGCATACTCCGGGGTGCCTTCTTCCACAGTGCTTGCATTCTGGCCTCTGGAACCTGTTTTCTCCAACTTGCCCTTGGCCTGCCTGATTGTTCCCTTTTGATTCTTGCCTTTTGCCCAAATTTCTTTTCCTTTGAAAATTTCCGCCCTTCTGGAAACCAATCCTCTTTACATTCCGATCTTGCGAACTTCCAGCTTCAGACTTTTCTCCATAAAATGGAACCTTCCTCTTCTTGTTATCCCTCTCTTTCCTTGACTGCATCCCATTATTCTCAATCAGAGCAGCTTTCTGTACTATTCCCGCATAAGTTTCAAGCTCAAACATAGCCACCCTATCTCTGATCCAAGGCTCCAATCCTTGCTGAAATTTCTTTGCTTTTTCTTCCTCAGTGCTAGTATACTTTGTCACAAACCTTGACAACTCAGTGAACTTCTTCTCATATTCCAGTACAGTCATGTTCCCTTGCTTTAACTCAAGAAATTTTAGCTCCATCTGATTCTGCATGTACTTAGGGTAATACTTGTCCAGAAATAACTTTTTAAATCTCTCCCAAGAAACCTGCTGAGTGACTTCCATAGCTTTTACTGATTCCCACCAATAAATGACTTCTCCCTTCAAGAAGTAAGTGGCATACAGCGTTTTCTGATCGTCCCCTAACTGTACCAACTCAAAAGCCCTTTCCATCTCCTTGATCCATGTGTTAGCTATCACTGGATCAGTGGTATCATGAAATACAGGTGGATTCACATTCTGAAAAGCTTTGAAAGTGACAATTTGTCTAGGTGGTACTGGTGGTTCAGGTGGTTGGTGTGGCTCACGGTTATCTTGGTTTTCAATTCGTTGTTGAAGAGTTAGTTGTTGTTGAGCTATAGCATTGGTTTGCTGTTGCAAGGTTTCCAGTAGTCGAAGAATATTTGGGTCTGTGGTGAAGGTGGTTGTTGGGTTCTTCTTTTTGGGAGGCATGATCCTGAAATAAGAGTTGTGTCATAACAAATATGAATGATAAAATGATTCGAGGGTATCGCATGGCATTCTTGTTTACATATGGGGTCAAGTTTCCAGATATGATGACAAAACATAAAATAACAGTTGAGAGCAGATGGAACAATAGCACATAATTATTGAAATTTTAAAGGTCACAGTACATAGGATTGGGACATAGTCTGATTCTAGAAATAACAGGCTTATTTAAAGGAAAGACGGAAACAACTGGGGATTCCATAGAGTCTGATAGTACAACAACATGAAAGGTAAATGGAAAGAACTAAGGCTCCACTCCATCTGAACGGGGCTTGGTAGTCTTTTCCTCTCGAAGCGTCTTCACAATGCTCTGGAGCTCATCCGCCACCATCTGAATGACATACTGGCTGGTACGGTCTCGGTGTGCTGGCATCTCCTCAAGCTTAGTGTTGACGTACTGAACCAAGGTCTCAAGTCTTGCAATCATCTGCTCCTTGGGCTTCCCTTCGTAGTTTCGGCTGTCCGGATACACGTTCTTCAGTCGGTCTATCAGTCGGTCGTACTTGCCCTGAAGCATGTCGAACTCGCGCCTCAACTCAGCATACACAGAGAAAGCAATAGTGTCGTCCGACCCAGAGGATGACGAGGAATGCGCCCTTTGCTGACAACCAATAAGAGGAGTATTAATAATAATTTACTTTACCTACTCTCTCGCATAATATCTATAACCTACTCACAAGTCCTATAACCTATTTGGGCTGTTCAGGGACTCTAAACCGTAGCTCTGATACCAAAACCTGTCACACCCCCAACTTAAATAGCGAAATAAATATAGCTATTACATCTTTTTAATGAAGAATACACAACCAAAATCCAAGATCTTACAGTTTAGGGTTTGGAACAGCCCAACACTACCAACTATTACATCTGATTACAAATACCGAGTCCTCACACAACTATTATTACTTATTCTACCTGAGCTCGAACATAAGCATCAGCATCACAGGTCTTACGGGCAGTCTGCTTGAATCTAACCATAGCTGCTAGCTGTAATATAAGGGTAAAGCAAGAAGTGAGCCAAAAGCTCAACAAGTGCTAATAGTACAACGCAAAACATAAATCGAGATATACCTTTAGGAATGACAATGGAATGACATAATCAATGATAATCGAGAGATAAAACTTATGTGAGTTGGCATCATTTTGCTTACATCAAAACAAATTTTAAAACCATTCTTAATCAAAATCATTTTATGACGCTACGGATTACAGCCGGTGATCAGCCGCGAAGTAATCCCGAACCTCGCTGGGTTCTAAAACATTATTGGGAATCCCTAGGCAACTTTTAAGCCTAATATAAGTGTGGAAAGGACTCGCGTCTCAGTCCAGATCCACCATTCAAGAAAACATTTGTCCCCCTTTGGGACTGAAAAATCCACCTTTTATTCATTTTGAAAACTGATGCCGATTTATGACAAAATCTCTTTTGACTGAAATCATTTTTTTATCAGGGGATTATAGGTCAACTTGAAACACTGGAAATATGACACTAAATCTCAGGGCCATGATCCACTAGACTTTACTATATTAGGGTAATCGAGAGATTTCCGTAAACAAGAATTTTGACAAGGAAATTAAGCAAGGCTATTGGATAATATGAAAGAGTAATGCCAAACTAGGCTTAAAGCAATGGTTGTAGACAAGGTATAGGTATTAGAACATCAAGAAGATAAGCATCACTGGTTCCAATAGGATAGAGGTGTTAAAATATAAAGAAAGTGATCATCAGCTCAAGATATAACAGGGTATCAAGCTTTTAGGGTAATGATAGGGTTATCAAACAATCATGAATGAATTTAAGAAATGATTGGCTTTTAGGTATCAAGATAAAGTTTCTATCGAGGTTATTTCAAGAGTTGAATCAAAGCATCAGGGTGCAATATCAAGATTTCTCAGGGATCAATAGCATGATAATCAAAAGGATCAATAAGGTATTATAACAAATCTCTATTTTATCATGGCATTAAACTATCATGAAAGACTTTTGAACTACTTGCAATACGTACTCGAGGGTTCATGGCATCTCTATGTAACTCAAAGATAAACAAAAGATACTCTTGATTTAAATATATCAAAATGACTCAGGATAATTGCATCGATATATATATGAACTGTTTACAGTAAATACGAAGGTCAAGTTGAATCACTTGCCTTGAGATAGACTGGTCTGGTCTGACTGGTAGGAGCAACAACTGGAGCTTCACTCGACTTTTATGGCAAGTTTTCCCTCGTCTCGAGATCCTACATAAATAATAATAATCCTCATTATAATATATTCTTTCCATCTTAACCTATTTACAACCCGAAATTAAACATGGATGGCACTTAGGCCTATACACACTTAATTCATATCCACCATTTATATTTTCAAATGTACACACGTAGCCACATAATCACATATCGTATATTAATACCAAATAACATCATATACACCATAATGCCACACTAGGCTTGGATGATCTCGACTCACCACTTAAGTTACTTGGTCGCTAACTAAACGAAGTCTTCGAATTTGGGCTTCCTAACTCAATGCGCCTTTCCTAAATTATCCAAAACCTATTGACCCTCACTTGTGCCTTTTGTTCTACTGACCTTATACTATCTTACAACTATGGTGGTCGACCTAATACTCACTTCTAAGTGTCCTAAAACTATGTGATAAGTGAAAGTGCTCACTGGTGCAAATTTCAGAATGGTAACTAAGGTTTCTTGAGTGCATTAGACACTCTTAAACTACAAGTTTTTCTTCAAAATTTTTACACAAGACTCTCCTGACCTAAGGGCATCTCACAAGCTTGATGTGGCTCAAAGGCCTGGCTTGGGCCTTCTTGGGCCTAAGCTAAAAGTCCAAGGTTCCCCTGTTTTTCTGGGCAGAAAATGCCCTGACTTGAATTAACTTGTGACACATGGTTCTAGCTCATATCCTATGAACTATGGTTGGAAAAACTTCTCTGACATACCCTCTAACTAAGGCCCAATTGGGCCTAATGAGGGCCTACCCATGACATGGCCAAATCTCCCTATTTCTAAGTTGCAACAAAACTGTCCCCTGCTGGACAGATTTTGTTATTCTACTTGTGCACCTAACCAAATGACATGCAAACCTCCAACCAACTCCTAAAACCTATTATATACTCCCCATACTAACTTCTGGTGGCTTGGGCCTCAAAGTGCACATCAATGACATGGTCAAAACTCACTCTAAACCTCAGGGTACTAAACTGATTTTTCTGCAGAAACTATAACTCTCATTTTCCAAGGTTTTGACTTGACAAACCCAATTATCAACAACTAAATACTTAAACCAAGACTTATACTTGGTATTCTACTGAACTAACTCCCTTTTTCTTAAAATACCCTTGGTGAGATCATCCTTACCTAAGGTGCAACTATGGCAAAACAAAAGAGACTACTCTTAACAAATCGCAAATCTTCATGCCTTTGAAACAACAAGATATATATTTTTATAAAAGATAACCGCAAATTATTACCATGCAACAAGAAGCATAAATCAATATTATCATATTATTCCTACTGAAATTAAGGCTCACTAACAAAATCTTTCCAAATAATCAAAATTTCACAACAAACTAAGAGAATTCCACATGCATGCATGCCTTCGGGTTTTTCAAACCAAAACAACATGATTTCCAAATAAATTTTTATCATAATTCAACATGCAAGCCTAACATGGATTACAACTAAATGATCAACTAGCATGCAAAAGGATTTTATCAAGACTTTACTACAAAATTCATGTTATCATCACAAAATACACAAAAATGTTAACAAGGCAACAAAACACCATCCATTCGGCTCCTATCAAGTCATGGCCGAATGGATTAGGGTAAAAACAGCATTCGCATAGGTGTAACACTCTTATGTCTAGCCATTCTTGACCCTATGATACTATAACTCATGGTGAAAGCCTTAGATTCACAAGAATCAAGGAGGTTCACTTTGAGTTTAACCAAAACATCACCATGCAAGGTCAAAACATAGGTTTTTCACTCTATACTTTTGAAATATATAAGAATAACATATAGGGAGTAAAATTACTTGAATATAAGATGATTGTTTGGGTGAAAGAATGAAGAAATGAAGGGGATGGAGGGCCTCGGCTATGGGATGGCCGAGAGGGAGGGTTGAGCCGAGAGGGAGGGAGGAGAAAAGGGGAGGGTGGAGTGAAAATGGAGTGATCATCACTTTAGTTTTGTTTTTATGTCTTTGACTAGGCTAAATGTGAGTGGATTTAGGAAATGACAAGAGTAACCCTCTAGCTAAAGTTAGGCAAGTTTGCATGCAAGGTCAAGGAGGTAATTTGGCTAGCAAAATGTGAGTTAGTGGGGTGGAGAATGTCTTCTTTGCCCTTTGGTTAAATAGAAAAGAGTTTGCATGCAAGGTTATTCATGTAATTTGATAATTATTAAGCAACTAATTTCCAAAGATTTATTTTTATATAATAAAGTACAAGTTCAAAAATTATAAAATTTATACCATAAAATAACTTGGATTTTTAGAGACTTTATAAAAATCATTTTCACAATTTGTGTACAAAATGTCTTTTAAAAGAAAATTTTTCCAAAGCTTAGAATATTCCTTATAAATCAAAAATAAAGAAATTAAATAAATTCTTGCTTTGAAAAATCATATACTACCCAAAGCAAATTTATAATGCATAAATTTTCACTCACACAAACGTACAAGCATTGAATATATTTTTATTTAACTTAATATTATTCACAAATAATATTACATAAAATGCCGGTCGTAACAACAACAATGAGGCCTCTTCATCTAGAGCTAATCTACCTCAACAAAGAAAATGGACTAAAGATCACCCTTTTGAGCTTATCATTGGTGATGCATCTTCTAGAGTTCAAACAAGGAGAGCAACTCAAGAAGAATGCCTATATAGCAGCTTCCTATCTAAGAAAGAACCAAAAAAGGTAGAAGAAGCTTTGTTGAATCCTGATTGGATTTTAGCTATGCAGGAGGAGTTAAACCAATTTGAAAAGAACAAGGTATGAAAGCTGGTACCCAAGCCTAAAGGAAAGAATCCAATTGACACCAAATGGGTATTGAGAAACAAGATGGATGAAAATGGCATAGTAGTCATGAACAAAGCTAGATTGGTTACTAAGGGCTATTGTCAACAAGAAGGAATAGATTTTGATGAAACTTCTTCTCCTGTTGCGACTTGAAGCAATCAAAATTTTCTTAGCCTATGTAGCTCATGCCAATTTCAAGGTCTATCAAATGGATGTCAAAAGTACTTTTCTGAATGGAGATTTGGAGGAGGAAGTCTATGTTATTCAGCCTCCTGGTTTTGAAGATTCAAATTTTCCAAATCATGTATACTATCTTTTGAAAGCACTTTATGGACTGCAGCAAGCACCTAGAGCCTGGTATGACACTTTATCAAAGTTTCTTTTGGAAAATCACTTCACAAGTGGTATTGTTGATAAAACTTTATTCTTTAGAAATGTTAATGGCACTAGTATACTTGTTCAAATTTATGTAGATGATATTATCTTTGGCTCTACAGATGAAAATTTTTGCAAAAAGTTTTCCAAATTGATGCAAAGTAAGTATGAAATGAGCATGATGGGAGAACTAACTTACTTTCTTGGTTTACAAGTTAAGCAAGTTATTGATGGAATATTCATTAGTCAAACTAAATACATTCATGATCTTTTAAAAAAGTTTGATCTAATGGATTGCACATCTGCAAAAACTCCCATGGCCACTGCAACTAAGCTTGAATTAAACACAACTGAAAAGTTTGTGGATATTTCCAGTTATAGGGGCATGGTTGGCTCACTTCTGTACGTAACGGCTAGTAGGCCAAATATAATGTTTGCTACTTGTCTTTGTGCTAGATTTCAGGTTGATCCTAGAGAATCTCACCTAGTAGCTATTAAGAGAATATTCAGATACCTCAAGGGAACACCAAAACTTGGCATGTGGTACCCTAGAGATTCTGGTTTTGATTTAACTGGTTATTCAGATGCAGATTATGTAGGTTGTAGAATAGACAGAAAAAGTACAACAGGAACCTATCAATTTCTAGGGAATAAGCTTGTGTCCTGGTTCAATAAAAAGCAAAATTCAGTTTCTAGTTCTACAGCTGAATCTGAATATATTGCTGCTGGTAGTTGCTGTGTACATATTTTATGGATGAAAAACCAATTATTGGACTATGGTCTACAAATGGAAAGAATGCCCATTTTCTGTGATAACACAAGTGCAATTGCCATCACTGAAAATCCAGTGCAGCATTCAAGAACAAAGCACATAGATATCAAGTACCACTTTATAAGGGAACATGTGATGAATGGTACTATGGAACTTCATTTTGTTCCAAGTGAAAAGCAGCTTGCAGACATATTTACGAAGCCACTTGATGAATCCACCTTTTCAAGGTTGGTAAGTGAGTTAGGTATGCTTAATTATTCTTGAATCATTTCAGATATTCTGCTAAGCTGTTATGCAGCCAGAAATTTAATTGATTTTTCTGCATTGGATGAAATTTTGGCTAAGTCAAAATTTACATCTCGACGGATGATCATTATCCATTGAGTTTGATCATCCGTCGGAATATTAATTGTTAATAAAAATAAATTATTTTTCTGGAATGTTTTTTAACTCGACGGATAACTGATATATCCTCATCCATCGAATTGCCTCAATCCTAGCCGTTAAATTTCTGAACATTATCCATCGGGTATACTTATAGTTTGTAAGCATAACACGACGGATAATTAAAGGTGTTTTTACAGTTTGTTCATTCTTTAAATGGCTATTTTGGGCAATTTTTATTGGTCACTTTACTTTACTTTATTATTTTTTGAGATAGTATAAAAGCTAAACTCATTTTTACTCTATTCTTTTATCATTTTCAATATTCAATTGCTCTAACTTCTTTCTTCTCAAAAGCAATCACTCTCTCAGCAAATTTTAATCTCTAACAATGGCATCAGTTATCAAAATCATGTCTCAAACTGGGTACATCTACAAAAAGAACAATTTCACAGCTCTAGTGAACAAGGAGATTCAACAGTCTGGAAACTATCACAAAATAATGGATTTTGTGAAAGGCTGCAAACTCAACTATGCTATGCTGGAATCTCCCACCATCTATTGTGAGGTTGTAGAGAAAATATGGACAACTGCAGTATACAACTCAACTGATAAGACCATCACATTCAATCTTAAAGGTAAGTAGTTTTGCATTAACAATGACATTGTCAAAGCATGCTTTAGAATTCCTAATAATACTATTACTACTCCACACACAGACACTGATATTGTTAACATGCTAAACTCCATGGGCTATGCACTCACTACCTCTAAATTAAGTGAAATTAGAAGGTTGGGTCTTAGGAAAGAATGGAGTTATCTATGTGATGTGGTAACTAAAGTGTTTTCTGGTAAAATTAGCAATTTTGACTCTATCAACATATCCATGCTTAACATAATTTACATGCTAGTTACTGATAAGTATTTCAATTTCAGTGACTTAGTTTTGTTTGAGTTAGGCTTTAAGTTAGGATAACTCAATAAGAGAGGTAAAAGTGTCTATTATGCTAGATTTTTCATGATGCTTGCTAACCATCTTATTGAGAATATTGTGATTGAGAACCCAACCAACAAGCTGAAATGTTGGGTTCAAAAAAGAAGAATAATTGCAGATCTCAATAGAGCATACCACCACAAAGAGGTGCCTCTCTTCTATTTTCCAGTAATGGAGGGACCTCAGGTAAGTGAGGTAATTTTTACTGTCTCTACTGTTCCAACCTCACAATTTCTTTACCTTCAAATGTAGCAATGGCATTAGTGTCAATGACCAAACAGATTCCTACCCAAGCTACTAAATCACAAACTTTTAAATCCAAATCTAAGAAAGCCCCCTCTGGTTTCTTTCAAAAGAAACCAGTTACAAAATCTATTAAACAAAAAGAGGGGAGTGTGAAGGTGGGTGAGAAAGGTGAGGGACAGGGTGAAAATCAAAGAAGCCCTAAGAATAAGGCTGGTGAGAAGAGTGTATCCAAACCTAGCCACACCATAGTTTCCCAACAAACTGTGGTTGTTAATAAGGAAATAAGCTAATTACTAGTTTCATCCTCCCAAAAGGATATCACTATTGAAACAAGCTCCCAACCAGGAGCACAGGCCAAAAGGGGTAGGGACACTAGCTCACCACAAACTTATGCAAGAAAGAAAAGATCAAAAACCCTTGGGGATGCATAGGGCTTACACAGTGCAAACTGGTGCTAAAGACTCAGTCACCGCACCATCTCAAAGTCAGATTGATGTGGCTCCAATAAATGTGGAGTCACAGCCAAAATCTCTTATAAGTAAAGCACCTGATACACCAAATTCTCCCACACACTCACTGGATGTTGACATGATAAATACATCACTTCCAAATTATCCATCTTTAACTGTCGTGGAGAAGCCAAAAATAGGCAAGTGAGCATCATCTTTTAGATGATTTGTTGGCTCACTGGCCATTTCTTTCTGAGACTGTTGAAACTTCTGTGCCTAAATTATCATCAATCTGCACAGAGTCTACAATAGTCTCCACTCCAAACTCATTTATTTCTTCTATCCCGATGGATATTCATCATCCGTCGAGTAGTGATTGTATCCCGACGGATAAGCCTAACGGCAGTCATCCGTCGGATAGCGAAACTACTATCCCGATGTATATTCCTCATCCGTCAGGTGTCTCTAAACAACTTAAAATTTCTTCAATTCTCAAAAGTGCAGAAGACTTAGTAGTAATATAATCACTCTTAGGACTGAGGGAAGGGAGTGAATTGAGTGAGAGTCTGGGTTGCTCCCAGGAAAAAGGAGAGAAAAAAAGTGAGTGAGAGGAGTTCCACCTTAGATGGTGAAGGTGAGGGTGTGAGGGTGCGGAGCCAAGGGGAGCCCTTGATGTAAAAAGAGGGAGAAATTGAGAGAAATACAGGTACAGGAGATATAAGGATGGACATCATTGCTAGTGAGTTAATGAATGCCAATGATGCAGACATAGAGAAACTATCTCAGCAATGTCAAGCTGTTATAAGTTCCATCTCTTTGGATGTAGAAGCATTTACTCATCCTGTTCCAGCATATCAAATTCTAGCTGGACAGGGCGCAGAAAGAATGTTGAACTTGGTGCATACCACCCAGTCAATGTAAAGAGCTAAGGATGCAATCACAGCTATGCCACCTAGAGCTGACGATGATGTTGACTATGGGACTGGGGAATCTGCTGATTTCTTTGGAGATGGTGAAAATAAGGAGCTCATGGACATAGGGGGAGAAGCATGAACCAGCTCTAGATCTGGCCTTCCTTCATGGGCATTCTCCAAGGACTGTGATCTTTAACATTTTAATATCACTCTCATTCATCAAATTCAGGAAATACACAATGTTATTCAATCTACCACGGATGCAGGCACCAGGCAGCTCTTACAGGCACATCTAAATTCTCTACAACTGCATCAAATCCAAGACCTCCAACATAACCAGAATATCACTTCTATCAAGACAGAGATCAATGAGGTAAAGAAGGATATTTCTGAAAGATTAGATGCCAAACTTCCAGAAGCCACAATGATTGATATTAAAAGGCAGCTAAGGAAGAACACTAATCTTGCAACCAAGGTGGATTCTTTGGATAAAAGAATGACTGCTATGGAAGCCTCTCTAACAACTATACATCTACATCAAGCACAACAAACAAACTTGCTCCAAAAGCTAGTGGCAGCACAAACCTCTTCCTCTACACAACTTGCTGATAACAAAAAAGGGGAGAAAGAAATTGCTATTGTCCCAATTCGTCAAGAGGAATCAAGGAGTGAGGGGGAGCAGAAAGTGCTAAACATTCAAGTCAGCAAAGTGATTGTGCCAGCAATTACATTTACAAAGCCACTAGTCATGGGCAGCATTGACATCATAAATTTGGCAGCAGCAAAGCTAAACACAGATGACAAACTGCTAAAGATTGATGTAGCAACAGCTGAGAATTAGTTGAAAGAAAAATGGAGAAAGATAGATGAAGAAATTCAACAAAAGTTTGGGCCAATTCAAAATCCAGAAAAACATTCAATCATCACTCTAAAGTCAAGAATATTTAAGTCAATGAAATGAGTATAAATTATCTGGAAAAAGGCCAAGCATCTTGCATCAAATCTCCAAAAGCAGATTTCATCATGAAGCCTAAAAGAAACTATCCAAAGTTTTTAGAAAAGAATCATATGGATACTGTGTATGAGACACCTAGGCCTGATAAGAAGAAGTTGTTGGATAGGTCAATTGCCTTCTACAAAGATCCAGCTGATTCAGTACTCAAAAGAAGGTTAGCCAAGATTTACAGAAATGGTAAGGAAATTTGTGTGGTGGTTGGACACCCCATGTTTGTGGAAGCTAATAAGGAGGAGAAAGAAAGAATTAGGAAAGAAAAGAGGCAAGCTGCTCTGGATGCTAAAAAGCTTAAATAAAAGAAGAAGCAAGCTGCTATCTTGGCCAAGCTTCAAGCTGTAAAAATCACAACAGAAATTCCTGCACAACCATCTGTAATTGCTGAACCTAAGGATCTGAAAGTGCAAGAAGAACCACAACAGAAAAGAAGATTCAGATATAAACTCCATTCCAAGAGGAAATTGAACTTTAGTGATGAGGAAAAGAAAGACCACATTTCCAAAATATCCACAACTATAACTCAAACATCAAAACCCTCAGTGGTATTTGAAGAATTTAAAGTGGTGGATCCAACTAGGAATATACATGGTGAGCCCATAATTCCAAAGGAGGAGCCAGTGGACTAAGATAGTTTGCCTATTCCTGAGCTAAACTTTCCTATCTTCAAGACAAAGAAGACAAAGACAAGAGCTAGCAAGAAAGTGAAACCAGTGATTCTCAAATCCAAATCCCTAGTCAAATCTAAATCCACAGTCAACAAAGGAGATATATTGTACATCTGTGACATCAAAGAGTTTTCTGACATTAACCTCTACTTAGATGAATTGGAAGAAGTTAGAGTAATTGATGCTCACAGACATCTCCCTAAAAGACTGGTATTCAAATACAAGGGAGGAAAAGAGATGATATGGCCACTTCATAGGATTCTTCTAGAAAGCCAATATGTGCTAATAAAGATCTACTCATCTTTCAAAAAAAACTTTGGATACCATGTTACTGCTAGAAGATTAGTTCTAAAGAAGATTGAGGAGCTGAGGAGTAACAGAGCCACAGATGCACTTCCAAAAACTCTATCTATTCCCTTCACAGGAAAGAAAGTGCATTTGAGGCCCTATTGGCTGATGGAATTCAGGGATAAAAAGGGAGTTAGAAGATTCTTAAGATTGGAGGACCAATTGAGTATCCCTAGCAATGAGACTCTGTTGGAAATGCATGGAATGCTAGATCTCTCAGAAGCTGATGAACTCGAATTACATACACAACTCCAAAACCATATAGAAGAAAACAACATGAGGCATGGGAAGATACCTAGACAATCAAGGAAATAGACTTATCTGCTCAGACTAGAGGAGCACCTTGATAATGATTGTGAGCTATTCTTTGTATACTTTGCATTGTTCAATTTTCAGTAAATATTGCAGCACTTATCAGTTTTATCTACTATTTTCAATATGCATTCTTAGAAGTGTTTTGTTATCATCAAGTTTCTCTTAATTTATGGCTACAATTCCAGTACACATAAATTGGGGGAGATTGTTAGGAATATGTTGTGAACTTGATGATAAATCATACAAAACACCTTACTAGATTTAACTTGATAAATTTTGTAGCACTCGACGGATGATCAAATTGAGTCCCGACGGATGATCCAATATAGTCCCGACGGATGATGATTTAACATCCATCGAGTGAGTAGCTTATGTAATAATAAGTTTTGCAGCACATTTCTGCAAACAACTTTATGTAGATTCTATAGTAGCATATGAGTCATATTGACTACTAGTAGATATGCAGAATAGGTTGATTAATTGTAAATATGAGATGTCTTGTAATTCTGCATAAATGAAATGGAGTTAAGTGTCAAATAGCTACCCGACGGATGATCAACAAAGCTACCCAACGGATGATCAACAAAGCCACCCGACGGATAACAAGCATGTACCCGACGGATGATCAATTCAAATATCTGTTGACAGTGACAACACAGTCACATGCGTTGGGTGTTTTGAAAAATGAATGTGGCAGCCTGTTTAGCAGGAAATTGAGAACAAAGAAGCATTACCATTTATATGCAAGTTATGAAGATTTTCAAAGATGCTGGAATAGAGTAATGAAGTAGCATGGAGTTAGACTTGATAGGTTTTTTTATTATTCTGTCTTATTACCATGTAAACTTGGTGATATATAAACCAAGTGTAGCAAGTAGAACAATAACATCAAACTAAGAAACACATTTAGAAGAGAAATAGAAAAGGCTGTATCTGTTAAGAATTTCTCTATGGTTTGTTTGTTCACTTGTAAAGCAGCTGTGAGCCAACTTGAGCTTCACAGAGTTCTCAAATTGATATATATATATATAAATATATCTGGTGGATACATTCAAATCCACCAGAAAGTTTTAAAGACTTGTGTTTTTATTACTTTATGTTTAATTTACTTAATTTCTTATTCCGCACTTTGAAAATCAAAATACTTATATATATATAAATTGAGTTAGAACATTTTTATAAATCTCGAAAAGAAGTCAGAATTACATTCAACCCCCCTTCTGTAATTCGTGTTGTATTGTCAAGGAATAACAACTCTACGGCCAAACACAAGGATCTGGTTAATTCTCGGTCCTTAGGATTAAGTGTATACTTGATCCTGATCATCACCATCCAGTCCACAGATGAGCAACCTGAATAATCGGTATACTTTGACGTATCCCAACATCAAAATATATCAGGATATGTATATATATATATACTATTATAATATGAGTAGGGTATTCAAGGAATCACGAGAAATCAGGAATCGAAATGAAATATGAACAAAGAAATAATAATTGTGTATCAGTGTATGTGAACAGGAATTATCAGTGTTTAACCACGATGAAAGTCTGAAAGCAATTTACTATTCTGAATTTAGAATAGGGGAAAAACTTGCCTGTCACGCGATCTACTTCAAGTCTATCACCATTCTCTAACACTGGCTCGGTCCTCCTTGTTGGCTTCATATCTATCAGAGAAAGATACTTATTTAGTCAACTCGTATGTCAATCGCGTCTCAAACCGACTTCATGTAGCCCTTATCGTCTACCCGTACGTTTACAATTGACTCGTATAATAATTACTAACATTTAGGACTCGGTTAACCATGTAATTCACATATCACATAAGTCACATAGTCATTTTAGGCTTAAAAAAAATTCATAATCAAAATCGGATCACTATTTGCATTACCGAACAATATCTGGCTCGTTTCCTAATTTTTGGGATTTATTGGACTCGTCTCGATAAGTAATCGGGCATATAAGTAAATAAATATCGAAAGCTGACTCATTTCCAAAAGAAATTAGGATTTTAATCTATTTTTATTGAAAACGGATCATTTTTCGGAGTAGAAGGGCTTTCGTTTCGTTTAAATCAGATAAACGGTTCAATTATTGTTTAATAAATAAGAATAAATCAATTTATTATTCAATATAATTAATTATTCAAAATAATGGAACCTCAAAAATATTTTTAAACATTTATTTAGGAAAAATAAGAATTAAAAATAATTTTTCCATAATTTTTAGAATTAAAAATGAATTTATTATAATTTATTAAAAATAATTTGATCAATTATCAAAATAATTAATCATTTTTAAATAATTAATAATTTATTAATAAATAATAAATAATTAAAGAAATAATTAATCTCGAATTTAAAAAAACATATTTCAGAATTATTTATAAAATAAATCAATTAATTAAATTAATCAATTAATCAATTTATTAAATAAATAAAACTGAATTTATAATTAATAAAATAAAACAAAAATTAAAAATCCAGAAATATTTGTCAGAAATGAAATCTCTAACAAAACGAATCAAAACCGGGTTTGAGGAACGGGTAAACGGGTCACAATCCGGGTCGGTGAAGAACACCACCGGAATCTGCCCAGAATCCGGTGATTTCACCGGACTCCGGTGAGTCCCGTTTGGTGTAAAAAATGTATCGTTTGGAATCGTTTTTGATCCCAAATCATTGCAATTCTCATCCCCACTCTGATTCATGCCAAAATCCACCGTAATAACCATTGAATATCATTCTCCAATCAAACTGACTCAAACTCTGGCTAACATCGATTTTCTTCGTTTGTAAATGAAACTTCGATTTTAATATCTCAAATCAAAGCTTGTAAGTTGTACAATTAAAGCCCTGTCATCTAAGGAAACAAAATCATGTAAACTCAAAAACGTATAAATAAAAAATTCATATAAACCCTAGTAATCGAACTTCACTATACAGGAATCGTTTGTTCAATTAACTAGCATAAATCGACTACAAATCATCATACAATGCTATCCCAATCATCAAATCAATCTAATAACCCTAAAATCAAAATTCCCCAAATCAGACATGAAGCCTAGAATTTGAAATCAAATATCTATGAATTAAAACATGAAATTGATACTGTAAACTGGATGAACAGATTAAGCGCTTCGTTTTGAGTACTTACACGACTGTATTTGATGCTCAAAATCAATTGAAATCACAGCTTGAACTTCTGACCCGTATCGCAAACCCTAACCCGACTACAGAGAATTTCTTGATTTTTTTCTGATTTTAAATTATTAATTTTAAATAATTAAATAAAAATTAGGCTATTTATAATAGTAAAAATAATAGCCCTAATTAAAACTAAGGCCCTAATTATACATCTATTAAAATTAATTGGCCCCTAATTTTATAATTTTTGAGTATTAATTTCTAATTTTTAAATATTTAATATATACAATATATATGCCGAAAATTCCCAGAAATTGTGAATAATTCAAAAATGCAAATAAATGGAATATTTGAAAGTTCCATAATTTTATAAAAATAAAAATGTGATTTTTGTGGGGGTTTTGACATCCGAAGGGGCCCGAAAAAGTTATTTTTCATGAAACGAGAAAATTTATAAAATAACTGGATGTTCAGAATAATGCGATGGTAGAAGCCATTTTAAGAAAAATAAGGCCAAATATTTTATTTGGAATATCAGCTATTAAAATAAAGTTCGAGTCATAACTTTTGATACGAAAGCTTTTAACACGAAACAAGATACCCGATAAATACCTGAAAAATACACTGACGACACAGAACACACGTAGCACATAGCAGTTACGGTTTCATGACTAAATACACATAATAGCATAATAAAACACATAATTCATCTTTATTATGGTATAATACAAGCATAATTTCCCTGTCATTACACCTATTACCAACCAGCGACCCAGGAGCACTCAAGGGACGAATCCCCAAGATGTCCAGGAGAGGATCAGGGCACTTAAAGCTGAGATCCAAAGGCTGAAGCGCGACCTGGAGGTGCACCTGACCCCAAGACCCTCACTTGCTGTGAGGTGGAGAGATCTCCTTTAGGAGCGATCTGTTCATCCAACACGCTTCCCCCAATCATAGACCTTGATGGTCCAACACCAAGAAGGGTTATTGCCCCGAGGGCTGATCCAAATGATCTTATGCCCTTAGGAGATCCTGATGATCCAAACCCACAATTCACTGACGAAATAATGAACGCCCGCATCTCAAGGAAGTTCAAGATGCCCACCATCAAAGCATATAATGGTACGGGTGACCCTTCTAAGCATGTAAGGACGTTCTCTAATGCCCTGTTGCTATAGCCTGTGAACGGCGCTATTAAGTGTCGGGCCTTTCCTCAAACCCTATCAGGTATGGCTCAAAGGTGGTACAACAGTCTGCCCCCAAACTCTATTGGATCCTTTAAGGACTTGAGCCAAGGTTTTATCAAGCAATTTATTAGTGGCAGAGTACACGAGAAAAGTTCATTTTCCCTCATGGGCATAGTCCAAGGAGAAAAGGAGTCCCTGAGAGACTACCTGAACCGATTAACGAAGGAGGCTTTGAAGGTCAACGACCTTGACGATAAGGTAGCTGTGATAGCCCTACAGCAAGGGACTAAAGACGAGTTCTTTAAGATGTCCCTGGCCAAGCGCCCACCCGAAAGCATGCTGTAGCTCTAGGATGGGGCCGGAAAGTATATCAAGGTGGAGGAAAGTATGAAGAAGACAACTGTGAGTAATGAGCCTACAGGAACCAAGAAGCGGAAGACGAATCAAGAGTACGATGCCAAGGACAATTATTTTTGAATTAGAAAAAGCTCTAAACCATCATCTTCTAAGAAGAATCAGCAACCAAGGTTCACTGAATATGCGAGGTTGAACGCCCCAAGGAGCCAAATCCTTATGGAAATTGAGAAGGACAAAGAATTCAAATGGCCAAAGCCGCTAAGGGGAGACCCTGAGAAAAGAGACAAGAGTCGATACTGCAGGTACCACAAATATGTCGGACATGATACTGATGACTGTAGACAACTCAAGGATGAGATTGAGTATTTGCTACGAAGGGGAAAATTCGGACATTTCACCAAGGGTGAAGAGGCTGGAGGCCAGGAAAGAGATAATGACCGAAGAGATGATGATCGAAGGGGTAATGACAGAGATTGCAACCCACATCCCTGAGGGCCAGTAATCAATATAATCTCAGGAGGCCCTGTAATACCCCCAAATCCGGGGTTGGGGATCCGGGTTGTCACGAGTTCCATTTCCCTTAATAACACCCAATCTTAATAAATAATCAACTATTCTATACTGTGACCCCACCATAAACACACACACCATAAGTTATAGTCTCAGAGATGAATATCCAAAAATAATCACAAGTTGTTTTATTCTAAAATTATATGCCAATACACCTTAAAAGGGTTTCTGAATAAATTTACATTTCTTTGCCATTATTACAATTCATAAATATACATAAATCTGGTTCATCAATAGTTGAAAACCTAGCCTATTGGTAGCTCCTACCTCAGCTACGGCGGCATCAACGCTTCCAGAAAACTGCGGAACATTTTCTAACCGCTTGCGAATTGGAAGCTTAGTCCTGTTCATCTTGTATAGCTGATGTTGTGTGTTGAAAGAAGAAAGCAAGGGTGAGCAACAAGCCCACCAAAATAATATGTATAACGATTTACAATATATGAGCATTTTCATAGTACTCATGAAAGTCTTGGTCAAGAATAAATGAACCAAGTTTGATATCTTACCGCGACCAAGTCGCAAAATATTCAGTATATATGTACATATATACTTTTCACAATCTTTGAAATCCTCCGACATGTATAATATACACAGAGTTCCCGTTTATAACTATTCAAAATATCATTGCAAGGTGATCTCATATATCTAACCTTGTCTCAACGTTTTTCCGAAAATCTTTGACATGCACAAGATAATCATTTACTAGATATAAGTTTAAAAGATGAAGTTACAAGATACTCCAATATACTTATATCGGAATATTACTTGAACTACCACCGTTCAAGTTATAATCAGTTTCAAAAGTTCATCGCCTAGATGAGACTACAAGATAAGACTTGAATAGATTCAATCCTTGAAATATCATTATAAATAATGAAGTTACGAGATACTTCATTAAGTCCCGATATATATACACCTATATATATATATACATTTCATACACTCCTTGAAAACCTCTGTTATGAAAATTATAAACAGAGTTGCAATATCCAATGAATTTTGGAAAGGAGAAAACCTTGGCATAAACCTGATATCTTGCTGATCAGGCAAAGATACCAATAAGTAACCTTTTCTACTAGTAGATGGATGAATTCCCCACTGGTCATCACCCTGGTCACAATAGGACCTTATGATGGACTGCCACTCAGCCACTTATGCATTTGATGGACTCCCGCTGAGCCACTTACACTTTCATGGATGCCCACTGAGCCCATGTTGCTTATGCCAACTCAATAGATGGACTTACTTCCCGAACGTTGGGTAAGTAATCAATTTATTTATCAAACCAGCAACCTCGTTGCGAATGTAAAATACACCACTAAGCCGGATCCCTCAAGTTTTAAGCGAGTATTTAAATCCCCTTCGAAAGGAAGATCTTAACTATAAAAATGAGTTTTGGGATCCGCTCTAACTTTTAAAATCATTTTGAAGACTCGAAAACGTTTTTAAGAATGTTTGGAGTAATGCTGATTTAATAAAGTAAATCAGTCCCGATATATTAGAAAATGTCTGAATATTATTATTTAAATAATATTCCCTTAAAGAATAATCTTTATACAAATAATTGAAGTAGAAGTTGTAAAACTTATACTTGAAATGAGTATTAAATAACCAAAGATATACTTATACGAAAGTGTTATCTTTATTTGAATAATCAAAAAAATAAGTTTGATTATCGACACCTTATTCTTTAGTAAAATAAAGAATACATTTCAGAAAATAATCGGAGTCATAGGTCCTCATATGAATATTCAAATAATATTCAATTAAATAATATAAGCGGAGTCATCTGTCCTCGAATGAATATTCAAGTAATATTCATTAAATAATATAAAGTGAGTCATAAGTCCTCGAATGAATATTCAAGTAATATTCATTAAATAATATAAAGTTATCGAATAAACCTTATTCGATTAATAGTTTTAAAAAATATTCATATATATATATATAATACTCGGGAGCCTCGCCTCCCGGTTTTAGAAAAAGTTCACCTTTTGATCCCCTATACTAAGGGTATACTCAAATACCGCTTATCTCTAGCATAGGTATTATGCAACTAATAAGCATTTGAACCAAAAGATATATAAATCAAGAATACGAAACAGGCATGCATATATACCATATCACATGCTACAATATATCGCAAGAATTTGCTAATAACAAATATGCATTTATCATAAGATCATGCATATACACATATACATCACAACAACAGTTATACGGGTAGAAAACTTGCCTGAGCGACTGGGGGTTACAAATGGCTTGGGACGAGTCTGGTAACCTATAAACAACATATAAGTTGGAATTAAACCAAAGTCACTTATAAATCTATACTTTAACCAATTTAGACTCTAACGCTCGCTTTGCGCTTAACGATTCACTTAAGTCGCTCGAGTACCCTCGGCTCCACCATTTTTAATAAATTAACCATTTTGAGTTTTAAGGCGATTCTTTCGCGAGTGTCTTACCAACTACCTATTACACTTTACATAAATGTTTCATACTCCAATTAGTTCTTTAAGGTCTTTAACCTATGTTTCAAAGTAAGGCGAGGGGTAATGGTTTGTTCGCGAAACGTCATTACTTAAAACGGCCGTTTCTCCTAAACTGTACATCGGAATCAAACGAACCACATATCAAAACGAAACTCGTAACATGAACTATCTAATCATGGCAATGGTCAAAACCTAGAAGGGAGTTCTCGGGTCCTAATGTTAAGAACAAAACAGCCTAAAGTAAATCGGACATTACGATGGCTATGTTTACGCGATTTCCCAAATTTAAAACACTCCAATTCTACCCACAATCAATCCACAATCACAACCCAATAAAAACTCCATCCATACTACATCATAACAGCCCCAACAACTCAACATCAACAATTTATACTTATTCTTAAACTTGAATTTAACTACACTTAAGTTCATTAATCAACAATCCAAGAACTACCACTCCAAAAACTTCACAAAATCAACTAATCTCTACATTTATAACTAGCAAACCTCTCATGAATCATAACAACAAAACTAAACCTAATTACTCAAATAAGGTTAGGGTTTGGAGGGGTTATACCTTCCTTGGAGAGTGGAGAATCAAGAGAATGGCTTGGAATCACCCTTAAAGTCCTTATCCAAGCTTAATCTAAACAAAACTTCAAGAACAAAAAAATTTAGTTCTTGAAAAACACTATTCACCATCTTCTTCCATGATTTTTAGGAAGAGATTGTGGATGATTTAGGAGCTCAAACTTATAGGATATTCATAACTATGCATAAGGAGTCTTAGATAATTACCTTGTAATTTAACAAAGCCTGGAACTATGATTTTAACTTTCTTGCTTTGGAAAAGAAGAAGAAGCCGAGAGCAAGGTGAAGAAAATGAAATGATCTTTGTGTTTTGGGTGAAATGATTGTTGGTTGGTTGTTTTTAGCTTGATTTTGGTTAATTACCTTTTTAACCATGAACTTTGTGTGGTTTTAAATCAACCACACCTCCTTCCCCCTTATGTCATGCTTATGTCACCTTGTTATATCATCATCCCTTACTTGCCCTCTTCTCATTGGTTTGATGACATCATCCCCTCTAATCTCTTTGATTAGCTTTTAATTATTTGGCTAATGACCGCTGATCTGTTATACGGTTCGCTTAACTTTCGTTTTCGTTTATCGTTTGAGGGATCATACCCGGGATCTTATTACTTAGGTTTCCTTAACCATTCTCAATACATTATTTTCCTTTTTATGATCCTCTCTTATAATCCTTGAATTTAAATTCTTTTTATTCTGTTACCTTATACTCAATTCTTTCTGTATCTGGTAGATTTCTGGGAAAAATCAAAGTGTTCGGATTTGGATTCTAACGATCTTTACATACACTTATATACCACATACAGTACTAATAATATCCCAGAAGATCAATAAAAGAACCCCTACATAGTGTGGCATGAAAAGTTTTCTTATTTAGCAAAACACTATTCATAAGGGTTTCAAAAATTCCAAAAATTGGGGTTATTACAGTCTCCCCTCCTTAAAAGGATTCCGTCCCGGAATCAGATAGAAAATGAGTAGGGATACTTTCTTAGCATTGCACTTTCTAACTCTTACATAATTTTCCCACATTGTGGTTCTACCATCAAACTCTAACTAGTTTGATAACTCTTCTCCTAAGCATTTGTCCATTTTTGATCTATAACCCTTCCTGGTTGCTCCATGTAGGTTACGTCTGGTTGCATGTCTATGCACTCATATGCCCCTATTTGTCTAGCATCCGAATTACACTTCCTTAACATTGATATGTTGACACGTTATGAACTTACTACATGTTCGGGGGTAGGGCTAGCTCATATGCTTACTTCCCAATACGTCTTAATACCTCAAAGGGTCCAATAATTCGTAGGCTTAGCTTTCCTTTCTTTTTGAATCTCATCAATCCTTTTCAAGGGATACCTTTAACATTACTAGGTCCCCTATTTCCTATTCTTTGTCCTTTCGTGTCAAATTAACATATTTCTCATGTCCATCTTGGGCTACTACCAGCCGTCCTCTAATTAGATCTATCATATCCTTGGTTCTTTGGACCACTGCTGGTCCGAGCATCTTGCGCTCTACAACTTCATCCTAACATAAGGGAGATCGACATTTTCTTCCCTCAAAGATCTCATAAGACAACATCTCGATACCTGACATACGATCTATTATCGTGAGAAAACTCAATCCGCGTTATTGATCATTCCAAATTCTCTCAAGTCTATTGCACAGACTCTCATTATAGCTTTTAGCATTAGAGCTTTTGCTTCTCAATACCCATTCTTTTCCAGTTCATAATCGCTACTACCTTCCGTTCCTAATATTATACTGGTTATACTTTTGCTCGTTAGCGTTCTATAACCTTTTAATAACCACGTCAACCTTAGTATCACTAACGCGTTAGAATCGGAATACCATCGTACTGATACTACTTCCTTTAGCTGCTTCCATCTTCGAAAGTTTGATCCATCATATAGAAGTAAAGGAATTTGTTGAGAGATCACTATGATCATGAACACTTGTTCTATTGCATAGTTAGTACAGAAGGTGGCCAGCCTTTAGCACTTGACAAGCAATTAAATGATATGTGGTATCCTACTAGGCTTCTATCACACAGATAGATAGTCATTCGGCAATACCTCCCCTTCTGGAAGGGTTGTTCTTCTCAGCTTCCATGAAATGAAAAGAAGAGAAAAGAACGAACTGAAGAGAATTGTATATATGTAAAAAATATTGCCATAAAATATCTGGCTTGGAATCTACCTCTGAACTATAGAGGTTTGTCATAGGAGAACTAAACATATATGTACTTATATCAACATCAAGTATTATAGCATCGTATTTCACATGCTTAAATATTTTTGCTATTCCGTCCATCATTCTATGGACCCATGCTCTTCCTCGAGCTTATACATAATCACCTTTGAAACTCCCTCGACATCGAAAATCGAATCTGGGATCTCATTCTAGACACCATCGTTACTAGAATTCTATGCTTGCATCGCAACCTTCCTCGTATAGTAATATGACTCTCTATTGATAAGAAGGAATAAATATTCAATAGGTAGATAATCTACTTAACCAGTCTATTCAACGATAACTTATACATCACCACAACCCGATTAGGGGTACCCAATCTCAACATCCATTACACTACAACTCTCACGGTTGTAATCGGCTCATTATTCAAAGAATCGTTGCTGCATTACTATGGTCCACCACTGACCTACTGTCGTCATTCATTTTCCTTGGAATCTTAATAGCTAACCATACGGAGTCCATACCTGTCGTATCAAATTCTTCTAAGGAGTTAACATAATTACCATTCATAATTCATGAAGAACACTCCAGATCCTGACGTACTTTCATAACATAAAGCAGATAAAATTGCAGAAGAATTTCAATCAAAGCAACGATAGCAGCTTAATACCATTCTTAATCATATGCCTTCAATAGAAGACTTAACTCAAAGGTTCGTCTAGTCCTTTTTGAAACATGGTCCTGGCTTATCTCAAGATAGTACCTTCTGAGATAGATAGCCCGCTCATGGCGATTACACGAATTAAACCTTTACCAATGACTATTACGGTTGGGTATTGCACAGTCATCAGAAGGAATGTCAATCTTCCAAACCATAATATAACCTTCACAGCTTCAACCATCATCACTGCATTCCTTTGGCACAAGCGCTTATAATTATCCTCTTACCTTTAAAGTGTCGGCCACCTTTTTGGCCTTTCCTCATAGTAAAATTTCCTTACAGTCAATGTCATTTTAACCACCTCCAAATAAATTTTCTACCTCATTTCAATCACTGCTTATATGAAGATGTTTTCCTTAAAATCTGATGAGTAAAAAAAAAATATCACCATTTTTCCATAAGTTATTGCCTCAGTCTTTAGAGGTTAATCACTGTCACGACTGACTCTCAATCATACTTAGAACATCTTTTATCTTAGGTCCTAATTTCCCTGAACAATTTTGACCTTTACTGGTTCGATCCATACTTTCTCATGGTTTAACACGTGCCCCACTTGGCATCATTATAATTACGTCATATTTCCTTTATCAATATTTCTATTCTTGAGAATTTTGAATATTACCTTTCTCCTTGTAAAACCTCTAAGGTTATCCTTGAATCGTTCCTCCTGTATTCCCTAGATACAGGGCATATCAAAATACCATTTACTAATACTAGAACCATTGTCTATGTACTTCTGAAAAAATTCTTTACTGATCTTTAAAGGTTGTTGTTACCTTGATCCTTTCCAATTCATACTTGTCAAAACTCATGCTGTCCCTATTAAGGGTGAAATGCCAACCTTTATGCATTCCCCTAGGATTCGTTTTAAGTTACCGATGTTCTATCATTAATTCCACCTTTAAAAAGGTACATGCATCCTTCCATGGATAAATCAAGTCATATATCCCTGATGAGGGTGTCTTATTCAATTATTTACACCTCGATAGTATATGCCTAATTTCACAATAACATCTGTATTCAAAATGAGGTCAATCAATATGGCCTCCAAAAGATAACAACGGTTATCCGCTTTTCTTGCCTAATTTGGTAATGATAACAAGGATGTTCTGGAAGATATTGGTCGTGTTCAACGTGAACTTCTTCTTAATAATTCCGTATTTACTTTTGTTGTTTATCTCAACAGTCATCTCAATGTTGGGATATCTCTCATACCTGGCGTCTCCCTTCCTGGGTATCAAGCCACCGGTCTTACACTTCACATTCTTGAAGGTCACCTCCTTCATCCAATTTTCTTAATTTCTTACTTCCTTGTCTCCTCAGTCTATCCGCGTCTCATTATTTATCCTTCGAACTATCTCAAGGTTTCCCGAATCCTTCCAACTTGAAGGGGGTACAACATATATGTATCTCTTATGCCTTCAACCATCAATTTAACTCATGGTGAATCACCCTCATCCTGACGATTACTTACTTTTCTATTTCTATTGCTACGAGTCTTTAGGGTTTCCTCATACCCAAATTCCTTATTATTCCTCAAACTCTATTGCCTTTATATTCCTTTCCATTTCAGTTTCTTTTTATTTTCCTTTCTCTTATCATTATTTCCTGAACTAACACAACATAAGCATTGATTTCAAATATCCCGTCATTCTGGATTCGTGTCCTCAGAACGAATCTTGACAACTTTTACAACTTAGATTCATAATTCATCATACTCGTCCGCCTTGTTCTGGCTCTAAAGCTTTTTCACTATCTCCATAACCTTGGGAAGTACTTTCCTGAAAACAATTGACTGAACTGTAATCAGTTTATCATAACCTCTTGCTCCGTGCCTTTCTTGGTCTTTCACCAGTGGGTGGTCTCTCTCTTAGGAGGGTAAGTGACAAAAACACTATTTTCTGATTCGTCAATCATTTAGAATCTCAAATGATTCCTGTATTTCCTTTAGCCAGGCTCTTGCCTCGGCTGGGTCAGCTATTCCCTTGGAACTCTGAGAGCTTAGCGACTTAAAGGTCCTGAAAGAATTTCACACCACATTGTTTCCTCAAGGTGGTGGCTGGTTCTTCCTATCTTGCCCGACTTCTGTTTTCTCAGTCTAAATATTTCTTCCTACTCCCCATAATTGGGGTCATCTTTTAATTTAAAATCTTCATTTTCCACTTCATTATATTATGGGTTCCTTATATCTTAATTACGACCTCCCTAATTATCACATTCAAGGTTTGCCCCTAATCTTATTCCTCATGGGGGCATAATGCTTGGAAAAATTTTAAAAATCTCTGGATATTTATTTTACTTACTTTGCTTAAGTCTTTCCCTCGTTCTATCCTTGCATGATTGCAAATTATGAATTCTCAAGTTCTATAAACTTCATGACACTCTCTTAAGTGTTAATAGTGCAATTAACAATATGAACTTATCACAAACAACTGATCTGAACTGAAATTAACGAATATATACATAACCATTTGTTCGAGGGTACAATTACTGAACACATTAAAGAGAATTACATTATTTGATCTGATCGCTTATATCCCAAAAGTACTACCATAGATAATCATCTCGTCATTAAAACTAATCATTCATAACTTAGGCTAATCCTCCAAAAGCGGTGCTACATGAAACCCTTGTCTGATCGCTCTGGCTCTGCACACTACCATGGATCAAGAAATGCGGGCACGCACAACATCCCTAACCTGCTCCATCACAGAGGTGATGAGGTCTAAGATAGTTGCAAGTAAAGCTGGATCAATTTGACCCTCAAGATGGCCTCTAGCTGTAACACGGGTGGTAGCCTCAATCCTTTCTATGCTATGAGCTAATCCTGCCGGAAGTACCTCGCCCTCAATCCTTGGTGCAGTAAGTCGATCCAACAGTTCACTCCTAACATTACGGGCCTCGGACAGGCCACCCAAAGTCATGTAATAATCGGCGATAAGAGAAGCCTGAGTGGTTGCATCTAGCAGTCCATGGGGTACAGGTGGTGCAGGCCCAGGGGATCCAAATGGATAACCAAGCACGGTATCATGTGACAATGGTGCAAGAGATAAAGGTGGCATTTCCTCAGTAGGTGCTTGGCTCTGTACAGGGGAGGGAACAGGAATTGGTGGAACCTCATGGATGTCTTCAGGATCCTCGGGAAGAGGGTCTGATACTGGTATAATTAGTGTCGTGGAAGGCCCCACTCCTTCTGCCCTCATTAACCTTAGTGTCCTTGGTAACTCTTCATCCTCTAGTGCCACCCTCGCGACCATTCTTGCTCTGGTAGTCACCCTGACTACGGTCATCAACTCCTCAGCGGTCCTCTCTTCATTCTCGTCAGGATCCTCCACGAGATCCTCCTCGGCAACAATCCCTTCTGGGATAACATCCTCAACCGCAACATTCTCAATATGAATCGCATCTGGTCCCTCGTTAGGGTACTCTATCAGATTCACAATTTGATCTCCAACATGTAATAAAACATCCTCATGATGATGCTCCTGAACCTCAGGGTTCGGTGCCCTGCTGCCCTATACGAGAATGAACTATGTTACTATCATAATATTTATTAGGGTTCCCGTAAGGGTTTTAACTGTCAGTACTACGTTAAGTAGTCCGACCATGAACTTGGCAAGAGTTCTCATTATCTTAGTGAACTTATTATCTTAACGTCACATCATCTCTGAGGTTTATAACGCTTAGCTCTGATACCGTTTCTGTAACACCCCCAAATCCGGGGTTGGGGATTTGGGTTGTCACGAGTTCCATTTCCCTTAATAACACCCAATCTTAATAAATAATCAACTATTCTGTACTGTGACCCCACCATAAACACACACACCACAAGTTATAGTCTCAGAGATGAATATCCAAAAATAATCACAAGTCGTTTTATTCCACAATTATATGCCAATACACCTTAAAAGGGTTTCTGAATAAATTTACATTTCTTTGCCATTATTACAATTCATAAATATACATAAATCTGGTACATCAAAAGTTGAAAGCCTAGCCTATTGGTAGTTCCTACCTCAGCTATAGCGACATCAACACCTATAGGAAACTGCGGAACGTTTCCTGATCGCTTGCGAATCGGGAGCTTGGTCCTGTTCATCTTTTCTATCTGTTGTTGTGTGATGAAAGAAGAAAGCAAGGGTGAGCAGCAAGCCCACCAAAATAATATGTATAATGATTAACAATATATGAGCATTTTCATAGTACTCATGAAAGTCTTGGTCAAGAAGAAATGAACCAAGTTTGATATCTTACCGCGACCAAGTCGCAAAATATTCAGTATATATGTACATATTTACTTTTCACAATCTGTGAAATCCTCCGACATGTATAATATACACAGAGTTCCTGTTTATAACTGTACAAAATATCGTTGCAAGGTGATCTCATATATCTAATCTTGTCTCAACGTTTTTCCGAAAATCTTTGACATGCACAAGATAATCATTTACTAGATTTAAGTTTAAAAGATGAAGTTACAAGATACTCCAATATACTTATATCCGAATACTACTTGAACTACCACCGTTCAAGTTATAATCAGTTTCAAAAGTTCATCGCCCAGATGAGACTACAAGATAAGACTTGAATAGATTCAATCCTTGAAATATCATTATAAATAATGAAGTTACGAGATACTTCATTTAGTCCCGATATATATATATACCTATATATATATACATTTCATACACTCCTTGAAAACCTCTGTTATGAAAATTATAAACAGAGTTGCAATATCCAATGAATTTTGGAAAGGAGAAAACCTTGGCATAAACCTGATATCTTGCTGATCAGGCAAAGATACCAATAAGTAACCTTTTCTACTAGTAGATGGGCGAATTCCCCACTGGCCATCACCCTGGTCGCAATAGGACCTTATGCTGGACTGCCACTCAGCCACTTACGCATTTGATGGACTCCCACTGAGCCACTTACACTTTCATGGACGCCCACTGAGCCAATGTTGCTTATGCCGACTCAATAGATGGACTTACTTCCCGAACGTTGGGTAAGTAATCAATTCATTTATCAAACCAGCAACCTCGTTGCGAATGTAAAATACACCACTGAGTCGGATCCCTCAAGTTTTGAGCGAGTATTTAAATCCCCTTCGAAATGAAGATCTTAACTATAAAAATTAGTTTTGGGATCCGCTCTAACTTTTAAAATCATTTTGAAGACTCGAAAACATTTTTAAGAATGTTTGGAGTAATGCTAATTTAATAAAGTAAATCAGTCCTGATATATTAGAAAATGTCTGAATATTATTATTTAAATAATATTCCCTTAAAGAATAATCTTTATACAAATAATTGAAGTAGAAGTTGTAAAACTTATACTTGAAATGAGTATTAAATAACCAAAGATATACTTATACGAAAGTGCTATCTTTATTTGAATAATCAAAAAAATAAGTTTGATTATCGACACCTTATTCTTTAGTAAAATAAAGAATACATTTCAGAAAATAATCGGAGTCATAGGTCCTCATATGAATATTCAAATAATATTCAATTAAATAATATAAGCGGAGTCATCTGTCCTCGAATGAATATTCAAGTAATATTCATTAAATAATATAAAGTGAGTCATAAGTCCTCGAATGAATATTCAAGTAATATTCATTAAATAATATAAAGTTATCGAATAAACCTTATTCGATTAATAGTTTTAAAAACTATTCATATATATATATATATATATAATACTCGGTAGCCTCGCCTCCCAGTTTTAGAAAAAGTTCACCTTTTGATCCCCTATACTAAGGGTATACTTAAATACCGCTTATCTCTAGCATAGGTATTATGCAACTAATAAGCATTTGAACCAAAAGATATATAAATCAAGAATACGAAACAGGCATGCATATATACCATATCACATGCTACAATATATCGCAAGAATTTGCTAATAACAAATATGCATTTATCACAAGATCATGCATATACACATATACATCACAACAACAGTTATACAGGTAGAAAACTTGCCTGAGCGACTGGGGGTTACAAATGGCTTGGGACGAGTCTGGTAACCTATAAACAACATATAAGTTGGAATTAAACCAAAGACACTTATAAATCTATACTTTAACCAATTTAGACTCTAACGCTCGCTTTGCGCTTAACGATTCACTTAAGTCGCTCGAGTACCCTCGGCTCCACCATTTTTAATAAATTAACCATTACGAGTTTTAAGGCGATTCTTTCGCGAGTGTCTTACCAACTGCCTATTACACTTTACATAAATGTTTCATATTCCAATTAGTTCTTTAAGGTCTTTAACCTATGTTTCAAAGTAAGGCGAGGGGTAATGGTTCGTTCGCGAAACGTCATTACTTAAAACGGCCGTTTCTCCTAAACTGTACATCGGAATCAAACAAACCACATATCAAAACGAAGCTCGTAACATGAACTATCTAATCATGGAAATGGTCAAAACCTAGCAGGGAGTTCTCGGGTCCTAATGTTAAGAACAAAACAGCCTAAAGTAAATCGGACATTACGACGGCTATGTTTACGCGCTTTCCCAAATTTAAAACACTCCAATTCAACCCACAATCAATCCACAATCACAACTCAATCAAAACTCCATCCATACTACATCATAACAGCCCCAACAACTCAACATCAATAATTTATACTTATTCTTAAACTTGAATTTAACTACACTTAAGTTCATTAATCAACAAACCAAGAACTACCACTCCAAAAACTTCACAAAATCAACTAATCTCTACATTTACAACTAGCAAACCTCTCATGAATTATAACAACAAAACTAAACCTAATTACTCAAATAAGGTTAGGGTTTGGAGGGGTTATACCTTCCTTGGAGAGTGGAGAATCAAGAGAATGGCTTGGAATCACCCTTAAAGTCCTTATCCAAGCTTAATCTAAACAAAACTTCAAGAACAAAAAATTTAGTTCTTGAAAAACACTATTCACCATCTTCTTCCATGATTTTTAGGAAGAGATTTTGGATGATTTAGGAGATCAAACTTATAGGATATTCATAACTATGCATAAGGAGTCTTAGATAATTACCTTGTAATTTAACAAAGCTTGGAACTATGATTTTGACTTTCTTGCTTTGGAAAAGAAGAAGAAGCTGAGAGCAAGGTGAAGAAAATAAAATGATCTTTGTGTTTTGGGTGAAATGATTGTTGTTTGGTTGTTTTTAGCTTGATTTTGGTTAATTACCTTTTTAACCATGAACTTTGTGTGGTTTTAAATCAACCACACCTCCTTCCCCCTTATGTCATGCTTATGTCACCTTGTTATGTCATCATCCCTTACTTGCCCTCTTCTCATTGGTTTGATGACATCATCCCCTCTAATCTCTTTGATTAGCTTTTAATTATTTGGATAATGACCGTTGATCTGTTATACGGTTCGCTTAACTTTCATTTTCGTTTATCGTTCGAGGGATCATACACGGGATCTTATTACTTAGGTTTCCTTAACCTTTCTCAATACATTATTTTCCTTTTTATGATCCTCTCTTATAATCCTTGAATTTAAATTCTTTTTATTCTGTTACCTTATACTCAATTCTTTCTGTATCTGGTAGATTTCTGGGAAAAATCAAAGTGTTCGGATTTGGATTCTGACGATCTTTACATACACTTATATACCACATAGAGTACTAATAATATCCCAGAAGATCAATAAAAGAACCCCTACATAGTGTGGCATGAAAAGTTTTCTTATTCAGCAAAACACTATTCATAAGGGTTTCAAAAATTCCAAAAATTGGGGTTATTACAGGCCCTATAGCAGCTGGTACTACAAGGAACTCTCAAAAAGCTTATGCGAGAGAGGTGATGAACATAATTAGAGAACCATCTAAGCGTTCTAAGTTAGAGATTATGCTAAAATTTGGTGATCCAGACCTTGAAGGTTTGAAATTTCCTCATGATGATCCTCTGCTTATCACTCCGGTAATTGGAAATTATCATATTATGAGGGTCCTATGGACAATGGAGCTTCTGTGGAAATTCTTTTCCATGACATATTTATAAGGATGGGCTACAATGATTCTTAACTAAATCCATCCGACACACCCATCTACAGGTTTAACCATGTAGAATACAAAGTTGATGGAGCAATATAACTCCCCGTAACTGTCGGGGAAGAGCCCAGAGAGGCCACATAGATGTTAAAATTTCAGGTTGTTAAGGCAGCCTCTACTTACAATGCCATCATGGGTAGAACAGGGATCCATTCGTTTAAGGCTGTGCCCTCAACCTACCAAATGGTACTGAAGGTCCCAACTAGGAACGGTGTTACAGAAGCGAAAGGAGATCAGAAAATGGCCCGTAGTTATTATGCTGCAACACTTAGGCCCGATGGAACCGGGGGTCAGGTCCTCCCCATAGAAGAAATGGATGTTCGTGAGAATGATGAACTTCGAGAGAAGACAACAGAGGTATTGGTCTCAATTCCCCTAGACTCCTTAGACCCAGAAAAGGTCACGTATATTGGTGCATCTCTGGACAAGACTTTGAAAGGACAATTGACAACTTTTCTACAAAAGAACAGTGATGTGTTTTCTTGGACAGTAGTTGATATGCCTGGGATTGACCCGAACCTTATAACTCATAGGTTGAACGTCGATCTGACTCGTAGGGTGTTAGAAATATGTTGTGTACTTGATGATAAGTTAAACAAAACACCTTAGTAGATTTAATTTAGTGTTTTTGTAGCGTTCGATGGATGATCACTTTAACATTTGTTGAGAGAGTAGCTTATGTATTAATAAGTCTTGGAATACGTTTCTTCATTCTACAATCCCTTAAAGATCTATAAATTATAGGATATTCAAAGTCATGTTGACTACTAGTTTGATATGCAAAATAGGTTGGCTAATTGTAAATATTAGATGCCTTGTAATTTTGTATAAGTGAAATAGATTTAACTGCTATGGAAGAATTTCAACGGATGATTCTACAAGGTTTCGACGGATGACTCAAGTCTCATTCAACGGATGATCTAATGAAGCTTCGATGGATGATTCAACACAGTTTCAATGGATGGTCCAATAAAGTTTTAACATATGTTTAAATTCAAATTGTAGTTGATAGTGACTTGACAGTCACATGGGTTGATTAGATGCGAATGGAATGTGGCAACCTATCTATAACTTTTAGAGAACAAAGAAGCATTTCCATTTCCATGCTAACTTGAATATACTCAAAGATGTTGTATAGAGAAATGAAGAAGCATGTAATTAGACTAAGAAACTTTTGTCTTATTAGTTTGTCTTTTTATCATGTAACTTGGTGATATATAAAGCAAGGGTATCAAGTAGAATAGTAATCAAGTTAATAAGCAATCAACTGGAGAAATAGATAAAGCTGTATCTATGAAGAATTTCTCCGTTCTTTTATAAGTTCTACTTGTAAGCAACTGTGTGCAAAATCTTGCATCACAGAATTCTCGATTTTATATATATCTCTGGTGGAAAAGTTCAATTCACCAAAAAAATTTTGAATACTTGTGCTTAATCACTTTGTGTTCAATTTCTTCAATATTTTCATTCCGCACTTTGGCCAAATCAAACACAGTTATGTATTTAAGAAAGAACAGTCCTTAAAATCAAAAAGAAACTAGAATTACATTCAACCCCCCTTCTGTAATTCTTTGTTAGAATGTTTGGGAATAACAATTGGTAACAAAGCAAACTCTTGAAGTACAAAGAGTTTAAATATCACAACAACTAACAAAATGAGAAGAAAATATGTTGGAATAAAGATTCCATTTTTGGACAAAGACAACTATCACCACTGGAAGGTGAAAATGCACCTGCATCTTCTCTCTCAATATCAAAGTTATGTGGATTGCATTGAGAAAGGCCCTCACGTCCCTAGAAAAGCTGCTACTGGTAATGAAGGAGCTGTAGGTGATGAGCAAATTGTTCCAAAGCGACAAGCAGAATGGACAGATGAAGACATTGAGTAAGTACACAAAGACATGAAGGTTATGAACATTTTGTTCAATGGTCTTGATGGAGACATGTTTGACAATGTCATTAACTGCAATACTGCTAAAGATTATGGGATACAATTCAAATCATCTGTGATGGAACTGAACAAGTGAGGAAAAAAATGCAACTTCCAATCCAGCAGTATGAGCACTTTCATTATGAAGACAGTGAATCTTTAAGTGACATATTTAGTAGATTTCAAAAACTACTAAATGTATTAAAACTGCATGGAAGGGTCTATCAAACAAAAGATTCAAACATGAAGTTCCTTAGATCTCTACCAAAGGAGTGGAATCCTATGATTGTCTCTCTCAAAAACTTACAAGATTACAAGGAGTTTACCTTAGTATGGGATTCTAAATACTTATGAACTTGAGCTAAAACAGGATGAGCTAATGGAGAAAGAAAGGAAGAAGATAAGATCTATAGCACTAATAGCTGAGCATGAGAGAGGAAAAGAGATGAAGGTTGAAGTTGTGGAATTTGCACCAAACTCCAGGGTTTGTGAAGGCAAAGGAAAAGGGCTAGTAGCGGAACTTGAAGATCATCTTAGTCAAGATGAAATGGAAGATATAGATGAACATCTAGCTTTCCTGTCAAGAAGATTTTCCAAGCTCAAATTCAAGAAGAATTTTGAAGCAACCAAGCAAAATAGAAACATGGTGGATAAATCCAAATTCAAGTATTTCAAATGTGGCTTGAGTGGTCATTTTGCAAATGAATGCAGAAAGCCTAGTTCTGAGAAAAAGAAGTTTGAGCCTATTGATTATAAGAAGAAGTATTTTGAATTTCTCAAACAAAAGGAAAGAGCTTTCTTGACTCAGACGGGGAAGATGATGATGAGGAACCAAGATATGTCAACCTAGCCCTAATGACCAAATTAGATGAAGCAGGGATCAGTTCTTCAAGAAATCAGGTAATCACCACTAACCTAACACATCTTTCTAAAGCAGAGTGTAATGAAACTATAAATGACATGTCTACAAAATTGCTAAGGAAGAATTGACTAAATCCTTAAAGAAAGAGGTTCTTTTAAGAAAGCATCTTGAACGAGAACATGAGGTAATTAAGGCATAGAAATCATCTAGAGATGTCCATACTCAAATTACCAAAGTTCAAGGTATAGAGTCTTTATGTGAAGAAGTCTGGAAAAAGAGCAAGGAGAAACTGAATCCTAATTTGGAAGAAGGACTTTCAACGGATGTGTATTCGATGGATAATGAAGATTATCCGTTGAATGATAAAAGAAGTTATCCGTCGAAAGACATAGAACCACATCCGTTGAGTGAAAAAACCAGTTAGCAAAGTCATGCTAGCTAAGTTAGATGAGAAATATGGATCAATTTCCAAGAACTTTGTTCCAGGAGAAACAAGTCAAGTAAAAGAGAATAAAAGAGTCAATGTAGGGCACCTGTCAATGAAGAAGTTGAATGACAGGTTGGAGAAGATTGAGGTTAAAACAGAATTTAAAAGGAAAAACAATAGGAATGGGAAAGTAAGAATTAACAAACATAACAAATACACACCTGATAAATATGCACCTAGAAAAATCTGTGTGAAGTGTGGTAGTGTTAATCATTTTCCTATTAATTACAAACTTGCTATGTCTGCACCCATGTCTGCACCTCCTTCATTTCCCAACATGCCCACAATGCCTATGAATGTTATGCCTGCACATAATTTGAATGAATAATTTTCTAACATTCCATTTACACAAAATCCTTATTAGCTGCATTTAGTATGCCTCAAATGCCATTTAGCATGCCTTGCTGGAATAACATGTTTGCACAAACTATGCCTTTCCATGTTAACCAAACCATGCTTGATAATTCTGAAATGATGAATGGTTTTAAAGGTTTTTCTCAGATGAATAAGGATGACACTCATTTACCTAAGTCAAATGAGGACAAGCCTAAGAAACCAAAGAAATAGGCTAACAAAGCAGGACCCAGGGAAACTTGGGTACCAAAATCAACTTGATTTGATTTTGTTGTGTGCAGGTAAACCAAAAGAATTTTTGGTATTTGGACAGTGGGTGCTTAAGGCACATGACTGGAGATTTTACCCTGCTCACTGAGTTCAACGAGAGAGTTGGCCCAAGTATCACTTTTGGAGATGATAGCAAGGGTTATACTGTGGGATATAGCTTGATTTCCAAAGACAATGTCATCATTGAGGAAGTTTCCCTAGTGGATGGACTCAAGCATAATTTGTTGAATATTTGCCAGCTTTGTGATAAGGGTAACTCAGTAACATTCAACTCTGAAGCCTGTGTTGTGACCAACAAGAAAAGCAACAAAGTGGTTCTCACTGGAGTGAGAAAAGGAAATGTGTATCTAGCTGACTTTAACTCATCAAATGCAGAATCTGTCACTTGTCTCTTCAGCAAGGCAAGTCAAGATGAAAATTGTCTATGGCACAAGAAGTTGTCCCATCTTAACTTCAAGACTATGAATGAACTAGTCAGGAAATATTTGGTAAGAGGCATTCCTCAAGTGGAATTCTCAAAGGATGGATTGTGTGATGCTTGTCAGAAAGAAAAGGAGATCAAGGCATCAATCAAAATGAAGCTTTATTCAATAATTGTAGAACCTTTACAATTACTGCACATGGATTTATTTGGACTAGTCAATATGTTGTCCATCTCAAAGAAAAGATACTGCCTAGTAATTGTGGATTATTTCTCAAAGTTCTCTTGGACATATTTTCTCAAATCAAAAGATGAATCTAGTGAAATCATCATCAATCACATAAGGCAAGTCAACAATCATCCTGATCTCAAAGTTAGAAGAATCAGGACTGGCAATGGAACTAAGTTCAAGAATTCTGCGATGAGATTGTTTTGTGAAGAAAATAGGATCATGCATAAATTTTCAGCAGCAAGGACCCCACAACAAAATGGAGTGGTGGAAAGGAAGAACAAATCTCTTATTAAAGCTGTAAGAAAAATGTTAGAAGAATCAAAGTTACCAACATACTTTTGGGCAGAAGCTGTAAATACTGCATGCTATACTCAAAATATTTTTTTGGTCAATCAAGCAAAATGCATGACACCCTATCAATTGTTTAAGAACAGGAAGCCAACATTAAACTTTCTTCATGTCTTTGGCTGTAAATGTTATATCTTAAGGAATCAAACTGAGCAGCATCGAAAGTTTGATGGCAAAGAAGATGAAGGCATTTTTGTTGGGTATGCAGTTGGAAAAGCATACAGGGTCTACAATCTCAGAACCAACATTGTTATGGAATATGTACATATTGTGTTTGATGATAAGAAGATTGAAGGACTGCAAGATAGAGATTTCCGTTAAAGCCTCAAATTTGACAATGTTAAGATAATTTGTGATAATAGTGATGATGAAAGTGATCAAGAAACAATATCTAAGGATAATGCAGAAAAATATACAACAAATGAAGCACAAAATTCAATATTCGTTGAAAGACCAAGTATATCATTTGTTGAAAAATAACTTGCATCATCCGTCGAGAGGCAAAGATCAACATCCATTGAGCAATCAATAGAAGTTGAAAGCCAATACAGATCACAATCAGAAAGAACCCCAAGTTCAAGTCAAAGATCCACAAACTCAGGGGGAGTTTCTTCTAATCAAAACTCAGTCACTCATCAAGACAATTATGAGGTCTCTTCATCTAGAGCTAATCTACCACAACAGAGAAAATGGACTATAAATCGCTCATTTGAATTAATTATTGGTGATGCATCTTCAAAAGTGCAAACAAGGAAAACAACTCAGGAAGAATGTCTATATAGCAGCTTTCTGTCTCAGGAAGAGCCTAAAAAGATAGAAGAAGCTCTGTTGGATCCTAATTGGGTTTTAGCTATACAGGAGGAGCTAAACCAATTTGAAAGGAATAAATTTTGGAAGCTGGTACCCAAGCCTAAAGGAAAGAATCTTATTGACACCAAGTGGTTATTCAGAAACAAGATGGATGAAAATGGCATAGTAGTCAGGAACAAAGCTAGATTGGTTGCTAAGGGCTACTATCAATAAGAAGAAATATATTTTGATGAGACTTTTTCTCCTCTTGCAAGACTTGAAGCCATCAAAATCTTTCTAGCCTATGCAGCTCATTCCAATTTCAAGGTCTATCAAATGGATGTTAAAAGTGTATTTCTGAATGGAGATTTAGAGGAGGAGGTCTATGTTAGTCAGCCTCCCGATTTTGAAGACCCCAACTTTCCAAAATATGTCTACTATCTTTTGAAAGCATTATATGGGCTGAAGCAAGCACCTAGAGCCTGGTATGACACTTTGTCAAAGTTTCTCTTAGAAAATCATTTCACAAGAGGTACTGTTGATAAAACTTTATTCTTTAGAAATGTTAATGGCTCTAGTACACTTGTTCAAATTTATGTGGATGATATTATATTTGCCTCTACAGATGAGAAACTTTGCAAAAAGTTTGCCAAATTGATGCAAAGTAAATATGAAATGAGCATGATGGGAGAACTTACTTTCTTGGTTTACAAGTTAAGCAAGTTAGTGATGGAATATTCATTAGTTAAACCAAATATATTTGTGATCTTTCAAAGATGTTTGACTTAATGGATTGCACATCGGCAAAAACTCCCATGGCCACATCCACTAAACTTGAATTAAACACTACTGAAAATTCTGTGGATATTTCAAGCTATAGAGGCATGGTTGTCTCACTTTTATATTTAATAGCCAGTAGGCCAGATATAATGTTTGCTACTTGTCTTTGTGCTAGATTTAAGGCGATCCTAGAGAATCTCACTTAGTAGCTATTAAGAGAATTTTCAGATATCTCAAAGGAACACCAAAACTTGGAATTTGGTATCCTAGAGATTCTGGTTTTGATCTAACTGGTTATTCAGATGCAGATTATGCAGGTTATAAAATTGATAAAAAAAGTACTACAGGAACCTGTCAATTTCTAGGAAATAAGCGAGTATCCTGGTTCAGTAAAAAGCAAAATTCAATCTCTACTTCTACAGCTGAGGCTGAATATATTGTTGCTGGTAGTTGTTGTGCACAGATTCTATGGATGAAAAATCAACTGTTTGACTATGGTCTAGAGCTGGATAAGATTACTATGATATGTGATAACACAAGTGCCATTGTAATTACTGAAAATCCAGTACAGTATTCAAGGACCAAGCACATTGACATCAAGTACTTCATTAGCAAACATGTCATGAATGGTATTATGGAACTTCATTTTGTTCCAAGTGAGAAGCAATTTCAGACATCTTCACCAAGCCACTTGATAAATCCACCTTTACTAAGTTGGTAAGTGATTTAGGTATGCTTAATTACTCTTAATTTATTTTGATGTCTAAGCAATTTGAAATGCAGCCAGAATAAAATTTGATATTTTTTGTCAAAGATGAAATTTTGGCCAAGTCGGAATTTACATCTCGATGGATATTTATTATCCGTTGAAAATGAATATCCATTGAGTTTTATCATCCTTTGAAATATCAAATATCATTCTGGGTACTTTTATCTCGAAGGGTAATTGTTTAATTCTTATCCGTCAAATTGCCCTCAATCTTAGCCGTTAATTATAGGCATTATCCGTCGAATTTACTTAAAGCATGTAAGTATATTTCGATGGATAATAATTAGAATTTCGATAGTTTATTTTATTTTTAAACGGCTATTTTGGGCTAATTTCATTAGTTACTTTAATTTTACTTTTTACTTTTTAACCGTTTATTTCTGAGAAAGTATAAAAGACTATTTCATTTTCATTTTTACTTTTATCTTTCTCAAGCAATTTCTCTAACTCTCTTCGTCACCAAAGCAAAAACCTCCTTCTCTGCAATTACTTTCACTTACAATAATGGCACCAGTAGTCAAGATCATGTCTCAAACTGGGTTTGTTTATAAAAAGAACAACTTCAGAGCATTGGTGAACAAGGAGATTGCTGCTTCTGAAGACTATCATAAAATGATGGATTTCATTCAAAGTTGCAAACTAAATTATATTATGCTTGAGTCTCCTGTCATCTACTGTGAAGTGGTTGAGGAAATATGGACTACTACTGTTTACAACTCATAGGACAAAATATTACCTTCACTCTTAAATATAATAATTACTGCATAAATAGTGATGTAATTCGAGCATGTTTCCAATTGCCTGAGAATAATGCACTAGTTCCACATACAGACATGGATGTAAGTTCTATGCTTATCTCTATGGGTTATTCTCTTGACCTTGCCAAACTTGGTGAGGTTAGGAGAAAAGGTTTTAGAAAGGAGTGGAGCTTTCTCTGTGACTCTTTTATTAAAGTCTTTTCTGGAAAAATAAGCAATTTTGATGTTGAGTCTTACTCTCTTGTTAACATGCTCTATATGTTGCTTAGTGATAAATATCATAATTTTAGTGAGTCTGTCTTGTATGAGTTAGGTTACAAACCAGGAGATATTAAAAAAAGATCTAAAAATATATACTATGCTAGATTCTTTATATTGCTAGCTAATTTTATTTCTGAAGGTCTTATCATTGAGAACCCAACCAACAAGATTGATTGTTGGGTTTAAGAAAGGAGAGTTATTATTGACTTGAACAGGGCAAACAACCTCAGTGAGGTTCCTCTAATATACTTGCCAATCATGGAGGGGCCGCAGGTAAGTGAGGTGAACACTTCTGTCTCTGCTACTTCTCTACCACAGGTTTCTTTGCAGACAATTATGGCTTTGGTATCTGTGAGTTTTCCCTAACAGATATTTACCCAAGCCACTAAAACAAAAGTTTCTAAAACCAAGTCTCAAAGATCCCACACTAGTTCCTCTAAAAAAGGACTAGTTTCAAAAACTACTAAAACCAAAGAGGGGAGTGTGAAGGGAATTAAGCTTGGTGAGGGACAGGGTGAACATCAAAGAAACCCTAAGGATAATGAGGGAGAGGTATGTGTAACCCATCCTAGCCACACTGCAGTTTTCCAACAAACTGCAGTGATTAATAAGGAATCTAGCTCATTACTAGTTGCATCCTCCCAAAAGGATGTAACTATTGAACAAAGTTCTCAGCCAAGAGCACATGCCAAAAGGGTTAGGGATAAAGACTTACCTTAAACTTACATAAGAAAGAAGAAATTTAAAACACATGGGGATACAATGAGTACACACACTTTTAAAACTGCAGTAAAAGACTCAGTTATAGCACCTTCTCAAAATCAGATTGATGTGGCTCCAATAAATGTGGAGTCACAACCAAAATCTCTTACAATAGAAGCACCTCACACATAAAACTTACCCATCAACTCTTTGGATGTGGACATGATTCACATATCAATTCCTGATTATCCATCTTTAACTCTCTTGGAGAAGCCAAAATCTCAAGCAAGTGAGCATCATCGTTTGGATGATTTGTTGGCTCACTTGCCATTTCTTTCTGATTCTACTGAGAAATATATGCAAAATCTCAAATCAATCACCACAGATTCTACAGTAGTTTTAACTCCAAACTCTATCATTTTTACTATCTCGATGAATATTCTTCATCCGTCGACTAGTGATTGTATCTCGACGGATGTGCTTAATAGCAATCATCCGTTGAATCTCTCAACTACTATCTCGACGGATGTCTCTCATCCTTTGAATATTACTGCTCCACTTAAAATTTCAACTATTGACAAGTGCAGATGATCTGGTAGTTCTACAATCACTCTTTAGATTGAGGGAAGGGAGTGAACATAGTGAGAGGCTGAGTTGCTCTTAAGAAAAAGGAGAGGAAATGAGTGAACAAATGCAAGCTATTTCTTTCAGCTTGGCAAAAGTGAGTGAGAGGAGTTCCACCTTAGATGGTGAAGGTGAGGGTGTAAGGGTGGGAAACCAAGGGGAGCCCTTGATGAAAAAAAAGAGAGAACATGAGAGAAAAGCAGGTACAGAAGAATGGGAAGAGCCCATTGTTAGTGAGTTAAGTGATGTCAATGAGGCTGAAAAGAAGCAGCTATTTTAGCAAGAATATCAAGTTGTCTTAGACTCTGTTTCTTATGAAGCTGAGGAATTTACTCACCTTGTTCCAGCTTATCAAACTCTGGCTGAACAGGAAAATGAGGCTGCTGAGAGAATACTAAACTTGGTGCACACAACAACTTCAATGCTAAGGGCCAAGGATGAAATCAACTCACTTCCACCTGCAGCTGGTGATGATTTTGAGTTAGATTCTAGTGGCACATTTGGGGATGCTTCTAATGATGAAGAGGATTTCATGGACATAGGGGGAAATGCAGGTCCTACTTTAAGCACAAACACTCCAGCATGGATGTTTATCAAAGACTACAGTGAACATCACTTCAAATCAACTATATTCCATATTATCCATCAGACTCAAACAGCTCTTCAAGCCACTACAGATGCCAACACTAAGTGTCTTCTCCAAGCACACCTTGAGTATCTTCACATGCACAAAATCCAATCTCTAAAGTAAAGTGAAGATTTGACTGAGATCAAGACAGAAATTGGACAAGTCAAAAAGGACATCACTAAAAGATTGGAGTCTATTCTTCCTGACACTACAATGAGAGATATCAACAGACAATTCAGGAAAGATTCTGACTTAAGTAGCAAGGTTGATTCTTTGGACACTACGTTAAAGGCCCTAGAAACTTCCATCATTAAAATATAACTCAACCAAGTTCACTAGACACTCCTTCTTCAGAAATTGGTGGTTGCACAAACTTCCGACCCTGCTCAACTTGATTCTAACAAAAAGGGGGGAAAGATGTACTTGTCTCAGTTAGTGAAGGGGAGACCACTGCAATCATTCCAGTTAGTGAGGGGGAGAAAGTGCACATCATTCAAGTCAGTAAAGTGATTGTTCCAGCAATTACTTTCTCTAAGCCACCAATTCTAGATAGCATTGACTTGATCAAGATAGCAGCAACTGAACTAGAGCTGAAAGAGAAATGGAAGAAGCTTGATGAGAAGATTGAGAAGAATTTTGGTCCAATTAAGAAACAATACAAAGTTGTGAAACATTTCACTCAATGGAGACCCGTTTCAATCAATGAAATGAGCTTAGGGAATATGGAAAGGGGTCAACCCTTAGCAAGAAGATCACTACAGGCCAATGTTAATTTACAGCCAAAGAGAAACTATCCAAAGAATTCAAGAAATATCCATTGGACCTAGTCTATGAAACTCCCAAGCCTGATGAAAAGAAGCTACTTGGTAGATCTATTGATTATCACAAAGATCCCATAGACTCAATCTTGAAGAAAAGAATTACTAAAATCTACAGGCCTGGAAAATTGATCTATGTGATGGCTAGACAACCACAGTTTGCAAAAGCTAAGAAAGAAGAAAGGTGAGGCTCAAACAACAACAAAGGCAAGTTGCCTTAGATGCCAAAAACCAAGCTAAGAAGCCTGCAACCACAGAATTCGAAATACCTGCTGAGACAGCTGAGTCTCTGAATGAAGAAAAGCAAGAAGAACCAAAGCAGACAAAGAAACCAAGACTGAAATTCAGACCAAAGAGGAAGCTGGATTTTGATGAAGACAAGGAAGAGTACATGCCAACCCAATCTACCACTTCAAGTCAACCATCCATGCCCACAATGGAGCAGACTGAATTCAAGGTTAATTCTGATATAAATTTCCATAGTAAACCCATTATTCCCAAGGATGAACCTTTATATTGGGAAAGCCTACCAATCCCTGAACTAAACATCCCAATTCCACCCAAACCAAAGAGAACAAAGTCAAGAGCATTCAAAAGGGTCAAACCTGTCAGACTTCAATCCAAAGCCTTAGCCAAACCCAAACCAACTGTCAACAAGGGAGATCAACTCTACATCTGTGACATTCAGGAATTCTCTGACATCAATCTTTACCTGGATGAGCTAGATGAAGTTAGAGCTATTGATGCTTATAAAAGACTCCTAGAAAGATTGGTGTTCAGATACAAGGGTGGAAAAGATTTAACTTGGCCTCTTCACAGAATTCTCAATGAAGGCTATTCTGTTCTAGTAAAGATTTTCTCCTCAATAAAGAAGAACTTTGGGTTCAACATTTTTGCCAAAAAGATGGTACTGAATAAAATTGAGGAGATAATGAATAGCAGGAGAAACCCAAATGCACTCCCAAGAGTCTTAATTATTCCCTACAATGGAGACAGAGTGCATTTGAGGCCATACTGGATAATGGAGTGAAAGGATGAGAAGAACACCAGAAGATTCTTCAAATTAGAAGATCAGCTAAAGATTTCAAGCAATGAAACTCTCATGAAGATGCAAGAGATGCTTGATCAGACTAATGAAGGTAAATCTAAATTCGACAGGCAACTTCAAAACCAGATTGAAGAAAACAATGAGAAACTGGGAAGGAAGTCTAGACACTCAAAGAAATAAGATAAATTTTCTCAATCTAGAAGAGCACCTTGAAAATGGCTTGTGAGATTCTCTATAAACCTTCCTCTCTAAATTTTCAATAAAATGCAGCACTTGTTAATTTTATCTACCATTAATCAGTCTGTATTCATAAGGTGTTTTGTTATCATCAAGTTTGTCTTAATTTATGCCTACAATTCCAGTAGACATTAATTAGGGGAGATTGTTAGGAATATGTTATGTATTTTATCTACCTTCGTAGATTTAATTTAGTATTTTTGTAGCTTTCAACGGATGATCACTTTAACATCCGTTGAGAGAGTAGCTTATGTATTAGTAAGTCTTGTAACACATTTCTGCATTATATAATACATTAAAGATTTAGAAGTTATAGGATATTAAAAATCATGTTGACTACTAGTTTGATATTCAAAATAGGTTGGCTAATTGTAAATATTAGATGCCTTGTAAATTTGCATAAGTGAAATAGAGTTAACTGTTATGGAAGACTTTCAACGGATGATTCTACAAGGTTTTGACGGATGACTCAAGTCACATACAACGAATGATCTAATGAAGCTTCGACGGATGATCAAATAAAGTTTCAACGGATGCTTAAATTCAAATTATAGTTGATAGTGACTTGACAGTCACATGGGTTGATTTGATGCGAATGGAATGTGGCAACCTATTTATAAGTTTTAGAGAACAAAGAAGCATTTCCATTTCCATGCTAACTTGAATATACTCAAAGATGCTGTATAGAGAAATGAAGAAGCATGTAATTAGACTAAGAAACTTTTATCTTATTAGTTTGTCTTTTTATCATGTAACTTACTGATATATAAACCAATGGTAGCAAGTAGAATAGTAATCAAGTTAATAAGAAATCAACTAGAGAAACATATAAAGCTTTATCTATGAAAAATTTCTCTGTTCTTTTGTAAGTTATACTTATAAGTAGCTATGTGCAAACCTTGCATCACAGAGTTCCCGATTTTATATATATGTCTAGTGGAAAAGTTCAATCCACCATAAAGTTTTTAAATACTTGTGTTTAATCACTTTGTGTTTGATTTCTTCAATATCTTCATTCCGCACTTTAGCCAAATCAAACACAGTTATATATTTAAGAATGAACATTACTTAAAATCAAAAAGAAACCAGAATTACATTCAACCCTCCCCCCTTCTATAATTTTTTGTTAGATTTTTTGGAAATAATAGAAGGCTATAAAGAAGAAGAAGAAGAAGAAGAAGAAGAAGAGAACTTATGCCCCTGATAGGCTGGAAGCCGTTAAACAGAAGGTCAAGAAGCTCCAAGAAGCTGGATTCATTGAGGAAGTGCATTTCCATGAATGGTTGGATAACCCCGTATTTGGTTAAGAAGGCCATTGGGAATGGAGGATGGGCATTTACTTCACTGACTTGAATGATGCTTGTCCTAAAGACTGCTACCCCTACCAAGGATTGATACCCTGATCGATGCTACTAATGGACACGAGATTCTAAGTTTTATCAATGGATTTAGTGGTTACAATCAGATTAAAATGCACAAGGATGACACCCAAAGGTATCTTTCATAACTGAATTTGGTGTGTTTTGTTATCTTGTTATGGCTTTTGGACTTAAGAATGCAGGAGCTACTTACCAAAGATTGGTAAATAAGATATTTTCCCATCTAACTGGGAAGACCATGGAGGTCTATGTTGATGACATGTTAGTCAAAAGCCTAGCAAGGCTGATCATATTAGCCACCTCAGCGAGGCATTTGAGGTGCTGAGGCAACACACGATGATGTTAAACCCCACCAAGTATGCTTCATAATGTATAAAGTTTAGCTCACAGTCATTTTCAAGGTGCTCCTCTAGCCTGAGCAGATTTATCTAGTTCCTTGAAGGTCTGGATCTCTTTCCAAGCTTTCTGTTGTTTTCTTCCATCTGATTTTGGAGTTGTCTGTGGAATTCCAGTTCATCAGATTCTGAGAGATTTAGCTTTTCTTGCATCTCCAAGAGAGTCTCATTGCTAGAGATGCTCAATTGGTCTTCTAATCTAAAAAATCTTCTAACTCCTTTGTCATCCATGAACTCCATCAGCCAGTAGGGCCTTAGATGCACTCTTCGCCCTGTGTAAGGAATAATTAGAGTCTTTGGGAGTGCATCTTTAGCTCTAATACTCCTTAGTTCTTCAATCTTCTTTAGAACCAGTCTTCTTGCAGTTACATTGAACCCAAAGTTCTTCTTGAAGGATGAATAAACCTTTATCAGTACAGCTTGGCTTTCTTGAAGGATCCTGTGAAGTGGCCATTGAATCTCCTTTCCTCCCTTGAACTTAAAAACTAACCTTTCAGGTAGATTTCTGTATGCATCAATCCTTCTCACTTCTTCTAGTTCATATAGATAGAGATTTAGATCAGAGAATTCCTTGATGTCACTCAAGTACATGTAATCTCCTTTTTTGACTTTAAATTGAGCTTTGACTAGAGATTTGGATTTGAGAGGTGACAACTTCACTTTTTTGACTGCTCTTGACTTTGTTCTCTTTGGCTTGTTAAGGATTGACAGATTGAATTCAGGAATTGGTAGGCTCTCCCAGTCTATTGGTTCATCCTTAGGCACAATAGGTTCACCATGAATGTTCCTGTAAGGATCCACCACCTTAATGTCTTCAAATACCACAGAGGGTTTTGATGCTTGAGTTGTAGTTGGAGTGGATTCCTTGGGAAACTGATCCTCCAATTCCTTACCAACAAAGTTCAATTTCCTTTTGGTTCTTTTGGCTAATTCCTTGTATCTTTGAGATTTCTTCTGTTGTGTTTTAACTTGCTTCTTTGGATCTTGAGATTCAGTGATTTCAGATGGCTGAGCAGGAATCTGTTGTGTTCGTTTCACAGCTTGTAGCTTGGCCAATATAGCAGCTTGCTCTTTCTTTTATTTAGCCTTTTTAGCATCTAGAATAGCTTGCTTCTTTCTTGCTTTAATCTTGCCTTTTCTTCTCTCTTTGCTTGAGTAAATTGAGGATGTTCAGCCACCACACAAATTTCTCTTCCATTCCTGAAAACTTTAGCAATTCTCCTTTTTAAAGCTGAATCAGCTGGATCCTTGTAAGAGGCAATTGATCTTGATAACATTTTCTTCTTATCAGGCTTAGGTGTCTCATACACTGTATCCAAAGGGTTCTTTAATGATGATTTTCGATAGTTTACCCTTGGCTTCAGAATTATTTCAGCCTTTGGAGATTTGATGCATGATGGTTGTCCCCTTTCCAGATAGTTCATGCTCATTTTATTCACAGAGATTTGTCTGATTTGAGAGTGATGAATGGCTGACTTTTCTGGTTTCTTTACTAGCCCAAACTTCTTCTGAATGTCCTCATCAATCTTCTCCCAGTTGATTGGTTGCAGTTGCTCCTTTTCAGCTGCTCTTAAATTGGCTGCTGCTTCATTGATCAGATCAATAATGTCTGTTACTGGTGGCTTGGTGAAAGAAATTGTAGGCACAATTACTTTACTGATTTGAATTTGAAGCTTCTCCCCCTCACTTGGTCCTTTCTCCCCCTTTTTGTTATCATCAAGTTGAGTTGAGGAGGAGGTTTGTGCAGCCACCAATTTCTGAAGCAAGTCTGTTTGTTGAGCTTGATGAAGATGAATGGCTGTTAGAGATGCTTCCATAGCTGACATTCTTGTATCTAAGGCATCTATCTTTGTGGTAAGATCAGAATTTTTCCTAAGTTGTCTCTTGATATCAAGAATTGTAGCTTCTGGAAGCTTAGAGTCCATCTTGTCATAAATAGCCTTTTTCATCTCATCAATATCACCCTTGATGGTGTTGACATCTCTAGCATGTTGGAAGCCTTGAATCTGTTGTAGTCGCAGAGAAGAAAGATGCAAGATGCGCTTGAAGGAGCTTCTTGGTGTTGGCATTTGTAGTGGTTTAAAGAGCAGAATTTGTCTAATTTATGAGTTGGATCAGGGTTGTCTTGAAGTAGTGTTCATCACAATGTTTTGAAAATGCCCATGATGGCATGCCTGATCTTGAACTGGAACCTACTTCTCCCCTATGTCCAATGGCTCTTCTTCACTATCTCTACCTTCATTTCTAAAGAAATCTGCTGAACCACCAGTCTCATAATCAACATCACCAGCTGTAGAGGGCAAAGCTGTGATGGCATCCTTAGCTTTTAGCATTGACTGAGTGGTATGCACCAAATTAAGCATCCTTTATGCATTGTCATTGCCCTGTTCAGCTAGAAGTTAATAAGCTGGAACAGGGTGAGTAAATGCCTCAAAATCAAGGGAGGTGGAATCTATAACAGCTTGAGGTTGCTGAGATAGTCCCTCCCTGTATGCATCTTGGACATTCATTGACTCACTAGCAATGACATCTGTAATAACCCCAATTTTTGGGAAATTTTTGAAACCCTTATGAATAGTGTTTTTGCTGAATGAGAAAACTTTTCATGCCACAGTACGTAGGGGTTCTGTTATTGATCTTCTGGGATATTATTAGTACTCTATGTGGTATATAAGTGTATGTAAAGATCGTCAGAATCCAATTTCTGAACACTTTGATTTTTCCCGGAAATCCACTAGATACAGAAAGAATTGAGAAAAAGGTAACAGAATAAAAAGGATTTAAATTAAAGGATTATAAGAGAGGATCATAAAAAGGAATATAATGTATTGAGAAAGGTTAAGGGAACCTAAGTAATAAGATCCCGGGTATGATCCCTTAAACGATAAACGAAAATGAAAGTTAAGCGAACCGTATAACAGATCAGCGGTCATTAGGCAAACAATTAGGAAGTTAATCAAAGGGATTAGAGAGGATGATGTCACCCAACCAATGAGAAGAGGACAAGGAGGGGAGGATGACATCATGAGGATGATGCAAGCATGACATAAGAGGGAAGGAAATGTGGTGGAATATTAACCACACAAAGTCAAGGCTACAAAGGGAATTAACCAAAAAAACAAGACAAAAAGCAACCAACCAAGCAAAACAAATCACAAAACACCAAACCTTCCATTTCTTCATGAAGCTCTCGGCTTCTTTCTTAAGAATTGGGAAGTCCAAGCTCCTCCACTTGCCATTTTACAAGGTAATTATCCTAGCTTCTCCTAGTTAAGTTACATACTTCCTAGAAATCTTAGCTTCAAAATCCTTTCCTAGCATTTCCTATAAATCATTCAAGAAGATGGTGAATAGTACTTTCTTGAAATTAATTTTTGTGTTCTTGATTTCTTTGAAAGAACAAGCTTGTAGGAGGTTAGATTAAGGCTTCCATGGGCATTCCAAGGACCTTTCATGGATTAAAAGCTTCAAGGAAGGTATAACTCTTCATGGTCTTAGTTTTAAGTTTTGTTGTTTAGATTTCCTAATGTTTAGATGATGGGTTAGTGTAATGGGTGTGTAATCATGTTTAGAGCTTGTTATGAGTAGTTTAGTTGGTGAGATGCATGATTATTGTGTGTTTAGAGATTGGTTGATTTTGTGATATTTTTGGAGTTGGAAATCTTGGTTATTAGTTAATGAACTTAAGTAAACTCTTAGTTCATAATTGAGAAATAAGTATGAATTGGAAATATTGAATTGTTGGGGCTGTTGTAGTATGGTATGGATGGATGTTGGTTGTATGAATGATATGTGGTTGAATTGTGGTTGTTTTGAATTGGTTTAAAATTGGGAAATCGCGTAAACATAGCCGTCGTAATGTCCGATTTACTTTAGACTGCTTTTGTTCATAACATTAGGACCCGAGAACCCCCTGCTAGATTATGACCACTGCCATGTTTAGATAGCTCATGTTACGAGCTTCGTTTTGATATGTAGTTCGTTCGATTCCGATGCACGGTTTAGGAGAAACGACCGTTTCAAGTAACGGCGTTTCGCGAACGAAACTTTTTCCCTCGCCTTACTTTGAAACATAGGTTAAAGACCAAAAAGGGTTAATTAATGTATGAAACATTTATGGTAAGTGTGTTAGGCAGTTGGTAAGACACTCGTGAAGGAATCGCTTTAAAACTCGTAAAGGTTAAATTATTAAAAATGGTGGAGCCGAGGGTACCCGAGTGACTTAAGCAAATCAGTGAGCGCAAAACGAGCGTTAGAGTCTGAGTTGGTTAGAGTATAGATGTACAAATGACTTTGGTTTAATTCCAACTTACTTGTTGTTTATAGGTTACCAGACTCGTCCCGAGCCATTCGTAACCCCCAGTCGCTCAGGCAAGTTTTCTACCCGTTATACTGTTGTTGTGATGTAAATATATGTATATGCATTATCTTGTGATATTGCATGATTGTTATTAGCAAATTTTGCGATATATTGGAGCATGCTAATATGGTATATATGCATGTCTGTTTCGTAATCTGGTTATCTATCTGTTGATTTCAATGCTTATAGTTGCATAATACCTATGCTAGAAATAAGCAAGTAGTTGCGTATACCCTTAGTATAGGGGATAAAAGGTGAACATATTTCTAAACCGGGAGTCGATGTTCCCGAGTATATTATATATATATTTATTTATATATATATATGGATATAGTTTTTAAAACTATTAATCGAATAAGGTTTATTCGATAACTTTAACTTTATTTTATTATTGAATATTATTTCGAATATTATTCGAAGGCGTATGACTCCTTTACATTATTTATTGGATATTACTTGGACATTCATTTGAGGATGTATGACTCCTTTATTTTATTTAATGAATATTATTTATAATATTCATTCGAGGTATTATGACTCAGCTTATTTCATTTATTGAATATTATTTGAATATTAATTTGAGGATCTATGACTCCGATTATTTGCTGAGATATATTCTTTATTTTATTAAAGAATAAGGTGTCGATAATCAAACTTATTTTTGATTATTCAAATAAAGATATTACTTTCGTATAAGTATATCTTTGATTATTTGCTATTCATTTCAAGTATAAGTTTTAATACTTCTACTTCAATTATTTTATAAAGATTATTTTTTTATGGGAATATTATTTAAATAATAATATTCAGACATTTTCTAAATATTCTGGGGACTGATTTACTTCATTAAATCAGTTTTACTCCAAACACTCTTTAAAGTGTTTTCGAGTCTTTAAAATGATTTTCAAAAGTTAGAGCGGATCCCAAAACTATTTTTATATTTAAGATCTTCCTTTTAAAAAGGGGATTTAAATACTCGCTCAAAACCTGGGGGATCCGGCTCGGTGGTGTGTTTTATATTCGCAACAAGGTTGCTGTCTTGGTAAAAGAGTTTTTGATTACTTACCCAATATTCGGGAAGTAAAATTCTTGGAACAAGTTAATCCATTAACAGGCATCGCCTGGGAAATATCGGTGAGTTTTCCTTTCCAACTAGGTACGACTTCTTGGTGGAGCCGTATCAACAAGTTTCTACTTGGGGAAAGGGGGAAACGAGCTTTACGTTTCAGAGTCATGGATTTCATCTGAACTAGGAGTGGCGTAAGTGGCCGAGTAGCGCCGGCCCAGCCTTATTATATTGGCCCAAATGGCCTGGAAGTTCCGCTAAGGCGGTCCATTCCTTAGGAGTTCAGTGTTCGGTTGACAAGTAAATCTGACAGGTTCTCCTCTACATGTAGAAAATGGTGGGGTTGCACTACTACGACTGATCATCGTAAGTGGTCTTCCTGGCGCGGCAAACTCCCGTAATGAGTTCATCATCCAATTGGATATTTCTGCAACACTACCCAGAGCACTTCGATAGAAAGGCTACGGTTGGGCGATTGTTGAGTGTTGGCAGGGTCAAGTTTTCAAAATGATGTTCGCATCAAATGAAGTATCTCATAACTTCATTTTATTTTGATGATATTTTAAAGGTTGAATATGTTCAAGTATTATCTTGTAGTCTCATCTATGTGATGAACTTTTGAAGCTAATTTATAACTTGAACGGTGGTAGTTCAAGTAGTATTTGGGAAAGATATAAGTATATTGGGGTATCTTGTAACTTCATCTTTTAAACTTATATCTAATTAATAATTGTCTTATGAATGACAAAGATTTTCAGAAAAATGTTGAGACAAGGTTAGATATATGAGATCACCTTGCAACGATATTTTTTATACAGTTATACACTGGGACTTTGTGCATATTATGCATGGAAGAGGACTTCCAATATTTTGAAAAGTATATATGTATATATACTGAATATTTTGCGACTTCATCGCATTAAGATATCAAACGTGGTTCATTTCTTTTGACCAAGACTTTCATGAGTATTATGAGTAGGCTCATATATTGTTAATCATTATACATATTATTTTGGTGGGCTTGCTGCTCACCCTTGCTTTCTTCTTTCATCACACAACATCAGATAGATAAGATGAACAGGACCAAGCTCCCAATTCGCAAGCGGATAGGAAATGTTCCGCAGCTTTCCGGAAGCGTTCAGGCCGCTGTAGCTGAGGTAGAAATTACCAATAGGCTAAGTTTTCAACTAGTAATGTACTAGACTTATGTATATTATGAATTGTAATAATGGCAAAGAAATGTAAATTTATTCAGAAACCTTTTTAAGGTGTATTGACTTAATTGTGGAATAAAACGACTTGTGATTATTTTTGGATATTCATCTCTGAGACTATAACTTGTGGTGTGTGTGTGTATATTGTGGGGTCACAGTAAAGAGTAGTTGATTGTTTAATGAGATTGGGTGTTGTTAAGGGAAGTGGAACTCGTGACGACCCGGATCCCCGACCCCGGATCTGGGGGTGTTACAGAAATGGTATCAGAGCTAAGCGTTATAAACCTCAGAGATGATGTGACGTTAAGATAATAAGTTCACAAAGATAATAAGAACTCTTGCCAAGTTCATAGTCGGGCTACCTAACGTAGTACTGACAGTTAAAACCCTTATGGGAACCCTTATAAATATCGTGATAGGAGCGTAGTTCGTTATCGTATATGGTAGCGGGACTCCGAACCCTGAGGTTGAGGAGCAACAGTGCGATGATGTTTTATTACTAATTGGAGATCGGATTGTGGATCCGATAGAGTGTCCTAATACAGGATCGGATGATGTTGATATTGAGGATGTAGCGGTTGAGGATGTTGTCCTAGAAGGGATAGTTGTTGAGGAGGATCCCATGGAGGATCCTGACAAGATTGGATAAAGGACCACTGATGAATTGATGACCATGGTTAGGTCGACTACCAGAGGTAGGATTGGCCGGTCACTACCGGAGGTTCGTTCAAGTTTGTAAAGATAGTAACCCCTTTAACGCGGCTTACTCGTAAGACTGAGAAGTTCGAATGGACAGAGAAATGCGAGAACAGCTTTCAAGAACTGAAGCAGAGGTTGGTGATGGCCCCTATGCTGGAATTGCCGGATGGAAAAGGAGATTTTGTGAATTGTAGTGACGCTTCGCACAAGGGCTTAGGGTGCGTGCTTATGCAGCACGGTAAGGTAATCGCGTACATGTCAAGACAATTAAGGTAATATGAAATTCGATATCCCCGCCCATGAGCTTAGGCTCGTGGCAATAGTTTTACCCTAAAGATTGGAGGCACTACTTGTATGGAGAGAAGTGCGAGAATTACCTAAGCCATAAGTGCTCTAGTACATTTTCACGTAGAAAGAGCTCAACATACGCCAGAGGAGGCGGTTAGAGCTAATCAAGAATTATGATTGGGAGATTCTTTATCATTCGGGGAAAGCCAATATGGTGGCTGATGCCCTTAGTAAAAAGGAGAGACTCAAGATGATAATGTCTTTTGGAGAGTTTATAAGAGATTTTGAGAAAATGGAAATAGTAGTGAAGGTAACCGGAGCCGGTACCGAAAAGCTGTTTGAGATTGCAATAGAGACCGAATTATTGGAAAAGAGCATACGGTGCCAGAGAAAGATGATAAGGGAATAATGAGGTATTCCTATAGAATTTGGGTTCCGAAAGTTCAAGAGCGTAAGGATGAGAACTTAGATGAGAGCCATAGTTTGAGGAATAAGATTTAGAGCAAACCCTGAACGTGATAGTCAGGGAGGGTCGCCATCAAGATAGAAGGAACCCATGACATAATGGAGTGGAAAATGAGGATTTTAAATTAAAAGATGACCCCAATTATGGGGAGTAGGATGAAACATTTCATACTAAGGAAACAGAAAGTCGAGTAAGGAAAGGAGACTCGAGACGGTACTCCTATACGGCAATTCATGGACCTGTCTAGACAGAACTTAGACTATTATCCCCAACCACCACCTTGAGGAAACAATGCGATAGGAAATTCTTTCAGGACCTTTAAGTCTCTAAGCTCTCAGAGTTCCAAGGAACAGGTTGACCTAGTCGAGGCAAGAGCCTGGCTAAAGGAAATAGATGAATCATTTGAGATTCTAAATGATTGACGAACCACAAAAGACTGTTTTGTCACTTACCCTCCTAAGAGAGAGACCACCCGCTGGTGAAAGGCCAAGGAAGGCACGGAGCAAGAGATTATAATAAACTGATTTAAGTTCAGTCAATTGTTTTCAGGAAAGTACTTCCCAAGGTTATGGAGATAGTGTAAAAGCTTAAGAGCCAGAACAAAGGCAGACGAGTATGATGAATTATGAATCTAAGTTATAAAAGTTATCAAGATTCGTTCTGAGGACACGAATCCAGAATGACGGGATGTTTGGAATCAATACTTATGTTGTGTTAGTTCATGAAATAATGATAAGAGAAAGGAAAATAAAAAGAAACTGAAGTGGAAAGGAATATAAAGGCAATAGAGTTTGAGGTATGATAAGGGAGTTGGGTATGAGGAAACCCTAAAGACTCGTAGCAATAGACATAGAAAAGTATGTAATCGTCAGGATGAGGGTGATTCACCATGAGTTAAAGTTGATGGTTGAAGGCATACGAGTTATGTACATTTTATCCCTTTAAGTTGTGAGGATTCATGGAAAACCTTAGATAGTTCGAAGGATAAATAATAAGACGCGGATAGACTAAGGAGACAAGAAAGTAAGAAAGTAGGAAAATTGGATGAAGGAAGTGACCTTCAATAATGTGAAATGTTAAGACCGGTGGCTCGATACTCAGAAAGGGAGACGCCAGGTATGAGAGGTATCCCAATATTGAGGTGACTGTTGAGATAAACAACAAAAGTAAATAAGGAATTATTAAGAAGAAGTTCACGTTGAACATGACCAATATCTTCCAGAACATCCATGTTATCATTACCAAATCAGGAAAGAAAAGCGGATGACCATTGTTATCTTTTGGAGGCCATATGGATTGACCTCAATTGAATAAGGATGCTATTATGAAGTTAGGTATAGACTATCGAGGTGGGAATGATGAAAGATAATCTATCAAGGATATATGACTTTTTATCCATAGATGGATGCATGTACCTTTTCAAAGGTGGAATTAAGGATAGAACATCGGTAACTTAAAATGAATCCTAGGGGACTGCATAAAGGTTGGCATGTCACCCTTAATAGGGACAGTATGAGTTTTGACAGTATGATTGGGAAAGGGTTAAGGTAACAACAACCTTTAAGAATCAGTGGAGAAATTTTTCAGAAGATATAGACAATGGTTCTAGTATTAGTAAATGGTATTGTGATATGCCCTGTATCTAGGGAATACAGGAGGAACGATTGAAGGATAACCTTAGAGGTTTTACAAGGAAAAGGTAATATTCAAAATTCTCAAGAATAGAAATGTTGATAAAGGAAATATGACGTAATTATAATGTTGCCAAGTGAGGCACGTGTAAACCACGAGAAAGTATGGATCGAACCAGTAATGGTCGAAATTGTTCAGGGCAATTAGGACTTAAGATAAAAGATGTTCTAATTATGATTGAGTCAGTCATGACAGTGATTAGCCTCTAAAGATGAGGCAATAACTTATGGAAAATGGTGATTTTTTTTTTCTTTCTCCGATTTTAAGGAAAACATCTTCACTCAAGCAGTGATCGGAAATAAGGTAGAAAATTTATTTGGAGGTGGTTAAAATGACATTGACTGTAAGGAAATTTTACTATCAGGAAAGGCCAAAGAGGTGGCCGACACTTTAAAGGTAAGTGGATAATTATAGGCGCGTGTGCCAAAAGAAACAGTGATGATGGTTAAAATGTGAAGGTTGAATTATGGTTGGAAGATTGACATTCCTTCTGATGATGTGCAATACCAACCGTAATAGTAGTTGGTAAAGTTTAATTCGTGTAATCGCCATGAACGGGCTATCTATCTTAGGAGGTCCTATCTTGGATAAGCCAGGACCATGTTTCCAAAAGGACTAGACGAACCTTTGAGTTAAGTCTTCTATTTAAGGCATATGATTAAAATGGTATTAACCTGCTATCGTTGCTTTGATTGAAACTCTTCTGCAATTTTATCTGCTTCATGTCATGAAAGTACGTCAGAGTTTGGAGTGTTCTTCATGAATTGTGATTGGTGGTTATGTTAACTCCTTAGGAGAATTTGATACACATGTATAGACTCCGTATGGTTAGATATTAAGATTTTATGGAAAATGAATGACTACAGTGGTCAGTGGTGGACCATAGTAAGGCAGCAATGATTCTGCGAGTAGTGAGCTGATTACAACCATGAGAGTTGTATTGGAATGGGTGTTGAGATTGAGTACCACTAATCGGGTCGTGGTAGTGTATAAGTTATCATTGATAGACTAATTAAGTAGAGTATCTACCTAGTGAATTATTATTCTTTCTTATCAATAGAGAGTCGTATTATTATACGAGGAAGGTTGCGGTGCAAGCATAGAATTCTAGTAACGATGATGTATAGAATGAGATCCCAGATTCGATTTTCGATGTCGAGGGAGTTTCAAAGGTGATTATGTATAAGCTCGAGGAAGAGTGTGGGTCCATAGAATGATGGACGGGATAGCGAAAATATTTAGGCACGTGAAATGCGATGCTATAATACTTGATGTTGATATATATATATGTTTTGTTCTCTATGACAAACCTCTATAGTTCAGAGGTAGATTCCAAGCCAGATATTTTATGGCAATAATTTTTTATGATATACAATTCTCTTCAATTCGTTCTTTTCTCTTCTTTTCATTTCATGTAAGCTGAGAGAACAACCCTTCCAGAAGGGGAGGTATTGCCGAATGACTATCTATCTGTGTGATAGAAGCCGAGTAGGATACCAGCTATTGTTTAATTGCTTGTCAAGTACTAAAGGCTGGCCACCTTCTGTACTAACTATGCGATAGAACAAGTGTTCATGATCATAGTGATCTCTCAACAAATTCCTTTACTTCTATTTGATTGATCAAATTTTGGAAAATAGAAACAGCTGAAAAAGGAGTAATAAAGTTGGTAGTATTCGGAATGGAAACACATTCGTGATACTAAGGTTGACGTGGTTATTAAAAGGTTATAGAACTAACGAGCAAAAGTATAACTAGTATAATATTAGGAACGGAAGAGTAGCGACTACGAACTGGAAAAAGGATGGGTATGAGAAGCAAAAGCTCTAATGCTAAAAGCTATAATGAGTCTGTGCAATAGACTTGAAAGAAATTGGAATGATCACTTAACACGGATTGAGTTTTCTTACGATAGATCATATGTCATTATCGAGATGTCGCCTTATGAGATCCTTGAGGGAAGATAATGTCGATCTCCCTTATGTTAGGATGAAGTTGTAGAGCGCAAGATGCTCGGACCCGCAGTAGTCCAAAGACCAAGGATATGATAGATCTAATCAGAGGACGGCTGGTAGTAGCCCAAGATGGACATGATAAGTATGTTGATTTGACACGAAAGGATAAAGAGTATGAAATAGGGGACCTAGTAATGTTATAGGTATCCCTTGGAAAGGATTGATGAGGTTCGGAAAGAAAGGAAAGCTAAGTCTACAATTTGTTGGACCCTTGGATATATTAAGACGTTTGGGAAGTTAGCATATGAGCTAGCCCTAACCCAAACATGTAGCAGGTCGTAACGTGTTTCACGTATCAATGTTAAGGAAGTGTAATTCAGATGCCAGATAAGTAGAGGCATATGAGCGCATAGATATGCAACCCGACGTAACCTATATGGAGCAACCAGGAAAGGTTATAGAGTGAAAAGGAACAAGTGCTTAGGAGAAGGATTATCAAACTAGGCAGAGTTTGATGGTAGAACCACAATGTGGGAAAATTGACTTGAGAGTTAGAAAGTGCAATATTAAGAAGATATCCCCATTTGTTTTCTATCTGATTCCTTACCCAATATTCGGGAAGTAAAATTCTTGGAACAAGTTAATCCATTAACAGGCATCGCCTGGGAAATATCGGTGAGTTTCCTTTCCAACTAGGTACGACTTCTTGGTGGAGCCGTATCAACAAGTTTCTACTTGGGGAAAGGGGGAAACGAGCTTTACGTTTCAGAGTCATGGATTTCATCTGAACTAGGAGTGGCGTAAGTGGCCGAGTAGCGCCGGCCCAGCCTTATTATATTGGCCCAAATGGCCTGGAAGTTCCGCTAAGGCGGTCCATTCCTTAGGAGTTCAGTGTTCGGTTGACAAGTAAATCTGACAGGTTCTCCTCTACATGTAGAAAATGGTGGGGTTGCACTACTACGACTGATCATCGTAAGTGGTCTTCCTGGCGCGGCAAACTCCCGTAATGAGTTCATCATCCAATTGGATATTTCTGCAACACTACCCAGAGCACTTCGATAGAAAGGCTACGGTTGGGCGATTGTTGAGTGTTGGCAGGGTCAAGTTTTCAAAATGATGTTCGCATCAAATGAAGTATCTCATACTTCATTTTATTTTGATGATATTTTAAAGGTTGAATCTGTTCAAGTATTATCTTGTAGTCTCATCTATGTGATGAACTTTTGAAGCTAATTTATAACTTGAACGGTGGTAGTTCAAGTAGTATTTGGGAAAGATATAAGTATATTGGGGTATCTTGTAACTTCATCTTTTAAACTTATATCTAATTAATAATTGTCTTATGAATGACAAAGATTTTCAGAAAAACGTTGAGACAAGGTTAGATATATGAGATCACCTTGCAACGATATTTTTTATACAGTTATACACTGGGACTTTGTGCATATTATGCATGGAAGAGGACTTCCAATATTTTGAAAAGTATATATGTATATACTGAATATTTTGCGACTTCATCGCATTAAGATATCAAACGTGGTTCATTTCTTTTGACCAAGACTTTCATGAGTATTATGAGTAGGCTCATATTGTTAATCATTATACATATTATTTTGGTGGGCTTGCTGCTCACCCTTGCTTTCTTCTTTCATCACACAACATCAGATAGATAAGATGAACAGGACCAAGCTCCCAATTCGCAAGCGGATAGGAAATGTTCCGCAGCTTTCCGGAAGCGTTCAGGCCGCTGTAGCTGAGGTAGAAATTACCAATAGGCTAAGTTTTCAACTAGTAATGTACTAGACTTATGTATATTATGAATTGTAATGGCAAAGAAATGTAAATTTATTCAGAAACCTTTTTAAGGTGTATTGACTTAATTGTGGAATAAAACGACTTGTGATTATTTTGGATATTCATCTCTGAGACATAACTTGTGGT